>NC_052054.1:15816789-16116789 GCF_903992535.2 Arvicola amphibius
TTTTTTGTAAACGTTCTACAGATGGGGTTTTTAAAAATATGTAAGCGCTTGTTGTATGTACTATAACTAGTTATATATATTATAACTATGTATAAATGATGCCTCCAGTTCTGTTAGCCTCCGTTTTGTAAGCCTTCTACTGATGGAGTTTTGAGTTTAGTACCCCTGTAATGCTCTATCTCTTTAAGAGACAAGCCATGCCCACTCCTTTCCTGCTTGCAGTCTCAGCCCCACCTTCTCTCTTCCTGTCTGTTCTCTTGGAGAGGCAGCTTCTGCCTCTCTCCCCACTTCTCCGCTCCCTCCCTCCCTCCCTCCCTCCCTCCCTCCCTCCCTCCCTCCCTCCCTCCCTTCTTCCCTCCCTTCCTCTCTCCTTCCCCCTTCCCTTTCTACCCTTTTCCTTCTCCTCTATAACCAATAATGTCCAATGTTATTCTTTAAGGTGTGTCTATCTCTGTGCCTCCCACCCGCCGCCTGTCCATTTGTCACCAACCTGGCACCAGCCACCTTCCCTGCAGTGTAGTCTCTGGGACAGGCTCCTTTCGGGTCCCCAGCAGTCCCGTGCAGCATCATCTGTGCCTCCCACCTGCCGCCTGCCCATACAGCTTGCCAGGGACCAGCCAGCCACCACATGGCTGGAGACCAGCCAGCCACCACATGGCTGGGGACCAGCCACCTTGGTTTGTGGACCTGCTGCGTGGTATCGACCCCGCAGCAAGCTGCCGGGGACCCGCAGCAAATCCATTACAACCCCATTTTCCCATAATTCTTTCTCCCACAAGAGACTTTGCAAGGAGACCGATTTTAAGCAACACATGTATCCTATTATAGCGGAACTGTTAGGCATTTTGAAACTCCTACAGCTTTTTCCCTCTATCACCTGCATTGCCTTTAGTTATCTGTTACAGGTGTTAGAGTCCCATCTATAATCTATATGGAGTGCATGCATTCTTTTTTTTTTTTTTTTTTTTTGGTTTTTCGAGACAGGGTTTCTCTGTGGCTTTTGGAGCCTGTCCTGGAACTAGCTCTTGTAGACCAGGCTGGTCTCGAACTCACAGAGATCCGCCTGCCTCTGCCTCCCGAGTGCTGGGATTAAAGGCGTGCGCCACCACCGCCCGGCCAGTGCATGCATTCTTATAACCAGAGCAGAACAAGGAAGATAGCTCTATGAATCGAAGCCTGCCTCTGGACCAGCAGCACTCTGAATAGCCTTAGACTGATCTCAACTACTCATCTGAGCCCCAAGTTTCAAGAAACTCCAGGACTGTGAGAAACTCAGGGGCAAATTGTGCACTATGTTGAATTCAGTCATTCTTAGAGAGATTCTAGGATGTTATTATATCCATAACTATTATGTGCATTGGGGATTATTATGTGATTGTCATCAAGTTCTTAAGTAATTTGAAAAGCATACCCTGATAAAGGTTAACAACATAGACTATTTCCTGAAAGGCTCTCTCCTATAAAGGTACACGTTGGCTCGGTTTGCTATGGAATGCGTCCATGGTAATGTGGATTTGGCTAGTACCCAGCTTCTCCTTGCACTAGATCAATTTTAACGACCTGTTTTCGCATTGTTTACTTTTTCTTCAAGTGCTCACACTCATCAAAATGCCCTTAGAATTGTCTTTAAAAGTAAGGCAGTGCGATATGAAAGAAAAGACTCACATTTCTTAAGGACTTAAGCAATGAGCCAAGAACCTTGAAACTCCCACATGCAATTTCGGTAAGTGTTTGGTGTCTGATACATTAGGCCCTTCTGTCCTTTAATTCCCTTCTATCCATAAGGTTTCCAGAACACAATCAAGATAAACAGCCTGTGCATTTAAACCAGGCTGTACCAAGCAGCTCTCTTTTTTTTAGCTTGAAGTATTAATGATGATGAATTCCAAAGAGCTTCAATGTAAGTTTCATGGATGGGATGGGTAGGAAAGCAAAGGGGTATGTGTGTGTAATTAGGGGTGATGGGAGAAAGTAGAGAGAAAAAAGAGTCATAGAAAGATACATTGGTTTGAATCTTATCTGAGCCCTAAAGGAAGACCTCATTTATAATATTTTATGAGGACCCATACACATACAATCATATTTAATTTATATGCATATAATATATTCAATTTATATGGGTATATAAATTCCATGCCTGATGTATGGTAAACAGTTCAGTTGCTGCTAAGGTCATTTTTAGGGATTTCTTTGTTACAAAGACACAGTTTGGGCAGTTTCAGAGCAGCAGGTACATGCAGGTTTATAGCTGTGGGGTTCTTTTTAGTTGGGACAATAACAACCGCAGCACACAAGCATTATTGATACCTCTCCTATTTTTTCTTTATTAGTTTTGGTGGTGGGGGTGGGGGATCAAATGGTGTAGATTTGCCCGTGAGACTGTATTTGTTACGTATAAAGCACACAGTGGAGAACACTAGCTGTTGATAAAAATGTTTCCTATCTCCTTTGGGGACACAGCTAGAACGCGTGTCCCTGCCTCCCTTAGAGTCTGGTGAGAGCATCCGACGAGGTCCTCCTTCCCACATTAGCTGGTGGTAAGTGGAAGAGAGGGACGCTCATAGTTACTCTGCACTTCTAGAGGTGTTTAGGTATGAGAGCGAGGCAGGGTGGGGATGAGGGGTCAGACAGTAGTATAGATGGCAATAATAATAGTGAAAAAGGACAGGAACGCATTAAAGCCGATTCTATGTATACTACAGTCTATGAAAAACATTGCTGAACATATAGTGTCTACACAAGCAGGGGATTATCAGGTTTGCTCCCAAAGGAATCTGGAATGATTTTAAGAAAGACCCCTTGCACTCGTTATGATGAGAATTCCTAGAAGACAAAATGAAAAGAAGCATCCACACGAAAGTGCTCAGACGCCACATTAGCAATGTTGATGAAATCATGGCAAGTACTACAGTACAAATTCTTTATTAAATCCACCCACAGAATAGGCCCTCACTTGAAAAGCTATCCCGTCCCAGGTCTGACAGTCTAGGAAGGAAAGCTTCCATCTAAATGAGCCTCATTAAGAAGCATCAGCATGATCAATGTTGTTTAAGCTAGAGGGAGAGTTACACACCGAGGGCTAAGCAAGAAAAATGACAGTGAAATCTGCCTTTCTGGTCAGCCTTGTAGCTCAGTACATAGCCTTTCTCCTTTGGTAGCTGTGTGCAGGGCATATGGCTGATCCAAAGAATCCCCACACAGCCATTTCCACACCCAACAATTCCGCCTTTCCCAAGATCACTGGGTAGCTGAGCCTTGTTAGAAACGGTTGTCCTCCATGGCAGGGTGTCCCAGAGCAAAGGCCAGCTCAGATGCCATCTGTCCCAGTCACAGATGCCTTGAAAGGCCCAGAGCACAGCATCTGGGCAGAGCTTGCTGCACAAGCTCCCCGGGCTGGCTTTGGTTTTCTTCTTGCATTCTGTACACACTCGAGAGAAGTGCCATTGTCCCTCTGACAGCTGTGACACCACCTACACCCTTCTCTAAGCTACAGCACCAGGCAGAACAGCTTTCCATGAATCTCCTGGAACCAGGCATGGAAATCATCCTTTGCTCTTTGCCTGTCCTGACACTATCCACTTGATAAACAAATGTACCATGGGTAGAGGTGGATGCTTGACCCCCTGAACAAGTCAAAGCCTTTATTTCACTTTATTCTACCCCCCCTCCTTTTTAAGGCAGCATCTCATGAATTCCAGGCTGGCCTTGAACTCACTGTGTCAGTCATGCCTACTGGGGCATTATTCACAGCGGCCAAGATTTGAAACCAGTCCACAGTCCCATCTACAGATGACAGGATAAAGGAAATGTATCATCTACACCCAAGCAGAATAAAATGATGTCACCTGCAGTAAAATGGATTGAACCGGAAGTCATCACGCTAAGTGATATATCCAGATTGAGAAAGATAAAAATTACATTTTTTACATGCAGAATTAATCTCTCTCTTTCCTCCCCCTCTCCCCACCCCCCCCTTACACAGAGGCATTCACACATGTGAAACTAGAAGAGGAACTATTTGTGGGGAGAGAGGGGTACAAGGGAGGGTAATAGGGAACAAATATGAACAAAGCTGATTATAAAAGTATGGAAATACCATGACTAAACCCATTAGTTTAAATGCTAAACAGCAGATTTTGCACACAGGCCCACATTATGTAGGCCCTGGGAATTGAACTCATGTTGTTGGACCCCTCTCACTGATCCTTACAAACAATATTTCAAGACTTAGACTGTTAAAATTTTGTACATTAAGGCTGTAATACTCACTTCTTAGCTTTTTTTTTTAAACAAAGATAAAGGTACTTGGAAAGCATTAGGAGTCTCTGGTGTATGACAGGAGGAAAAGGTTCATGTTTATACTTATTTTATCCATCCCCCACTAAATATGTCTTTTTAGATCCTTAGAGATGACCTAATTTGGTACCTCAGAGTTCAAAGATGCCATTTGCAGTGCGGATGCAACTTCCAATTACACAGCATTATATAACATTCTGAACTATTTTAAAATTCACTAAAAGGGTAAAAGAGGCTGTGAGCTCTATCTGAGGTCCAATCTCATGGGGCTCGCAAAGGCTTTTTTTTATAGATCATTTAGAAAGATTAAAAGAATCCTACCTTGCCCAGTCAGTCAAAGACCCATTAAACATGAAAGAGACCCTCTGGCTACGGATTCCCTTCTCACCACAAAGTGTACGGCTCGCTATTTTACTTTCAACTTGTTTTCATGTTTATTACCCCATTTCATCAGTGACCGATGAAATATAGGAACCGTATATTTGGCTATGGCGACAGCCAAAATCAGATCTGCCCTTTTCAAATGTTAAAGATACAAACGACAAAGGGGTTGAAGGGAAAGGAGCAGGGAATGAGACAGAGTCACTGCGGTAGACGGGACAGGGGTCCAGAGATGGAGGTGAAAATGCAAGGCGTGCATAGCAACGGGGCCGAGAAAACCAGCACACACAGTCCAATGTTCCAAAAGCTTTAGGACTCAGTAAGGACATGTAGATGTCATCACTGCTGATAAGAGAAAGAAAAATATGGCCTGTGCATTTGGATAGGTTTAATATAATATCTCCATAGGTTTAATATGATATCTCCATAGGTTTAATACAATATCTCTGCACATGGGAAAGAAGGTCTTTTCTCTGTCTGTATAACCGGCATGTGGAACCCAACCCCCCAGGTTTCAAGGTTCTCTTCTTCGAAAGCAGCTAGCTGGGACAAAGCAAATTGCATCCTGTCTCTTAAATCAGTGTCTGTATCAAGAACGTTCACAAAAATCTCACTGCTCATAAACCCTAGTGACCAAACCTCAGCTTGAGCCGTGGAGATTCTGTTCATAACGTATATAGTTAAAACGTACCGCTGCCAGGAAAATTCATTCGGTTGGAAATGCTACTGATTGATAGGTAAGCAGAGTAAAACAAAAGCCTAAGTTGGGCTCAGAGAACGGAGGCTCTTTCCGGTCTGGTCCTGTCTCTGTGGAGAGAGAGTTAACATATCAGCATGGATGCAAGCTCACCAGCCTCGTGGAGAGAGCATCTGCCCGGGGCAAGGTAGGAACAACTTGGACGGCGTCAAACAGTACTGATAGGGTGAAACCTGGGTAGGAAAAACCACCTCTCCCTATCTGGTTTCTCTCATTCATATCTTATGTCTTCTCACCCAAATTTTATCAAGTAGCCTTGACAAAACAAAACCAAGAGTCTTCACGGAATAACAGTTGAGTAACTCAAGGTTCCTTTCTTAGGAGATGAATTTTGAAAATGATAAGAAAAAAAA
The DNA here is from genome assembly GCF_903992535.2 of Arvicola amphibius. Taxonomy (NCBI): domain Eukaryota; kingdom Metazoa; phylum Chordata; class Mammalia; order Rodentia; family Cricetidae; genus Arvicola; species Arvicola amphibius. The sequence continues at coordinate 15,822,577 of NC_052054.1, forward strand.
ACAAACTGAGCACAAACCAATAACAACTTTACTAACGTTAAGTTTCTGAGAGGTTGTAAAGTTGTTGGCTGTTTCACAGGTATTTCTTCTGAAGCACAAATGATATCATGGTGGAAAGGTAGAAATTGAGCCACTTTGGTCCGTTTGGTGCCACATACTGTTTTGGATGAACATCAGCTAGCTTTCTGTTTTTACTGGGAGTGATGTCATAACTGCTTTTAGGATACAGTGTCTGGCTCTGTCATCCATGGAAGTCCACACACAATCACGCTTTTAAATTTCATTTTCTAAAGCTGTAAGCGTATGTGCACTAGGTGGAGAATGTGTTCGTCAGCAAGCATCCCACAATATTCTGAAACACGGTTTCCATAGAAAGTCTCAAAGAGTAGCTAGCATGGTGGCACACACCTGTGAGTCCCAGACCTTGGGGATTGCGGGAAGGGGGTCTAGGAGTTCAAGGCCAGGAAAAAATCTAAAACAGACTTTAGAGAGAGAGAGAGAGAGAGAGAGAGAGAGAGAGAGAGAGAGAGAGAGAGAGAGAGAGAGAGAGAGAGAGAGAGAGAGAGAGAGGGAGAGAAAGGGAGAGAAAGGGAGGGAGAGAGAGAGGGTATTTGGTGCATCACTAGGCAGCAACATGAGTAGCTTTGCAATGCACAGATTTACCCTGGAAGTACTAATATTTTTGAGAACGAGCTAATATCTGAGCTCTACTTAATCTTTACCCCTGGGAACTGATCTATAACTCACAGTCAAATAATAGCTGAATTTTCAGGGGATCTGATCTGGCACATAAGGTGAGCTAAGCTCCCATTGAATAATTTGTATAAAGAATTAACATGGTAATCATTTATGCAAATTATGTAAAAATTTGTTCATTATAAATGTGAACAGGAAAGCAAAACAAGCCAAGGCCCAGGACTTTTCTCACCCCCATTTACTCCCTCCCCAAACACCAAAGAGCAGAAAGCCCAGCTCTCTGTTAGGGCAATGGATATATATATATTCAACTGGGGGTCAGTTCCACCCCACAGGCCCCACACTCCAGGACACAGACGTCACAGCATCTGGGGGTGGGGGACGAGACACAAGGATCCAGGTAGCAATAGTTTCAGAAACTTCTAGACATACACAGAGAATTGCGATTCAGGTAAGAACAGTTGCGTTCAGAGACATCTAGCATCTACTCACCAAGAGCCCTGGGGCACCTTCTGTCCCCATTATTAGCTGCTCCACTAGGAGAGGCGCCCTGAGGTCCAGAACTAAGCAGACAGTACGCTGGTGGAAGATGTGCAGTGTCATCCCCATTGCCCTCGACACACAGTTGATTTGCTATGCAACTATTACCTACTCCATTGACCAGGTGACAGCACTAGGTTTCTCTTAAGTTTACTATTCTCCTCTGGCATCATAGGTGACATCGCCCCCACCCCAAACAAGGCCCTTTGCTTTCCTCTATTGTTTTGCAAGCCTGTTCCTCCCACTTGACAACCTTAAAAGCCTCTGGAGCCTGTCTTACCTCCACGATGCTTTTTAGGTCTTGCACGTAGGTCCTCTCGGTCTCCAGGATTTCCTGTACCACTCTATCCACATAGAGGAGCTTGGGGCTGGTGTCTGAGTCTGCAGTGGTTTGGGGTTGCCCCATTCGTGTCCACTCTCCACTGGGTCCTGGGCTGCCTCTCGCTGACACCATCCATGTTTGGTGGCCCGGAAGGGTTGTCCCTCTGCAGCTCGCTGCTGGAAAATGGCTGTGCTGGAATCAGCTCCAGCTTTATGGCCCCAGCTTCTTTATCCTGGCGAAATAAGCCCAAGTGGCTATTTGAAACCAAAGTCATTCTGCTGCCAATGGAGCCATGGCTGTCCCTGGAGGAGGCCGAGGATGAGGTGGAGCTGAAGCTGATGGGTCGGTCACTGTCAGAAAGCTCCATGGTGTTTGGTTCTGGGGACTGGGAAGGTTCAGCTGTGGTCCTTGGATCAGGAACTTGAGTTACAGCAGGCGGCCCTTTCGGTTGCAGCCGGCGATGCCCATCTGCTTCCATCACAGAAAGATAGAAAAGAGAAAAGAAAGGTCAGTGAGCACCCTCTGAACAGGAGGAGGAAAGGAGGGTCAAAACCTACCCCAGGTGTGGAGCATCATTAACAAGAGGTGGCAAGTGAGCTCAGAAAGGCAGACTGGGAAAAGGAGGATGAGCGGTTCAGAGCATCCTCTGAGCCAGCTGGAAAGGGCAGCCGCAGGCTCTGCCCTAGGCCTTCTCTCCTTGATTCGGCACCTTAACAGATCACAGAATGAGCCAGGATACCCTAAACTGTGTGAAGCAAGACATCCATTGGGTGCTGTTTCTAAATGTGAGCACCTGCCCTGACTCATATAGGCAGATGGGTCCAGATTTGAGGGTGGAAAGGCTCAGTGATTAGGGCACAAAGAACAGGCAACTTTAATCAACACAATAAATGGTTCTATCATGCCTAGAAAGGAGACTAATTCTTACAGAATCTTGAGAAAGGTTGCTTTAGATTTTAAGTTTTCCATTATAATTCTACCGTTTCTAAGCAAGGGTCCTGGAGCATGGAGAAGACTCAGTTTAAGTGACATTAAGTGACACTGGCTGATGCACATTTCACTCGCACACAGCACTGAAAACAGAGCAGTGTGGGCTCTTTCTCTGTCTAATGGGGGGGCGTGAAAACCAGGCTGAAATAAAAAGACCCGCATCCTACCTCAAATTCACCTTAGCCCTTACCTAAAGCCCTTCTTAAAAACTGGCGTTCCAGGCCTGCAGGATGGCTCAGCTGGTAAAGTTACTTCACACAAAGCTTGGCCACCTCTCTTTGATCCCCAGCATCAGAGAGGGAGGGGTGAGAGCTGACTCCTGCCCGCTGTTCCACATCCGAGCTGGCCCAGAAGAGGCCTTCAAAGTGCTTATGTGGCATCTCACTGTATCGTTCTTTCTATAATGCCCATTTGTTCATTCTCTCTCTCTCTCTCTCTCTCTCTCTCTCTCTCTCTCTCTCTCTCTCACAAATAAATACATAAATTTATGTCATAGGAACCTTACCTGCCTAAGACAAACAGACAACACAGCTTTTGTAAAGTATCGATTAAGTCACAACATCCAGGAGCTATTGGAACAACTCCAGCAGTCCACACGCCACGTCATAAAACAGTGGCTTTAAATTAGGAACTAAGTGATGAGAAAAATTAAGCCCAGCTGGGTTATTGGCATTTATGAGAAAGCGTAAGGTGAGACCAACTGCCAACTGGGGAGGTGACAACAGATGTGGTGGAGGAAGATTATCTTGGGTTCAAAAAGGCCGTAGCCGAATTTAAACCTTCCAAAATTATTCTTTTTTTTTTTTTTTTTTTTTGGTTTTTTTTCGAGACAGGGTTTCCCTGTAGTTTCTAGAGCCTGTCCTGGAACTAGCTCTTGTAGACCAGGCTGGCCTCGAACTCACAGAGATCCGCCTGCCTCTGCCTCTCGAGTGCTGGGATTAAAGGCGTGCGCCACCACCCGCCCGGCCCAAAATTATTCTTATGAAACATGCAAGATTCCAATTTTTTTCAGCTGTCAAGGCAGGATCAGTATCCCCTTGCCCCCATAATATTGAGATTGTACCTTATGATAAGGGATTTGATCAATGATGAAATTGGCTTCGTCTTGGCCGGTCACCTTACTACCAAAATTCATGCTTAGAGGTTTTGCTTGGAATGGAAGGATTATGCTGGAAAAATTATAATATGACAGATGTGTTAAGAATATTGGTCCATGGTATCCCTGAGACAAAGTTTCTCTGTGTAGCACTGGCTGTCCTGGAACTCACCCTGTAGACCAGGTCAGCCTTGAACTTAGAGATCCACCTGCCTCTGCCTCCTGATGCTGGGATTAAAGGCGTGCACCACCACCTATGGTCACTTTTGATAGGGATGTAAACTTATTTGGATTTTATAATAAACATCAAACAGCTGGTCCCAATATTTTTGGACTCTAAGTCCTTCAGAACTTCATCCTTTTCCTAGGCTATATGCACAGAAAGTATCAGTCCATGAAACAAACGTTAGAACTGTGACCGCAACACGAAGGCCCTCGATCTTGTTGACAACCAGGGAGAGTAAGAAACGCATAGGAAGCGAAGACACTCAGTAAGGCCGCCACCACATGGTATGAGTTTGCTACGGAGTTTTAGAGCTTTTGAGATATGCTTTCTGCTTGCTCTATAACAACTTTATAGCCCATAAAACGTGGATTGGTTTGTAGTTAAAATACACTTGACCTAAAAGGCTTGATCCAGTTTGAGTGTGGCAAAGATCCAAGAAGTGGCCATGCATCCAGATCTGCCTGTTGTAGAATGCAGTTGCCAGCGCTCAGAGCTGCTGGTATGGAAACCGAGACTGTGATAGGCTCAGGAGACGGCTCCGAGGTGAGGGGCTGAGTTTGAACCACCGAGCCCACACAAAGCTTGACACAGTAGCGTGTCTCTGTATCCCTGATGCCCCTCTAGTGAGACAGAAGGTACAGGCCAGAAGAATCTCTGCAAGCTTTCAGTGGCATTCATCATAACTGTGACCCTGATTTTGGTCCCACTGTAGGGAATGGCCCACTCTCTTGGGAAATAAGCGTCCTTTAAGATCCCCAAAGGTCCAACAATGATTTAGGATTAATGTAAGCTGAATAATCCTCACTACCCAAGGCCAGGACACCTGGAAAAGCCTAGATCAAACAATCGAGCCCCACAGAAGGAGACAGGCTGGTTTCCAGAGCAATTCCCTGCTTCCTAACTAGGCAAATGTCAGTCTTCTGTTTGGTCTAGGAAATGGTCTTTAGCATTGTTACCCGGACACTTGGCACTATATCAGCGGGATGAGCGACTACAGAGAGACCCATTTCCTTCCTCCCACCACTTCTTTGCTCTGTGTACACTCACTCTAAGACTGGAGAGGAAGGAAGAAGAATTTGGTCTTAGAGTCTAAGTTGTGCTGCTATAGATGGGAACACCTTTGGGGTTTCTTCAAAGATGGGCAAAGATGGAATGTAACAGCCAGGTCCATGGACGACTCCTTCTGGGTCGATCTTAAACAGAAACATGAGTGGGCCCTGGTCTAAGGATCCTGCTATACCTGGCCACTGAAGCCCCTGAGACCAGCCTATTCTGTATCTGCCAGTTAAATATCGTTTAAAAACAGAAATGTGCAGATTATTGGTGTCTGTAGTGTTCAGTCAAGCTTACTTGACCATTTAAATACCTTCCGAAACGACCAAAAACAGAAATCAGACATTTCAAATCAGGCCATATAATGGTATGTGATGTGAAGCTATCCTTGTTAATGAGTAACATTTTTTATGTTGACTCATGGCTTAGAAGGTAATTACAGTTTTCTCATATAAGACAACATGCCTCATAAAAACTGTCTAGTCTTGCTCTCAACCGCCCTCAAAATAATTGGAGATTTCTACTGTCCGACCTCTTCTTTCTAATGAAAATCTCCAATGATTAATATTTATCAAACTGTGCTGCTCAACATAGTAGTCCACTAGCTATGTGGGACCAAGGAGCATTGGAGAAGTTCTAGAACTGAGGTGGGCAGTGTGTGTAGAATAAATGCTATTTTTAAATAACAATATGAGACAAAATTATCAAATGTTTCATTGCTTTTTTGATTGTTTTTAGAATAGTAATTTTTGAATAGTGAGATAATTTTAATATCACATTAAAATTTTACCGGTTTTGTTTTACGGTTTTAAAATGTCACTACCAGCAAATTTTAAATCCTATGTACAGGGAGGGTATATTTTTATTAAAGGAAGTTTATATGAAGATCATTTCGATAATTACATTTCAGTCTGTAAATTTAGGACTGGAGAGATGATGACTGGTGGTTAAGAGCATGTACTTCTCTCGCAGAGGACCCGAGTTCGATTCCTAGCAACCACACTGGCTAGCTCACTGTAAATTCAGCTCCAGGGGATCTGATGCCCCCTTTTGACCATGGAGGGTATTGCACACACATGCACATAACCCTCCACAGACACACATATACACATAATGAGAAATTATGATTAAAAGGCTTAAATTTACCTGTTTATCTGTGGTTATTTAAATAGTAGCGACTGGATGATGCATGAGACACGCATGTGACTATTGTCAGGGGGAAGGGGGAGGGAGAACTGTCGCACAAAGGCAGAGGGAGGGTGGGGTGGCTGGCTTTCCACAGCAAACCCTGCCAGAAGCCTTTTCATTCTGCTTTGGGCTAGAGAGTAATGTTGTATGCCACTCTGCTATCCTCCTAGAGTGTCATATCTTCCTAAGCCCCAAGTTGAGGACTAATATTAGACAGCTTTGGAGAATGCCTCACCAAACATTGGCTCATGGATCCTCACGTGTAGATCTTTCGACCATCACTACCATGAAACTAGCCAGGTCTGCCCACTGGGGGTCATGGCCACACTCACCTTTGGTGAGCCTGGAGGTAGCTGGGGTTGAAGGTAGCACTTGCAAGGGTCTCGCTGGCTTGCTGAGTCTGACCACTAGAGGTTGTTAGCCATAGCATAGCGTCTGTGCACCATTCTCAATGAAAAGGCAGGACTTCCGTTTCACTCCCAACGAGACTTTGTAGGGGAAGCAATCCCATCCCTTGGCTTCCCTTTATTTGTCCTTTAGACTGCCATTATGTTAATTTCTCTCTTTAGGAATGCCACCATCAGAATCGAGAGCACTACTTGCTGCCTCCAACTGATCTTGAGCCAACTTCAATATACAACTTCCCTGATTTCATGTCACCTGGTGTGCACGCACAGGTGGGGCCTTCGGGTTCCCCAACCTACAGTTCCCAAGGAGACTGCTATAAGGCAAAGCTGAGACCCTTCCCACCACAGTGGTAGAGGAGGGGGCCAGCACACCAGTTTCTGCTCACTTCTCTGCTCAAAATCCAGCACTCCACCCAGTGCCTTGGAAGAACTACTACCCCAAGATCTCCATGCCTTCCATATTATTATATTTTATTAAACACCAAGTTCCCGACACCCCAACTTCCCCATAATGATGACCTTGGCATTGTGATCCAAACAACCCCCTTTCCCTTAAAAATAAATCTATCCTCTTGACAAATTTTGAAGCATACAACACAGTATTATTGCCGAAAGGCCCGTGATGTTCTTATCTATCTTGCATAACTGAGAAGCCGGAGTGTGAGCCGTACTATACAGCATGTCTCTCTGCTCAGCCCCAGTAGCCTCCCTTCTAATCTTCTCTGCTGTGAGTTTGTCTACTTTGGATTTCGTATGTGAATGGTATCTTGTAGATACCTGGGAAATTCTTGCCAGCATGAAACGAGTCTTACTCCCTGGAGCTGCCATGCTGAGCTGGCAGCAAGCAGCAGACATGCTGACCAGCCCAGGGATGCTCTCTAGCCCTGCTTCTGGTCCCAGCCTCTGGAGTGAGCAGCCATCAGCTCATGCATCTGTGTCACACGAGATGATATAGTAACCCGACAGAAGCCAAATCAGACCCACCATGGCAGAGTGTCTCCCAAATGTAGCACGATTAATAAAAACCCAGAGATAGATATTGGAGTTCAACCTGAAGGTCAGAAAAGCAAAACAACCAGCCATCGGCTCTTATCTCTACCTCAGTCTGAAGTCAGAATGAGACTGTATCCGAGAGCTGTCTCCTCATGTCTTATATTCCTCTCTAGGGCTGGGATTAAGGTGTGCATCACTACCACCCTGGTTTCTATGGTAAACTAGTGTGGTTATTGGAATTAAAGTGTGTGTCACCACTGTCTGGTCGTAAGGTTAACCAGTGGGGCTTGTTTTACTCCCCGATCTTCAGGCAAGCTTTTATTTATTAAAATACAAATGAAATGCCACCACAATTCCCAGATCACAGGAACCCCGAGAGGTTATATATAATTATCCCTGTTTTTAGCCACTGAGGTTTGAGAGTGATCTGAGTTGCAGAAAGATTACCCAAGCAGATCCACTGTCCATAATTTAAATCTACATCAAAACTGCCTTTAATGTCTGCTGTCAAAATCCTTAAAGCTTATGGTTTCATCATATTTAGAATATTTTATAAAAAGAAAATAAGAATTAAAGCAACCTCAGAGAAGTTAGGTAATTGTATTCAGCAGGGATTGGTAAACTATAGAGCAGAAAGAAGATTAGAGATGAGAAAATAAAGAACACAGCCTAGCTACTTGTCTAGAACACTTGGTATCTGTACTCAACAGACTACACTGTATGTGCAGGTGTGTATGTGTGTGCGTGCATGTACATATGCGTGTGTGTGCATCTATCCTCCACTACATATACCAACAGAGATCAAGGGGTAGAGCAGAAATTAAATTATGACATGATATTTTCTTCCAGTCTGAGCATGCATGTGTTTTGCTCTGGTTCAATGCCATCTTAGTTGACCATGACCATTGGTTTCATCCCCTGGAGGTGAGGTAGCTGGACCAGATGGCTTTCCCAGGCCCGGTACAATCTTCTGCATGTGACTTCAACCCTGAAGTAACCAGCAGGTCACTAGCTAACATCCACACTGCTCATTTCTAACTACAGTCAGTCACCGTGCCAACCTCACGCCAGCAATGTTGTATATGGCACTAAATGCCAGGATTTAGTCAGTAAAGTTGTATCCTGAGCGAGCTGAGCGGTGCCTCAGTGTGTTAAGCGTGGCGCTTGCGAATCTGAGGGTCCCGAGTTCAATTCCTGAGTCTGATCACAGAGCGGCGTGGGCCGTCTGTCCCCGATTCTGTCCACAGAGTGGACCGTGTGCACATCTGTGTCTGTGTCCCGAGTGTGTCTGCTATTCCACGCCCCTCTCGTGGCGTGGGAAAAAGTTTATCACTGACTTTGCCATAGTCAGAACAAGCACATTTCCTGTTAGCATGAAACCACTGGACTCAAGCAGTCAGTGAACAACAGTTACACACATGAGCCTCATCTGGATGGAGCACGCTCTGTCCCCAAACATCTCTGTACAGTCATGAAGGAGGCACAAAGCCAAGCAACATTTTCTTAAAGAAAAAGGAGGAAAAAGGAGAGAATTCCAAAGGGCTAGCAATAACACTCAGAGTAAATAAATCCTTCCCCAAAGCACATTAAACACTTTCTTCATGAAAAGGGAGGAAGGGGAATTGAAATGCCTAACAATAGAGGTCAGAATAAATAAAATTTCTGAAAGGCACAATGTAAAACCATTAAATGTCAGGCTCTCCTACGTCCATAAAGGTAGAGGAAACTGTATATTCAAAATACATGGTTAAGGAAAGATGAACGGCTAATAAATGTGAACAATGTGATCTCAGTTTTGAATTTCAGATGCTAACTTATTGCAAAAGTAATATATTGTAAAATATTAGCATGATTTGTCCCAAGTAGACATGGATCTTTTCTCCTTCCTCTGTTTATGTAAAAAATATCTCTCTTCTTCAACAACTGTGTAGTTTTCAAAATCTCTCCAATTACTTAAGGACATTAAAACCACAACCCCCCTCTGAATCAAATATGTAAACATTTCAAATGAAAACAATTTGATTTTCAGATACAATATGTAATAAATTAAAGTTAAGTCTATACACCCTTAAAAATGTCAACATCACAAAGCTGAGATACTCAATAAGACAATAAAAAGTTAGACTCAAGTAGACAGTAACATGGAATAAAAAGTCAAGCTTCCTCTCCATCCTAGTCATTTCTTAACAAAAGTACTTTCTACCAATAAAACCCTCAAACATGAATTCATTTCCCTTTTCATTTCAGCTGCTGTGAGTCTGGGCCGAAGTTGCCATCGCTGCAACAGCTACGCGTGAAGCCTGCAAGCATTCATTTTGTCCCCCAGCTCGCCCGCCAGAGCCTCAATAAGAAAGGAAATTAAAGTGCGGAGCATTCAAGACACACTTGGAAATTCCTCCTCGGAGCCAAGAACACGAGCGCTCTAGTGTTCAAACTAACTTTAAGGAGAGACCAAAGTCCTGCGAAACTCAAACAAGACAAAAACCAGTTAATATGGATGAGGGGGTGGTGGTAATTGGGATGAATTCCATTGTCAGATAACTTCGGGGCATGGTATTTGCGGTGGGATATGTGTGGCTGCCCAGAGCCCGAGCGTCCTGTCCTTGCACGGTGTGGTAAAGAAAACTCCGTGTGAGGGTTTCTCCCACTTCTGTGGGCCGCTGCAGCTTCAGCTGCTCAGAGAGGGAAGGAGTAAGCGGGTCTTGGCATCAGTTTCCTGGGAACACTTCCACCAGCACCTACCTGTCCTCCACGGAGGGTCAAACATGCCGGCCTGCCTCCAGCTGGTGCAGTGGCCGCCTACTGGGCACTCAGTCAGGTAAAACAAGAAACCTTTACTAGTCTCTGCCGCGTCTTCCAGTGAAATATCGCATGAGTCAGCTTTTTATCTCTCAAACCCAACACACAAAGGCTTTACAAAAAAACCTGATTTGCAACTTTCTGGCTGCCTTTTTCCCCCTCGTGCACAGACCACAGACTTCAGCATCACTGAGGCCTTAATGAAACATGACATCATTCAATTGAGAAACAGGACAATAGGCACCACTGTGGGTAGGGCGAAAACGCACACTTCACTGAGCGACTCCCTACTGCTTCCATTCTTTCATGCACATCAAATGCAACCCACAGTCTGAAAGCTCCTTGCCTTTACCTTCTGGCTCAGGCCACGGCTCTCCACAAGCCCCACATTAAAATGAGCTAGCTCTTTGGAGGTCAGATGTTTTCAAGTTCACTTCCTGATTTACAAGCTTGTGTGCAAGTGAATCGCACAACTTTAGCAGAACTTTTAAAGGGGTGTCCATGGCTGACACCCAGTTGAGGGCGCCCAGGGTAACCCTGGACTGCTCATTAGACACTGCACATTTCAGGGAGCAGAGCTACACAGGAACACATTGTGAGGACTTTAAACAAGAGCTAAAAAAAATTGTCTGCAGGCAAATGTCTTAAAATCATAATGTGGGGGCATTTCTTTGGAAAACAGTTAAACCCTGTGGTCTTATATTTATAAATGCTAACTATTAAATACAGAATGATCTAATTCCTACATTTCAGTAAATTAGATTTCAAATTATTTGGGATATTTAAATCTCCCTAAGCGCTACTTGTCTTTCAAAATGCCACGTCTCACAAATACCATACCATCACACATATACACATATGCAACCAATAAAAAGTGAAACAAAAATGATACATTTATCTTGAGTAAAGTTTTCAATAAAGGTTTATGTTTATGTAATTAAACCCAAGACTGTGTACTCTTGCTTGTTCTGTAGATGCTTAAATTCAATGACTCTAAAGGGCACATTCCACTGAAAGCCTCAATTCAAAAACCGGGTTATTGAAAAACCAGAACCCACAGCTCAATCTTAGTACAACAATTTTCTGTCACGCCTATGAGGTGATTTGAAGCTAACGCATAATAAGATAATTTGTTTTAATGCCTATTTGCTTGGGATGAGCCTGAGCCTACGCAGGCCTCTTCCCTTGGCCCATCAACTGTCCCTTGGCACTGCAGGTGGGGACACGGTGTTTGCCATGACTCTCTCCCATCCCCCAGATTGATGGGGATCATTCATCTAGGAGGCCTGGGATGAGCTTTCCACCCCCCTATCCTGTGGAAACAGCCTTACCGTCTCCTTCTGACTACCACAGTAGCCTCTCTGTCTCATCAGCACCCCACCACACCCAGTGCCCAGATGCACCCTCTGTTCCACTTTTTCCTCTTTGCCTCCATCTCCCAAGTTTTCCATCTGACTCTCTACAGTCAGCCCCATCCCCCCGCGGGTCCTACTGGTCAAACAGAATACTTACTATGCTTATCGAAGGCACCGCAGTCTCAATATCTAATCATTTTCTCTCTTCTCTCCCCTCCCTGAACTTTCACAGCTGGAGGAGGTAGGCAACCTTCCCATACTGCAGATTTTAAGATCCTACACAGACTCAAATACACAGAGGTCCTTACTGGCTCATATGTATTCTGCATATATCCTCAGATATCAAAGTAACTACTTTGATCTTCTAATAAAAGGTTTCTGCCCTTGGATCCTCCCCCTCCCCAAACGTGCTGCTGAGTTTGTTTTGTTTTGCTTGACTATTTATGAGAGATGCTATAGTGTTACAAGAAAACACTGCAGCTCAGCTGCTGGGTGTGTGGCCAGTTTGGTGCATTTACCCCAGGACAAATGATGACCCTGCAGGAAAGATCTGAAAGTGACAGTACAGGCCAGGCGACTCCTATGAGACAGTCATGTCTAGGTTATAGACAATTCCTGTTTCTGAAGATCACCAAGTTGGACAAACACCTCTCACATCAGTTACCGGCAAGAACTGAAGCCAACTACATCATGCCTCCAAACAACAAGAGATTAAAAGATTGTGGATCTGAGTTCTTAAATTAGAAGTTTCTTCCTTCAGACCAGGACACACACACACACACACACACACACACACACACACACACAGTTTGTATCTTTGTATTTATCCCAGAACCACAATTTTTTGCAAATGATTAACACATGCATAGCACAGAGGGCCAAGGGACGATTAACAGCAGGGAGGAAAAGAAGGGGGAGGACAAGAAAAAGAAAAATCAATCTTAAGAGCCAGGGGCATTTCACACCCCCTCTCCTGTTTTCTTACAGCCCAGCTGGGCTCCACTGGAACTCTACAAAGGCTTTGCATTCCAGCCTTTCCCAGCGCACACACCACTTAACCAGAATAGGTAACAGCTCTCTGAAGGCTATCTTTCCACCTTCTGTGTGTACAGCAGGAAAAGGCCTCCGTGCCGACACACTGAAGGTACCAGGACTGTTTTCCTTGCCAGTTTTTTCTGCCCAAGTCACTCACCAGTGTTGCCACCAGGTAGAAGAGAGTTCTTGCTCAGCAAAGTTTCTCTCCAAAACACCGTGGGTCACATGTAAATACACATGCATCCTCTCTAGTGGATAAAGATACATTGCTACAAAGGAGCCCTTTTAAATTCTCTGCCAGCACTGGTTATACAACCAGGAGAAGGGGACCTTTCCCACTTTGTCATCTGGAATGGGGAACTGAAGTACAGGAGGCCCACACACCTGGACCTATCAATAGCAACCAGAATGCAAGCTAGCAAGAAAGAAAAACTTGTGGTCTGAAAGTCAGTAGGGTGAGAAAGTCTCCACCAGTGAAAAACTAAAACCTTCCCTAGGGTCTGCTATAGTCTAACACCGCACCACAGGCTAACTATGTCCTTGCCTAAATCTTAGGATCAGTAGGGTTTCAGAATTCTGTGGATTTTGAAATATTTGTATATACATTAATCTATCTTATCTTTGGCCATGGGACAACAAGTTGATACATGCACTTCCTTTACGTAGCATATACACCTGTGTACACAGACTGACGTTAAATTTCAGACAAACATTTGCCACACTTTGGTGCATGAAATGAAGTTTTGTGATCTGGAATTTTTCCATTTGTGACTTCACGTCAGTACTCCAAATGTTTTCAGCTCGTGTGGTTTTCTGGTTTCACCGCCAGATTTTCAGATTAGGTGGTACATAACCTGTGCTGGAATTCACTCCTGGGCTAGGGAGATGGCTCTATCAGTAAGGGTGTTTGCTTTGGCAAGCGTGAGGGACCGAGTTCAGTCCCCGGAACCCATAGACACACGCATTATCTTCGTGATGACGATGAGCTGGGAGGAGGAGGAGGCAAGGTGGATTCCTACACTTCACTGGCCAGCTACCCTAGCCCTCTTGGTGAAGTTATCAGGCCAACCAAAGGTGAAAGGTGCCCCGGAAACGCCACCAATGTGGTCCTCTGACATCCCCTGTATATGAACTCATACAGGAACATACACATAGACACACACATTAAAAAAATACATCAAGTCTTTTGGTATAGTTAAAAGTTGTAAGGGAGAATTGGGAAGGACCCCCTGGGAAGGACCATCAGGTCATGGGCCCCTGGGCCAGGAATCAGCTTGCCCATTCTTCTAAGAACTATCACGGGTATTAGGAAAGAGACCACAATGGTTTGGTCTAGTTGTGTTGGGATAATGAGAGGGGGAATGTGGGCAACACCGCAGTAGGAGCTTCAAGAAGGCCACATTGAGACACTTTTGGCAACTCTGAAACCAGCCAACAGTACCAAGAAGCTGGACAATGGACGCCCCAGAGAAGGTAGGAGAGAAAGTGGCATGTTTTGGGGGACTCACACAAGAGGTTTGGCTTCAAGTCATACAGGATCAGACAAATTTAGAAAGTTGCATCATAGTTTCAGACATAAAAGTGTTGGAAATTTCAGGCGATGGTTAAAAGCATCTGCCATGGTCTCTACAGAAGACAGAGCCGTTGAATGTTGGGGAGGCTTTGGTTGGTCTTAGATATCACTATTGTGTTCCACTTTCTAAGACAACCAACAAGCCAACTGATACACAGGCTTTCACAAAACAGTCCCAACTTATGTTTAGTCTATTAGAACTTTTCCTTTGGCACAGAGGCAAAGTAGACAGTGTTACATTTTCTGAGCGCATCACAGGAGAACAAAAGGAAGAGTAAGAGAGAGAGAGAGAGACAACCAAAGTCAATGGCGTATCCCAGCCCACATCTGCTAAGGCTCCCTTTGAGGGACACACAGACTTTCCTCCTGAGAGTCAAGGGTAATGAACGAATACCCTCTGCATTGCAGATACCAATGAAAAAGTCGACCATAACGCGCTGCCTAACATTCTAAGCCGAGAAAACAGCACCCGCTACAAATGAACCTTATGGTGGTTACACAGGTGCTTGGACAAGCATCCCTGGTCAAAGAGGCTGACCTGGCAACTTTCTTTCAAAGGGCCATTTGTAAAAGCGAAATGATTTCAAGGGCATCCTACTCTGTTTCTACCAATTTAGAAAGTCTTTACTCTCCGCAGAAGACGCAGTGGTTTAAGGTAGAAGGTAAGCATTTGACTATCAGAGAAATATGAGTTATTTCTGTTTTGCAACTGGAGGACAATTTCTACCAAGAGAAACTGAATCACACACACCAGTCACTCATGTCAATCAACGGAGAAGCCTAGGCCCGCACCCCACGCTGCACTACATGTAAGACCTGAAAAACGATCATAAGAATCCGAGCCAACAGCTTGACAGCTGACAGTAGTGGTCCACGCCTTTAATCTCAACACTCAGGAGGCAGAGGCAGGTGGATTGCTGAGTTCAAGGCCAGCCTGGTCTATAGAGTTAGTTCCAGGACAGCCAGGGCTACACAGTGAAACTGTCTTAAAAAACAAACAAAAGCAAAAACAAAAATACAAAACAACAAAAACAAAGAGAAAAGAATCTAAGCAACAACAACAAAAAAAAATACACAGCACTCATCCCCCTTCCCCCCCAAAAACCCACTGGTTTGCACAGCCAACCCTCCCAATTCATTTAGAATTCATATTCCTACCATGGTCAGTCATGCAGGGAATTAGGTGAGCCAACTTGTCTCCAGACTCAAATCTTGCCCTGATGCAGGTCTTCCTCTGCCTGCTCATGTCTCTGTGCTTAGGACAAGCCTGAGCTCTCTGCAGCACCCTCCTTTGGTTAGAACATTGGCCTTTGTTCTTCAGAGCAGCAAAATCAAGCCTTAGCTATTTCTGAACTGAGCAGCTTTTAGATAGCGAGCAAGCAAATATGTTACAAATAGCTTCTTGCTTTCAACCATCTATCAGTCCCATCTTTAAGGACACCCAGGAGGACTCTGTGCAAAGCACAATGGAAGAATTATCCCTGCAGAATGTAGCAGGCTTTGAGACACACACCTCCCCTCCCCAGGAGATAACACACATCAAATCCATTCCTAGCCAGGGGCATGCCATACTATCTATATGTTCACGAACACTGCCACAATGTACTTGAACTTGAGGAGGGACTTGGGTGTGCAGCTGAAACCCTACAATTCTACTCCTAGAACTCTAATAAAGAAGAATCCTTACAGCTTTAGAGGAACTATCATTTTCACACCCCAGCAGAATAAACACCTCCGCCCTTCCCCGTTTACTAGCTCTCCCCTCTCCTTGCCAACACAGCTCTCTGGGTGTACTGGGGTGAGAGGAAGACTTGTGGCCAGCTGTTTCCAGCTGTTGCACAGTCCCAGATTTTGGTGGCTTCAGAGGCCATTATCAAACCAGCAGAGGTGAGGGTATACGTTTGCAGGGAGACATGGACAAACGGCTTGGAACAAATTAAATCAGCGCAGGAGCCCTTCAGACCCTTCACCTCCTCTCATGTCACATCCAGGAATGGGGGTGGTCCCACCTTTGGGGTGGGGGTGTCCTTCCAAATCTTGCCCCCAAACTACAAACAACACAGGGGTGACAACCTCTATGATGCACAGCCTGGTGAGCACATGGATTCATCTCAGAGGACGCCGGTATAATCTCTAGAACTGGAGAGGGATGTTGGCGTGTATATCATCTGATCTGGACCATCGGGACCATCCCCTCAGGCAGAGTGTGTACCATGCCAGAAGCAACATCTCCTCAAGGAAAGCAGCGCTTTCTCCTGAGGCAGTGGAGATGACTCCACTCTTCCTGGGATTTTGTTTTAAACTAAAGGTGACAACAGAGACCACCGATCCGGGCATATGACTACAACAATCTGAATTGCCCACGTGTTGCCATGACGAACTGATCTTTGACATCCAGAAGACAGAGAAATATACATAGCAACAGCCTGACAACTCTTCCTCTTGCCTTCACTTAGAGGCAGCCACTAAGCCCCAGGGTCCACACTGGAGGCTGATCCTGGACACCAGTTTCTCCTCCTTGGAGCTTTTGTCAAGCAGGATGGGACAAGCCTCAAACACATAATGACAAGTGTGGTGTGTGCCGCCAGCCAGCGGCTGTGAGGGGCGCTGCAGACAGAAACAGCTGTGACTACATACGTTTGCTCTCTCCTCTAGGTTCTCAAACTGCCCTTCAAGTGATATTGAAAGAGGGAGAGACGTACTCTGGACAGTAAACGCCAGCTCCGCTACGTTGCTTTCCCCCATTCTTCCCATTGCGACCTCACAGAATAAACCGGCTCATCTTTCATCTTATATTTAATGACTTGGGATCCAAGCTGAGGGAGTCAAACTTGCTGAAAGTTTCTGGGAGCCCCGGTGCTTGCCTCATCCCAGTTCCCACAGGGGCACATGAAGTAACTTGTTTATAGTAGCAGAACAAAGGCAAGGAGAGGGGGAGAGAGAGAGAGAGGGAGCTCTGTTCCAAGACAGGTTGGCCTTAATTAGGTCCCAAAACAAGTGTAGCCAAATTTTTTGTGGTTCATCCTGAATAAAACCCGTCAAATCCCTTTGCAAATATAAGAAAGAAGAGGAAAAAGAAGGGGGAGGGAGGCCACATATAAATATTAGTCTTTGCTGAGGTGGGGTTAGAAGCCAGCTCTTTTGCTTCCCACTGGGATCTTGTCTTCACATGTTTATAAATGAATATGTTTATTGGCACAAGTATAATACAAGGGGGACAAAACAAACTCACATGATGGCAATCCTTATGTGCTGTACACACTTCCATCCCACTCCCAATTTTCCAGGACCCTATTTTGTCTCTAGGGGTAAAATACCTTGCTTTGTTCCTTTTGGGTATCCAAGGCAGGTTTGGCTGTTTGAAAGCGCCAGTAATATGATACAAGAGGAGAGGGAAATGGGGGCATTCATTTCATTCAGTTATGTATCTATAGTCTGACGTTCAACAGTGACCATTTCTGAGAGGTTCCTCCATGATCCCTGTCCTCTTGGGGGCTCTCTTTACTTGATGTTGCTCCTTGGTTCCTCTAGCGTCCCCCTGGTTTGTCTCCATCAGAGGTAAAGGTCCCAGCTGTGGCTGTCTTGTCTTTCCTGCTGCAGCATCCCTGGCCAGGTCCCCTTAGCCACAGCCACCTCTCTATAGAGGAAGCCTTCGTTAAACCCCTCCTGTGAACCAGGTGGGTGAGCCTAGTGTTTTGTAGCTCCTGGGCTGCCACACACCGATTCAAGAATCTTTAGTCTGAAAGGTTGATTGCAGTTTGGGTTCATGGGCTTATTCAGAATATCCCTTGGTCTTTACTCCGAGGTCTAACCCAAATGGCAGCGTTTCAAAATAATGGCTTGCGCGAGTCTAGTTAATGAAGTAAAATGTTTAATGTCATGAATATATTTTGTGTTTGCTACCACATCACGTAGCAGCGACCCACCCAGTACTTCATGAGATGCTACCATGGGCTGGATATTATCTCAGGTACTAGGGGCGTAGGGGAGAATGAAGCAGTAAGAATCTTGCCCTCCTGGAGCTTATTTTCCACTAGAATAAAAACAGACAAACAGATAGACTATAAATCTTTGATAATGTCCTATCAGTATGGGGAGAGTACTATTAGGGTATTCTAATACAACTTCCCATTTGGGGTTTGGATGGCCACTTACCTCTCACCATGGGTGTTCAATCTACTGCTTGGATCCTGCTATATTACTCGGCCTTCTATCCCTGCTCAGGTTACCTGCCAACTTGGAGACAGTTCTAAGTTTGTGGGTTTTTTAGTCCTCCTCCTCCCTCTTCCCCTCCTCCTCCTCCTCCTTTTATATTCATAGATTGTGGGGGGGGGGCACCTGTGCTATGGAGTCTATGTGGAGATCAGATAAAATCTTGCGGGAATTAATTCTTTCTACCTTGTTGGTCCCAGGAATTGAACTCATCCTGTAAGGCTGGGCAGAAGCATTTTTACCTGTGAAAGCATCTCACAGGCCCTTTGGTGTGTTTGTATGCATATGTGGGTATGCATGAGCACACGTTCACATGTGGGTGTGAGAGCATGTTGAAGTTAAATGTCAGTTTTGAGCCTTCCTCTATTGATATCCTTTTTTATTGAGTCAAGGTCTCTCACCCAATCATGAACTCATTGATTCAGCAGCTGGCAAGTGAACTCTATGGATGTTCCTGTCTCCCCCTTCTCAGTGCTAGGATTATAACTGCTTAGGTTGGGATTAAAGGTGTGCACCTATGTGCTGGCTATTCACCTGGGCACTAGAGATCCTAACTCAGATCTTCATGCTAATATGGCAAGCACAGTATTGACTAAGCCATTTTCCCAGTCTTCAATTGTAGTCTTTAAAGTATTTTCACCGTGGGCTGAAGCCCACCATGACAGGAAAAACTAAAAGCAGCCCTGTTTCTCCCCACCCAATTCTTTTTGTTACTGGAGATTTATTCTCAGACTTCTATGCATATTTACTTTTCAATACACATATTTACTAGAAACTACCCTGGAGGCGGAGTTTCACAGTAAGGAACAAGGAGGAGACTTGCACCCTTTGACTCTGGGGATCCTGGGATATTCCCTCTAAATTCTCCATGGGCCACCTTCTCCATGTGTCTTAAGCCTTCCCGTCGCTTCCACTATAGGTCTTTTTTAGAATCATCACCGTCCTCGGGCCGGATTACTACTATAAAATACTGCAGATATCATTTCTATAAAGAACATCTAGGAAATAAATATTCGTTCCTCGGCGAACCTAGAGTTCGGCCAGGGAGCCAGACTCAGACCATCATCTGAGCAGGTGACCCTTATGAGAAGTGCCCTCCGTGAGGGAGGCATAGATGTCACGCACAAAAGAAGGGATGGGGCTTGTGGAAAGCAACCTGGGGAGACTTTCCTGAGGAAGGGATGTGAGAACTAACACCTGAAACCTGAGAAGAATCAAGTAGGAGACTTAGGTGGGGATAAAAAAAGACCCATCTGTCCTGCATGCTTTATTCCCTACTCACACATGGTGATCACCCAACCTAGGCTTTTCTATTGTGTGTAAACACCACACAGTTACACCACACAGTTACACCGCACAATTAGCGACAATGCTTGTTCTAACAGTTCCCAGCCTAGAAGCTGTCCTTCCCCACTCCAGAGTGATCCTCTCTTCTCATCTGTATGTACTGTCTTTTCTCTTAGTCCAAACCTTCAGCACAGCTGCATGGACGGTAACCATGACTCAGTTATTGTCTGGCCAGTTGGATGGGGTCTTTTCATAATAAAAACCACAATGGAAATTTCCTTACCCAGCACTTTCATTAGGCACAATCAGAGGAAAATGAACAGTGACCTAAAAGAAGGAATCGCAAAAGAATGGGCTGATGGAGGGGAAGATGATGAGGCTACGCAATAGCTCAGTAGGGGACACGAAGCCAGAGACAATTGCCCAGTTGTCAGTATGGCTTTGAAGAGAACATTGACTTAGGGGTCTATACGAATTAGTCATAGAAAAAGGGTGAACCTCAGTGCATTAAGCCACTCCAAGCAGTGACTTTTGGTTATCACCCTGCTGATTTAGTAAAACAAAACATCCCCAAAGGTGAACTTACTTTGTACAATCAAATTCATTACTTATTGCTCATGAAAGGAGATGTGGAAAGGAGCCAAGATTTGGGGTTGAGATGTGTGGGATCTCAGCTCTCCTGGACATGTCTGTTACATGGCAGAGTGGCTAACTAACATCTCTTTGATCGCAAGTCCACCTCAACTTCTAAGAGGACAGATTTGAAGTTTCCAGCATTTAAAAACACTTTCCCAAAGGCTGTGAATCAAAGATTCCATGATTCTGGGTGATGTGTTGACACCCTGACCTAAGTGTTAGCTCCACAGACCATTTTCCTTCAGGCTATATGACAACTTTAACCTCCTAAAAGTGATCCCACCAATATAGATAACCATGAACTGATGCCTGAAGCAGGGACATGAGATCTTTGTATAGAGAGAGACTGAATTAAATTCCCCATAAAAGAAGGGGAATTGGACAGCCTAATTGAACTATTAGCAAGGACAAAACTCCCTCTAAAGCAGCAGTTCTCAACCTATGAGTTACGACCACTTTGAGGGTTAAATGACCCTTTCGTGTGGGTCGCCTAAGATGATCAGAAAACACAGATATTTGCATCACAGTTCATAACAGTAGCAAAATGAGAGTTATGAAGTAGTTAATGAAACTAATCTTGTGGTTGGGGGTCACCGCAGCAGGAGGAACTGTATTAAGGTGGCAGCATTAGGAAGGTTGAGAGCCACTGCACCAAAGCCGTGGCATCATCTGAGAATCAACATCTCTGGGACTCGGGTCAAGCTTTCCTGCTCTCTCCCATCATCCTGCTTTCTGCAAATGGCGCCCTGAAAACCACACGGTATAGGAGATTAGAAAAAGAGTTCCTTTCAGTACAGGGGCACTGTCACAGTTTGTGGTCCATCCCATCCAAGCGCCTGCTCTGTAGAGCCTTGGGATGGCAGAAATGCAGATGCTGAACTAATCAGAGACTGGAAAGATGGCTCAGGTGGTGCAGGGCAGTTGATGCTCTTCTAGAAGACGTGAGTTGGGCTCCCAGAACTGACACGGGCACCTCACAACCACCTGTAACTCCAGATCCGAGGAATCCAATGCTCTCTTCTGGCCTTCATAGGCACCCACATACATGTGGCATTCATCCCCTCCTCCAAAATATATCCTTAAGAAATAAATTGACCCAACTATACATCTGCAAAATTTATGCTCCTAAGCATTAGGGAGCTGAGACAGGAGGCGAGCCTGAGCTACCATAACTGTTTCAAAATTTAAACAAAACAAGCTGGGCGGTGGTAGCACAACGCCTTTAAAACTCAGTATTTGGGAGGCAGAGGCAGGTGGGTCTCTGTGAGCTGAAAGTCAGCCTCATCTACAGAGCAAGTTCCAGGATAGTCAGGGAAACACAAACAAAACAAAACAAAACAAAACAAAACACGAGAACACAAATGCAGGGAGTAGAGGAAGGATGTCCTGAGTGAGTAAATTCACGAGTGAATGTGTGCTGCTGACATGGGCACAGCCATATCAAGAACCCCAGTGTCTTAGACTCTTAGGAAAATGACAAAGCTGTCCCCACTGTTGCTAGTGGGTGCAGAATATGTCCACTGTAGATTCTCCTCCCCCCGCCCCCGATGTGTACAGCCTTGAGACTGCTCCCTACAGAGACTGCTTCTATGGTAATGAGCTCAACCAGCCTTTTTGTTCCGTGTATATAATGACTCTGCCTCCTTGTTTGTCTGGATGCAATAACCACACCTCCTTGTTCAGCTGTATGAAGCAACCTCACCTCCCTGTTCAACTAATAATAATATTATTATATTATTATAATAATAACAATCACATAATAAACATGCTGAATGTCCAGGGGGAATGTAGCTTCTCCATCAGAGGGCCCAGGCCCCCAGCCCCAGTTTTTCTGTATGTCCCGTGTTTGGCTTTTCTTCCCTGCCTTGCCTCCCAGTCAGGTATGTCCCTGGAGCTGTGCTGGACACAGCCCCCAAACCCAAATGGATGCTGTTAAAAGGTAAAAGGTGTGGTTTACTCAATGCCCTCCAAGGAGTTCATATCCTTCAAGTCACCAGGCATGATGGCTAACACAAAGTCGCTCTAACAAGGTGACCCCCATGGGCCTGGTGAGTGAGATGGGAAGACTCTCTGTAGCTACTCCCACTCCAGTTTACTTGCTCAGTTGGTTGTCTGACGGGTTTATAATGGGCCTGACGGATGTGGCCCCTGGAAAGAGAATTCTGACGATATCTAAAAGTGGCATCGAGTTTTTATTTAGGTGCATATAAGAGATTCTGTGTGGGAAGCTGGGGCCATGCTGCCAAGGAGCTTGTGTGATAACAATGAGAGCGCAGGGAACCTGGGAGGATCAGGGAGAGGGAGGCAGCATGGCAGACAGGATGAGCACAGACCTTGAGGGTCAGGGGAACCACTCATTTCTGGTGTACACAGTGTGCTAAACTGGACGCCCAAGCAACGTGGAAGTCTGTGAATACCCCATAGAGAAAAAAGAGATTGGTAGCTAAACAGGGAAAAACCAAAGGAAACACAGGAATGCTGTGTCAGTAATACTGCAGTCAACTGAGCCATGACATCTGCCTGTCTAGTGGAAGAGCACAGGGACTAGTTCCCATAAAGAGAAGACTGCGGGCCAGAATTTTAGTGTTCAGAGTTTTAGTGGCCACTAGAACAGCTCCTCCAGAGAGACTGGGAATCTGCAGTATCTTGGAGCAGAGGCCTCAGGAAGTGCAGCTGGGTGTAGAGGTAGGAAAGCAGGGTCCTGTTCCTGTACCAATGGCAGTGACAGTTGAGTTGACCAAGTTTGGCCTTCATCTGTTCTCACAGGCCCAGGAGGAGTCAAGGATCCCCTTTTCCCCCCATAAGAAGTTGTGACTTCAAGCTGGGTAAAATATCAACTGAAGACCTGCATATCTTGTCCCCTTCTCTTTCTATAATTTTCCTGGCCCGTGACCTGTGACCCTGCACTGCACACGTGGGCACATCTGGGCACTGCACTGTAGGCTAGCTTAGAGGTTTTGGAAATCCCGAATGGTATGACCCAGGAAGGCCCGGTTAATCTCCCTTCACTGTGTAAGCCACGTGGAAATGAAATGTTAAAAACAAGGAAAGCCTGACTTGTGACTTCAGACAAAATGTCAACAGAGAACCATAATTATTCCCCCTTCCTGTTATGGAAAGATTTGGTGCGAGAGGTGAGAGAGGGGATCTTGACAGTGAGAGGAATATTAACTGTACTAATGGGCAGTAAATATTGCTTCCTTTTCCATTACTTCTTTATACACGAGTCTCTTATCCTACAGATGCTTGAAAAACCAAAATTTCATCAAAATTTAGTGGGCTCGGGGTTTCCATGAAGGGATTTAGATAGAAGAAGCAGTTTAGTTAGTGAGTTGGCTAAACCCAGATAACTAGTGTTATCATTTTTGACATTAAATGATTGTCAAAGAACAAACATGAGTAAATAAAAGGGGGGACCCCCTCAGAACAGCAAGACAAAAGCATAGTCTCCACAGAGGAGACACTGAGTTGGTCGGTGACCTCTGGGGACAGGGAGGTGAATTGGTCTGGCCCTTTATGCACCCTTGCAGAAGGACCTAAGGGGAGGGGGACTGGTCTCATTGTTCTTCTAAAAACTAAGCCAAGACCCACTAGTTGTAAATGCCAGAATTTGCATGCCACATTCTACACTGACAAGACTCTTGTTGTCCCTTTTGAAAAACATCAGGACAGAAGTTCAGACTTAGAACTAGAGATTTGCATCCCACCAAAACAAGTAGGGTCGAACAGCTGGGCTTTTGGGCGAGGAGAAAGGAGGAAAGGGAGGGCCCCCTGTCCTAGAGGAGCATTTGCGAGTCTGGACTCTAGTCACCTCAGAGCGTGGCTGGAGGCACTAGTCCGTCATCAGCGTTTTTCCTAGAAAGCAGAAAAGCCCCATCCTGTCCCCCACACCAGTGTTTCTTCCTTTCTGAACCCTGAAAAGTAAAAATTCAAATACACAGAGGCCTAAGAGGATTCGCAGACATAGGACCCTCTCTGATATGTGATATCTTCTCTCAGGAGCACAGAGGGACAGAAGGGAGGGGGAGGTAAGGTAGACAAACAAAACCCACCACTTTCCCCTAATGCTGGTGTAACAGACCCCAGAGCTTCTCCAGACTTCCACGGATCGTACAGGTCTGACTTCAGACTGTTTACTGCGCATGTATTTTCTCTTCCCAACCCCAAGGTTTACTAAGAGTCCACAGGTTTACTAAGAGCCCACAGGGCTCCCGCACACCTTCTCCAGGGAGCCTGGACACCTCATTGCCCAGTAAGGGAGGAAGGGAGGAAGGATGGGTAGCACCACACAGTGCGCATGGGCACAGGCTGTTGCCTGGCCTTCTGTGCATTCTCTCTCTTCAGGTTCCTCAGGGAACCCCATAGCCTAGAAAAAGTTAGAGGCTGATGAGTTCTTTATGTCTTCCACATGGATAAATATCACTGTGACTTTGTTTCCTAAAGATGAGCTAAACCATTTATAATCTGTCAAAATGAGTGTTCAAAATAGACTTTGCATTCTATTCTATCGTAGACATTTAGATTTTAATCTATTTAGACATTTTATTATATCAGTTATTGCAATGGTGCTGCGCACCAAATGATTGATGAATACAATTGCCAATGGCAGGCACACACACACACACACACACACACACACACACACTCCCATCTGCCTTTCTTCCAGGTATGACCTAACCCTCCGTGGACTGAATTGTTGCTGTCAAAGCCTTGACACCCAAGGAAGTAATTCAAGTTAAATGAGGTCACCAGGGCGGGGCCCTATGCCAACAGACAGCTGTTCCTATGAGAAAAATTGGCTGGTTCAGTGGGTAAAACAAGCAGAAGAACCCGAGTTGGGCCCACAAAACCTTGTCAGAAAGACTGGGAGTGGTTGCATAAGCTTTCATTCCCAGAACTGAGGAGGTAGAGACAGCAGAATCCAGGGACTTGGTAGCCTGCCAGTCTAACCTACTTAGTAAATCTAGGCCAGTGAGAGATCTCATTTCAAAGAGGGGGAAGACATCAAATTCCCCAGAACTGGAGTGACAGCAGTTTGTGGGTGCTGGGAATCGAACCTGTGTCCTCAGCAAGAGCAACGGGTGAGGTTAACCGCTGAGCCAATTCTCCAGTTCCCTATTACGTAATAAACCATGTCACACGATCATGGGATACAAAGCCGCACGAGGTGTGACTTTCATCTCCAATGTTTCGGACTGTTGTGGGGAAAGATGGCCAGCTGACACAAGAATGCGCTGCAGCGTCGGGCCGCAGCTGCTCTGTGTGCTGGAGGCTAAACCCTCACCACCTTCTTTAGGACTCGGCACTATCATTTCCAACAAACAAGAGTTCAGTACACAGCAACTTTACGTGATTACTATATTCTGACTATGGTTCCTCCTTCCCCAGTTCTACCCAGATCCTCTCCACCTCCCACCCATCCAAATCCACATTCTTCCTTGCTACCTCTCATTAAAAAACAAGAGAGCATCTACAGAAAAAGATTATAAAACAAACAAACAAATCTGAATAGGATATGACAAACAGAAAAACAAAGAGCCAAAGGAAAACATGAAACATATAGAGCAGAGAACATACATTGGCGAACACAGAAACCCCATAAAAACACAAAATCAGAAACCACAATGTATAAGCAAAAGACCTGTAGGGCAAGAAGAATTTGAGCAAAGGCAGTCAGATTTCAGTCTGTCTTCTCAATTACTATACGACACTGCCAGGTATGTAGTTAGTATCACAGATGGCAGATTTTTGAGAGCTTGGGACATGAACCAGAGGGCTCTGGGGGAATGGGGTGTCTTAGAGTGACCCTGATTTCTATGAATTTTTCATTTTATAAAAGAAACTGAAGTCTGGGAAAAGAGTCATCCTGGGTCATCTGGTCCTAGTTTTAACCTTGAGCTAGCAACACAAGTCCAGGAAGTCTGGCTGACAGACAGTCACATCCCAGTGCCTGCAATTCCATGGGAGCGGGGTGGGGACTCTAGCACTGCTAACAAATCCCCAGAAGGCTGATGTATCCATAGTCCTAGGGATGCACTTTGAGAGCCAAGTCAGTCAGGGGCATCGCTCTGGTAGAAGGTGGATGCCAGTCATGCTCATGGGGAGGGGAGAGCTGAGCAGAATGCACTTTCAAGAGCCAGCATAGTTACCGCTCTCATGGGTGACATATGTGGGACATCTCTTTCTGGTCCTCCATCCTATGACAACCCACTCCTACGCTGACCCTTAGCAAGACCCTCTCTGTCTTCCCCAGCACACAGTTTACACGAACAATAAAAACCTGCTCACTGTCAAGGATAAATATTATTCTCACTAGGAGCTATTTATCAAAACTTGTGATCTAAAATTTGGCTCTTTCGATGTTAAACATAAGAGTTAGCAGAACTAGCAGGGGCCGTGGAGAAATGCCAGTATCCATCCTCAGAAGGGGAGGAAAATTAGATAGTTTCAAAGTTTTCATTTATTTACATTATAAATCAAAAGGCTTTTTTTTTTTTTTTTGCTTATTTGGTTAGCTGTGAAGGTCCATCGCCTTCATTAAGATCCCTAAGAAAGTATTCTAAAACAGGAATATTCTAATTATTATTTAAGCTTGCTACATCTAACCTTGTTTGGCTTCCTGTGACCTTGAGGCATGTCCTGAGCCTTTCGTGACTTAACGAGTATAAGGCATACTGAGCCTGGCACATATAAAGTACTCACAGAATGTCACCAGGGCTTGGGTATTTTAATGGGTGACTAGGGAGAAGTCAAATGGCATGAATCTGGATGGACAGACAACTTCATAAACTCAAACCTCTCCTCCCCTATGGTGAAGGGATGTAAAGAGAGCAGCATCCCAGAACGCTTCTGGAGCATCAGCATCTACCAGGTAGTTACCTGCTGCACGGAAGCCTCCTGGGACTGCAAACATGTTAGTAGTCATTTTGTATTGTGTCACAGCGTCTTTTCTTGAGTGTCTGCCAGGCACCAAAGTCCTCAGGTAAGGGTTCTAGAGAATAGTTTCTGACTAGTACCTTTTGCTTTTAAATAAGCATAAATCCAGAGGGAAACACATACCCCAACCAAGCAAAAAAATAACTGTACAAGGATCTCCTAGACCCTGGGCGCAGTTTCCCAAACATGACAGCGAACAGAGCTAACATGTGATGGTAGACATCGGTGACAATCCGGTTCATAGGGCACACCCATTCTCTACTGGCTGGGATGTCAGATGCATTTTAGTTGTGGCTAATGACAAGGGCAGGGAATGGGCAACAAGCAGCGTTACCAACTTCTTATCACTGATATTACTTTGAAATGTGCCATTGAACCAACTACAGGAAAAAGATTGCCTGAAATACACTTAATTTGCGGGGGGGGGGGGGGGGGGCAGAGGCCAATCTTGATCATAATGATCAAATCATTTATTTGGATCAAATAAATTTGTTTCCAAGACATTTCTAAGTACAAGGGTGACCAGTGAAAAATACTTCACTTCTCTTGGAGGACCGAACCCAAGATCTGATGCATGGGTCTAGACTCGTCTATTCCCACTTCCACTCCGACACAGTTGTTAGGGAAGAACAGATAAAGGGCCTGAGAACCCTGCATACTGTCCTACTTCTAGTGTCATTTACTCCTCCAAATAATCTTTAGCAATTACCACTACTGCATTTACTATATGTTTTTTCCAATCAATTTGTTAAATTATATAAGACATGCTTCCTGGAGCATACTCCAAATTCCTGTGTGCGTGTGTTGTGGAATACTTGTTTTGCTATGTAAAAGCGTGTTGCATTTGTTCAAGTTACAGAATATTTAACTATGCAAATACATGTTGCTTTTGCTTAATTATGCAGAGATGTGTTGTATTTGTTTAATTATGTAACTATGTGTTGCTGTGTTACCTTGGCTGCCTAAGGCACCTCACTGGTCTAACGAAAAGCTGAATGGCCAGTAGTGAAGGAGGGAGTATAGGTGAGACTTCTGGGCAGGGAGGAATGTAGGCTTGAGAAAGAAAGAAAAAGGGACAACAGGGAGATGCCAGGGGCCGGCCAGACACAGAGGAAGCAAGAAAGTAGGGCATACAGAACGAAAGAAAGGTTAAAAGGCCTGAGGCAAAACAGAGGTGAACAGAAACAGGTTAAATTCAGTTAAAAGAGCTAGTGGGACAAGTCTAAGCTAAGGCCAAGCATTCATAATTAATAATAAGTCCCCATGTGCTTATTTGGGAGCTGGTTGATGGCCTAAAGAAAATGCCAACTACATGTGAGTGTGTGTGTATGTGCTCATGTGTGTGTATGTGCTCATGTGTGTGTGCATCTGTATGTGCATATATAAGAATAATAAAACTGGATACTTTAATGAGTTAGAATAAGTTAGAGTTTACTGTATATCTTGTTTTCATAATATATAATCAGTTTAAAGAATCTAATCATTAATATGCTAGTAATTTCTTAACAAAAATCACTGACATAATATGATCAAAATTGATGGTTTTGATGATAAGGTCACTCACAAATGAGCTCCAATTTCTCTAGGAACTAAAATAGAATCTATATGAGAATTTGATTCTGAGCCACTAAGGATTATTAGAAACAATTTATAAATTAGAAAGTGGATATAATAACAAAATTCCAGTTACCAAAATTCTCAGAAAACTGTTTGATGCATTATTAACATTTAGTCTTGACCTACATCATAGTAATGAGACAAAAAAAATCAGAAGAACAAAATGCCTTAAGAGTTCACAAGAATCAGATCATAAGAGTCTAAGAGTCTATTATAAAAAGCTCTGGAATTACATTCCTAAGCAGACACCAATGTGGGGATATTTTTGATCCCTCTTATAAGAAAGCTGCCCTGGTATTAGAAAACAAAACACAGTCTCGTCCCTTTTCACTCTAGGGGACTGTCTGCATCCTCTCCCTCCAGTGAGGCTAGCCAGGGTAAACAGATGTCTCAATGAGTGGAGAAGCCAAACTCCCCTCCAGCTGTCCACAGAGCTGACAAACCCTGCTGGGGTCATCTGAATTCTCTATGACCAAGCACAACTTCTATAAAAGGGTTCCACATCCCAGAGCCAGCCCCAGGTGATTCTGAAATAGAGGCTTGTCCTGGACCCTCGTGTGCCACCTCCCTAGTCCCCCGGGACTAAATTCATATTACGACCCATTTGCGTGTCCTAGGGCCTACCCTACGCTCTGTCCCCACTCACGGTTCTCTCCTTTAGGTCAGGTGCCTCATGCTGGGCCACCCTACAAAGAGTCCTGCAAAACAGAAAGCTAAAACGAGCTGCCCAAGGCTAACGAACAAGAGAGCACTACCCTGTGCCCAAGTTCAGCGCTCTTTCCATTGCCTACAACAGGCCATGGTCTCTGTTGTCTCAGAATCAAGTAATTACATATATTCTGTGTCAGTGTTTGGAGATATTTGAAAGCATTAAAAAATATTCACATATTTAAAAGTACTTCTCAGAGGGGTGTGCTTACATGCTTTTCAATCAACCTTCAGCCAAAGGCATCATGTCTTCACCTCCCCGTATGTATGTATGTATGTATGTATGTATGTATGTGCATGTATGTATATGCACACATCTATAGACATGTATATATGTTTTTCTGTATACAGCATGTCCTCACTTTCCCCATATATATATAGGTAGACATGTAAACACACGTGTGTGTATAATATTTTAGACATATAAAATATATATTTAAAACAACAAATATAAATAACCCCTCCAAACCCTTTTATTGGGCATAGCACAAGTCTTCATATTTTTTGGTGATACAATGAAGACATCCACTTATATTTAATAAACAACCCAATCTCCATAAAGAGCTTCTCAGTCTCAGAGGACTCTGCTGTATGAATAGAAATATGCTTGAGACATGTTCCTCCATAATAGATGATCTGTTATATCTCTGGACTTGAGGCACTCGCAAACCTATGCTCATGATTCAGTTGCTCATTCCTCAACTTCAGAGATTAAACCGGTACACTTTCCAGAGATGGTCATGTTCTGAAACACACCCACAAAGCCAGGTCAGCAGGGCTGAGAAAAAAGCCACCACTGCCCCTACTGCCACTGTGATCTCATAAGAAGGCAGAGAGTGTGAGTGTGGTTGTGTGTGTGTGTTTGTGTGTGTGTATGTGTGTGATCAGTTCAAAGTGTCTAAGGCATGATTAGCAAGTGTTTATGGCTTCAAATTAGAAACTGAAGATTTTATTTCAGAGCTGGCAGGCTTCCAGCCCTGACTCAGGGTTTTGGGGACAGGGAAAATGATGCCAGCCAGAAGCACTCTACATCCCAGCCACCCCCTCCCCCCTCCTGTTCGCGGCGTTAGTGTCTGTTTCTTGATTTCGCTGAAAGCTTCTGCTAGACTTCCTAGGACTTTCCATTTAAGCTGTCAACAGTGACTTACAGGACATATGGGCTTTAAACATGTTCACGGAAGGAAGGCATGTTCCAGGACATACGGACTTTAAACATGTTCATGAAGAAAGGTATGCTCCGGCACACTGTGACTGGAATTGTCCCTCACTGCCACTGTGACATACAGCCAGGACACGGGACACTAATTGAGACTGACAGGGTTTTCTTTTTGTACTCAAAGCAGAACTAACACAGAAATGGCCCCATGCTGACTCGCTGTGAACACAGTTAAGAATAATGATAAATCCACATTTCAAAGCCACAATTCTAAATTTGACTTATGTTTATGGGTCCCTGATTCTTTCCTAGTGGGTGATTTAAAGAAGCATACTTAATTGCTTTCTAGAGATTTATGCCCAAACCCTCCATTCGTGGTTCACAATAGAACCTTTAGTGTCAGATCTCTGCAAAAATGATACTAATGAACATTTGGGAACTGGGGTTGTGTGGGCACCAACATAAACAGCTGATATGCAGGGGTACATCCAGTCCTTGGAAGAAAGTCTTCATTGTAGAGATGAGCAATTCGAGGCTCAGCACGCTAGGTCACAAGTCCAAGGTTATAGGATTCATCAGCGGAGGGGCCAGCTCACCATCTAAGTCCACTTCCTCTCGTGTGAGTGTCCTAACTCACATCCTGTATTTGAAAGAGTCAGGGAAAGAGGACCAACACTTTCTCTACATGGAAGAAAAGACATTTAGCCATGCAGGCTCCTAGTGTTTGAAAGGCTAAAATCTATTTCCAACACATTTTACACTCTTATCTGAAGTTAGAACCACCTAATGGTGTGTAGTTATGAGCTGCAGACTGGCCTGTTTTTCATCTCCCCCGCCTGGCTAGCTTATGCCCCGAAATAACAACACACAAATTGTATTCTTTTAAACACTGCTTGGCCCATTAGCTTCAGACTCTTACCTCTTACTGGCTAACTCTCACATTTTGATTAACCCATATTTAGTAATGTGTGTAGCACCACAAGGGGAGGCTTACCGGAAAGATTCTAGCCTATGTCCATCTTGGGTCGGAGCTTCATTGCATCTGACTCACTTCCCTTCTTCCCAGCATTCTGTTCTGTCTACTCCACCCACCTATGTTCTGACCTATCAGGCCAAGCAGTTTCTTTATTAATTAACCAATGAGATCATCAGATAGAAGACACACCTATATCATAATGGCAATTTGGTATTTGAAATCAAAGTTTTCAGGATGATCAAATATGAAAAATGAGGTTTGTTAAGAGCCAAATTTAAGTCCCAGAAGCATAGAGCATTGAGTAATCATTTTGTAAAGAAAATAGAAATCATGGCTGATTTTTCAATGAGACAGATACTGTTGTTTGGACCAGAAACTAGTTGCTGAAAGTCACTGTGGGGCAGAAGGCTGATCAACTTAAAACAACCACCACCACCACCAGGGTTCACACGGAAACAAAAAACACAACAGGAACTCCACGGTGGAGACCCATAGGCTGTGTATCTTCCCCCAGTTGTTTTAAAAGCCATTATCGGCTATTAAAATGTCAGTGCAGTGGTAATAAAATAGCCATGGCCTTAGTATTCCAGGGAAATTGCTTATGCTGAGGATTTTAACCCACTTTTATATAATTTCACCGGTACATAAGCAAAACAGCTTACGGACTTCGGGTGCAGTTCAGTGGTGGAGTTCCTGCCTAACACGAGGGACTGGTCCCCAGAACTGAAGAAAATAATAAATAATTAGTAATTTTCAAGGACAAAGTGGCTCCAGCTGCTACAAAAACACCCAAGGGGCAGAGACAACAGTATAATGACAGCTGCTTGCCAGGACCAGTCCCGATTGAGTATTTCCTATGCAGTCTTGATTGTTCCACTCTTCCCTTCTACACGAACTCATTTTAATTCTCGCAGTCATCCCCAAAGGCAGGTGCTACCATCATCTCTAGTTTGTATTTGAGAAAGATGAGACTGAACAGGAAGTAACTTCACTATGCTGCCCTAGTTCTTCTGGAACTAGCTATGTAGACTAGGCTGACGTTGAACTCATAGAGATCTGTCTGCCTCTACCGCCTGAGTACTGGGATTAAAGGCATGCCCTACCTAGGAAGTTTAATATATAGTTACTCGACACCTAAATGGTAATGCTGGTATTTGAACTCTGATGGGCCAACTCTTGAGCCTCAGAGTTCTCTGTTGAGAACTATAGTAGAGCCCTGCATGCAAGGAGAGGTACTGCCCCCAGTGAACTTCCGAAATGGTGTAACAAAACAGAAATTTCTGCTGCAGACCTTTAGCTGAGGCTCCTCCAAGGTAATGTTCTCAGTCTAGAGAAAGATTCAAAGCCCATAGGCTGACTATGAGGAACATAAAGACAGAGGGGGGCGAGACAGTAACCATCCATAGAGCCTGTATAACTGGCCAGGGTGACTTCTAAAGTCTCAAGTACCGCAACATATATGCTCTTGAAGGGCTGTTTGTATCTTTTATCTGCCTCTCAACCTAGTCACAAGGTCCCTGGAAGCCTGAGCTGGACCACATCGTGGTTCTGAATCCTCGTAGTTCTATGCAAATAGATGTTCTATAGGCGCAAACATGTGATTTAAAACCATGGACCTAAGGAGTGCTGAGCAGGCTCTCAGAGGAAGTGACCAATGAATACATGCAGAAAACAGAGGTCAACGGTGGCCACGTGGAGAGAACAAAGCCAGGCTGAGGCGGTGGAACACACAGGGGGCATTTGGCATAAATCAAAGAATTATGCTGGAGAATGACCAAGGAGATGCAAGACTTCAGGGTCTCTTCCAGGGAGCTCAGAGGCTTGGGTAATTTGGATTTTGTTTGCTGACATGAGAGCCTCCGAGTCTCAGAGCTATAATAATCAGAGAGGGAAGCCAAAAGTTGAGACGGGACAGGGGTTAAGTTACATATTTCATTGTTCTGGTTTTTAAAACATGCTCAACACAGGCCACAGTATCTGCATACATTTTATGCTCTTCTGGCAAAGAAAGAAAGAAAGAAAGAAAGAAAGAAAGAAAGAAAGAAAGAAAGAAAGAAAGAAAGAAAGAAAGAAAGAAAGAAAGAAAGGGGGAGGGAAGGAGGGAGGGAGGGGGAAGAAAGGAAGGAAGGAAGGAAGCAAGCAAGCAAGCCCTTGAGGATTTATAGGAAACAGCAGACCTCATGCATTGGCCACCACTCCTTGATCCTGTGAGCCCTGGGAAGGCTTCTCTGGGTTTCCAACAGCACATTTTGGACATCTTTGGATTCATACTGAGTTTAGATTGGGGAAGACTAGTCAGGCGGAGAAAGCCATGTGTATTAAGCACTATGATTAGTGCAGGGACTCAACATGAGCTGTTCCAAAAGCTGGACTCCAAGCATCTTTATTACTCATGACCTTGGACAGACGGCTGAAGTGACCGAGGGCGAAAGGGGACATTTAGTACTGACCAGAGCGTTGAGAGGATTGCTGTGTAAAGTTCTCAGCCTATGACCCAGGAACTTTACTTTGCCTTGTGCTTTTCAGATTCAGTATTTATCTAGTTGGTGCCTATAACCAAAGAGCCAAACTGATGGCCAAACGGTTTCCTTTTCCCTTGCCACCCAGAAACCAAGCCCTGACACATCTCTGGATTCGCTCTCATACTCCCAGCCAACATTTCCTTTTCCCTAAACCAACCCAGAGCCAGGTATCAGGCAGGTGACAAACTGACCACCCCATAGCTGCTCCTAAGCTGAGCACATGCCCTGCCATGTCTTTTCCCCAGAAGTCCCAATAAATAAAGGCTCTGGCTGAGTAGAAATTTTCCTGAGATCCTTCCAGCCTCTTTAATGATGCTGGGACCGGAAAGTGACCCTTTATGGCATGGCATGGCATGGTATGTTATGGATCACCTTCTTAAGAAATGTAATAAAAATTTCCTTTCAATGCATTAAAGTCTCCATTTGTTATTCAGTCTCCTCCGTAAGTCCAAACCCACAGGCAATAAACAATAGCCATAACGCATTTCCTTAGGCCACCGAATAGAACCCACTGTTTGCTTATGCCTCTTCCACCCACCCTTCTCTCCATCCCTGCTTCCATCAAATTTTGTCTTCTGTCCCTTTTGACTTCCTCCCAGAAGTCAAAATCTAATCTCTAATCTCTAAGTCTAATCTAGTCTCTTGCCCCTCAGGCCACCACTCTACACAGCTGCTTTCCAACACTCCAAATGTGAGCTACTTTGCTAGGGTGGTTTGATGGAGTTCACGAGGCCTAGGGATCAAATCCAAGCTCCTGCATTGATGCTTAGGCCTTCTAGGTTCTGACCTGGAACCCACAACTCAGCATTCCCCACAAATGCCCTATGTTCCTCACCCCACCCTACCTTTGCTCATAACACTGCCAGTCTCGAAGATGTCCCCCTTGATGCCCTGCAAATGTGGAAATCACCAACACTCAGCAAACGTGAGAATCACCCAGTTAGCTGGAATCTTGGAATGTGCCGATGGGCTAGTCCTACCCCTGTCCTACTAGAAAAGCCAAATTAGTATAAACTATTCAGTAGGGTATAGAACGTTTATGAGTTCAAAAATTAGTAAAAGTATGACAAGATCAAATATATAATTTTTGTTGGCTCCAATCTCAGAATTGATAGTATTCTCAATAATTTGGAAGGCCAAATACAAATTGTACTTGCTTGGGGACAACTATGCTGTTTCTTAAAAGAATTTCTTCTCTAGATATCAATTTAAACACCAATTTAATTCTGTTTATTCATATAATAGATGCATATATGAGTGTGTACATATTTAGTTTTATAAATATAGTACTAATGAAAATATATTATTTAAATATATAAATATCTAAACATAATCATATATTTAATATCTATTACATGAGTATATAATAAATATGTAATATGCTTATATCCATAGATATTAAATAAACACATATATTTGTATATATGTCTTTCTATTTGATTTCTCTAGGTCCTAAACACTACAGAGTGAGGAGTAAAGTAAACCTTAGGGATTCTTTCAGGCCCATTGGTTTCAGACTCAGCAGTTGCTCAGGAATAGTTATTGGCTCTGAGTCCCATGATTATTCCAATTAAACTAAAGGGCCCTTACCAAATGGTAATTACACAGTTAATTATGAGAAATACGGGAAAAGAATTATATAGCTAGGCTTAAACTAATTAAAATAAGTACAGGTCAGAGTATAAGTCTATTAAATTCCAACAGAAAATAGTAATAGATACAGTAAATTATTTAGAAGCATTATTCATTATCATTAATTATAAAATTGGGCTAATTTAATTTTTTTTGGTTTGCAAAGATAAAAATTCTTCTAGCCTATAAACAAACCAAGTATAAGCTTGTAATCACACAACTTTCTGTCTTTCACCCATGTCTGACGTTCCTAGACATCTGTTAAAAGCATAAACAGTTCAGCCAGCTTGTAGATGTCTAAAGCAGGCTACCTCACCCAGCTCCCAGGCCTGAAGAAGGAAGTGGGCTGGGGTTGGATGCACAGGATTTCAGACCATCCCAGGTCCCAGCTCTTCCAAGCCTACCTGGACCCAAAGGAAGCCACAAGGTTTGCTGGAATGCACAAGGGCCCAGCCGCGTTCGACTAATGAAGACTTCTCTCAGGTCCTCGCACACATCTGGGGATCAGCTGATTTTTATCTTCTGACTTTTCCTCCCAGCGGAACTGTTAGCTGAGATTTAGAACCACTCCTCCCTAGGTGGGTGGCTGGGTTTAGGAAAGGAGAACCATCCCATTGAAACGGAGGAGAGGCTCCTCCCAGCTGCCAGAAAAGCAAACAGTGGTTTAGAGGAGAAAAAAAAATCTCAAAAATCGCTCCAACGTGATTACAGGCTGTCACCAAGGCACGAGGAAGGAAGGGCTTTTTTCCGACTACAGACTGTAAGCACAGAAATGATTATTTTATATTTGGGCCGATGGTAGTCTGCAAGCCTTTGAAATGTCAAAAGCGTTAATAGCTTAAATACCTGGCGTGACTTGGAAAGTGTCAAGACTATCACACAGGTCACCTACGCTTCCGGGTTTCTGGATTTCTAACACCTCGCGTTTTCTGTTCCTGAAGCGGCTGCTCTCAAATGTCGACTGTGTGCCCACTCTGGCGGGACACTGGCCACAGAGGTTTGGCTGGGCTCATCAGCTAGATAACGCAGGGGTGGGAGCACTTTAGGGGGTCTAAATATGGCAAGTTTCAAACGCTGCGTTAAAACTGAGCAACAGAACCCACGACGCAGTTGGGTGTTCGCTGGAGGCAGGGGTCCTGGAAGAGGCCGCCTTGAGGACAGGAGACAGAGTTTCTGAAATAACCCTCTAAGTCTCCTTATTCCAGCTGGCATAAAAGGGCTCCCAGAGGTTGTAGCAGATTATGTTCCAGTGTGACTGCTCCTGAGCCTAGCACTGAGAAAGAATGACCAGCAGACAGCGCCAAGAGCAGCTATGACGGGAAAGAGCTTGCTGCAAGTCAAACAGCACAGCTTAGGATCTGGAATGTCCCCGTCGTCTGGATCCTCCGCAGCCAGCCATGCTAGCTCCTAAAGGAAAGCACCAGACCTTGAGAGATTTCCTGCGCTGATCTTTTAAGATCTGTTTAATAATTAATTGTGTGTGTGTGTGTGTGTGTGTGTGTGTGTGTGTGTGTGTGTGTGTGTGTGAGTGCAGGTGTCCACTGAGGACAGAGGCATCAGATACCCCTGGCCCGGAAGTTGCAAACAGTTGTGAGCTGCCCAACTACAAGAGCAGTAAGCCCTGAGCCAGTGCAAGCCCCTGGGTCGACATGGTGCCTGAAATGCTGATGTTGTATAAATTAGTGACTCTGCAGAGCGCGACAGCAACCGTCACTATATAATTTTATGTCATAAGAAAATATCATTGTTCTAGGAAACAGGATGAAAACATAAAGACTATATTTACTTTTATTTAAAATCCCTTTCCTGGCACCTAAGAGAGACTTTAGAAGTCATTCAGTCTAGTCCAGCATAAAGGGGCATGCCTTTGATTTCGGCAGGTGGATCCCTGAGTTGGAGGCCAACCTGGTCTACAGAGAGTTCCAGGACAGCCTGGGCTACAGAGTAGAAACATGTCTCAAAACAAACAAACAAAAGAATAAGTAAATAAAAATTTAAAAATATTCTATTTATCTCAAGGGAATTTGTTGCCTCTTCTGGACCAGGCATTAGAGAAGAAAAGAGTCTAGGAAATGATTTATAGGACTGGAGAGATGTCTCAAAGGAAAAGTATGCAAACATGAGGACCCAAGTTCAACTCCTTGTATCCATATAAAAGTCCAGTGTGGCAGTGGCATGACACAAGCTGATCCCTAGGGGCTTGCTGTCCAGCCAGCGTAACTCCAGGTTTAGTGAAAGATCTTGCACCCCACAAAACAAGGTCAAGATTGATGAAGAAAGAATCTACCATTGACCTCTGACTTCCACCTAAGCTGGCATAGGCAAGAGTGCCCACGCACACATATGTGTATACTTTTCTCTTTCACACACACGCACACACATATGCACACACATCTGTGGTCATTGTTTTTACAGAACTAACTGAAAATAAAGAACCTCTTATATTTATACTTTAAATATAAAAATTGTTCATGGACCAACAAACAAACAAACAACCCAAAACCAACCCAAAGGAGGTTAGGATAAGCTTGGGCATTAAAGAATGCTTCATGGGGAGAGAATAAAACAGAAGAGAATTACATGAGTCTGACTTGCTAGCTATGAAGAGGTAGGGATCTCTATGTGGATGACTTGAAAACATCAACCCAAGTGACAGGTCAGAAAGGGGTGCTTATCAGATAATCCTCCTTATATGAAACACTTAGAACAGGTGAGCTCAGAGACAGGAAGCAGATGTGAGGGGACCCAAGGCATAGTGAGCTGAGGATAGACAGGACAGCATAGATAATGGCACACCCTGGAAAACCGCAGTGTTGGCCATGCCCTCGTTTGGACATAATGAATGCTGATGGCCCGAACAGTACATACCCCTAAAAAACACTGAAGATGGTAAATTTTATGTTCTTTGCATGTTCTATAACAACGTAAAAAAGGTACAATGTTGTATACCAGAAGCCAGTGACTCCAAATGGATGAGTCGTATGGCTTGTGAGTTATGCCTCAATAAGACTGCTCCAAACCCATAACCCATAGGGCAAAGCTGGGTAGGAAGAGAAACCTTGAATGTTCTTGTACAGTATGGCAACTGTGATCAACAACATGTAAGTGCAGATTTCAAAATAGCCAGCAGAGAGGATTGTGAATGTCCCCAGCACAAAGAAATGACAAATGTCAGAGGTGATGGCTATGCCACTACATACTGCCCACATACATGAACACATCACGCCGTACCCATAAACATGTATACGATTTATAATTAAAAAATTAAATATCTTTACGTATTCCTTTAAAACTCCCAATTCTTGACAAGTTAGCTATTACTTTGCTGCCTCACAAGGCTCAATTATTGTTACAGAATGTTACCAATTCTGTCAGGAGAGTTAGGGACAAGAGAGAAAACTTTGCTCCCAGAGTATGGGAACCCCCTACTTTGCCACTAAGGAGGCCATAGCTCATGAGACTCCTCCCCTGAGCTCTGCTTTTTGAGCTGTGGGACAAAGTGGCAGAGGCAGGTGCTGAGCTTTTAAAATACCTTGGCTCGCATCCCTAATGGGTCCCCTTTAGCAGTTTAGAATGTGGACTGACCTAGCTCCTTCCATCTTTCGGATACCTGGCCAAAACAATCAATTACTTTCCCTTCTACAATAAATATACTTAGATTATTTTTAAAACAGTCTCTTAGTTTGATTCTCTTCTTCTTCTTCTTCTTCTTCTTCTTCTTCTTCTTCTTCTTCTTCTTCTTCTTCTTCTTCTTCTTCTTCTTCTTCTTCTTCTTCTTCTTCTTCTTCTTCTTCTTCTCCTTATCCTTCTTCTCCTTCTTCTCCTTCTTCTCCTTCTCCTCCTCCTCCTCCGCTTCCGCTCCCGCTTCCTCCTCCTCCTCATTCTCCTCTTCCTCCTCCTCCTCCTCCTCCTCCTCCTCCTCCTCCTCCTCCTCCTCCTCCTCCTCCTCCTCCTCCTCCTCCTTCTCCTCCTCCTCCTCCTTCTTTTGAGACAGAGTCTCATGTGCTCCAGGCTGGCATCCAATTACCTGAAGGTGAACTTCTGTCCCACTTTTCCAGGACAAGGACTGCAGGCATGCACCACTGTGCCTGGCTTACATGTTACAGGGGACTGAACCCAAGGCTTGTGTGCTAGGCAAGGACTCTGTCAGCTGAGCTACATTCCAAGCCCTGGCTTGAATCTTCCTGCATATAGTTAGTTAGCCTGAAGAACATGGGACAAAGCCACAACTCTACAAATGACGTCATTTGTAGTTTTTATACCTCTTCACACTAGTAGTTAAATAGGATCTGATGGCCCACACTCGTAATCCTAGGGCAGGGAGATGAGGGGCAGTAGGGGTGGAGACAAAGATCTTGAATTTGAGGTAAGCCTGGGCTGGCTAACAAATTCAAGGGACCCTATATTAAAATCAAATAAGTAGGTGAGCTATGTAGATCAAGAGTGTACGGTGCCTAGGAAAAAACAGCTGGATGTCTCTTGCTTTCAACATGTGCTTGGATGAAAGAACAATTCCATTTACTGCTTAGGAAGTTTGGGGACTTGGGGTCAGAGAGAAGCCCTTTGAGGGGCAGCCAGCCAGCTCTGAAAGCTCCTCCTGGGAGCTTGTGACTGCTGGGTGCCAACTCGCTTCCCCAGCTGGCTCCCAGCCTCTCCATAGGTCAGCCAGCAAGACCAAACAGTTCTAAGTAAGCATCTTTAGAAGTTCAAGGTTTAGACAGAAGAGAATGAGGTCAGGTATTTCCAAAAGTGTTTTTCCCCCCGCTGAAAGTTTACTTCAGAAAGGACAAGAACTTTTGAACCAGGTGAACATGAGGCCCGTGTCTCAGAACAATAGAAATGAAATAAAAATAGTTTCAATATTAAAAAGTAATTAGTGGGAAACCAGGAGTTAAGTACTTTGCCAATTTCCCGTATGAGAAGTAACAAAGTCATAGAATTTAGGCTAAAAGCTGTCGGGAGCCAGCTCTGTCCCTTCTCTCTCTCTGTGCGCAAACCTCAGAACAAGATCCCACTTTCAAATAGAAGCTTTTGAAGGAAAGGGGTACAGGAATAAATAGTTTTGCTTTGTGTCCTCTGAAGCCTCCTCAGTCTTTGATGAGGAAAAGAAATACATCACCCCACAAGCAAGTCAGCCAGAATTTATATAAGCTAAGAGAAAACAGACTGTAGGGCAAGCAAGCTTGTGAGCATCTCCCCGCGTCCTTTTTAAAAAGTTATCCAGCCACATCAAAGTATTAACAACATACCCTGAATCCGAATTCCACCTTGCCTCTGTGGGGTTGGGAGCTTTGATTCGGCTCTTCGAGGGGAGCTCCGATTCCTCCACCCTCTGACCAGTGTGCCCACCATGGTGGTAGAGAGCATGCTCCTGTGGTCTTGCTGGGGTGGAGGACAGCCTGGTAGGCTGCCGCCGGCAGGAGGATCACGTCCTCCTGGAAGGTGCTCCACCCAAGGGAGACAGGCCTGGGCAGTTCCTCCCACCTCATCCTCCACCCACATCCTCTCTTGCTTGTGTCACGAGACCTCCCTCAGGAGGCC
The DNA here is from genome assembly GCF_903992535.2 of Arvicola amphibius. Taxonomy (NCBI): domain Eukaryota; kingdom Metazoa; phylum Chordata; class Mammalia; order Rodentia; family Cricetidae; genus Arvicola; species Arvicola amphibius. The sequence continues at coordinate 15,864,073 of NC_052054.1, forward strand.
CGGGGAAAGTATGGGAGACTAGGCAAGAAAAATTAGACAGCAGCAGAAACTACAGATGAGAGACAGGAACAGAGGCAAGCGAGGACGCGAACAGCCGATTCAAACAAGTGTCAATCTATGGATTAGGTTTTCTTTTTGTTTTTGATTTTTTTTTTCTAAAAACAAATTTCAACATTGAAAAATGGTTGTGTGAGAGGTGAAATGGAGTTTGTACCAGTTTGCCTTGGCGTACCTTTCTCTACCACACCAGAAGCACTTGCGGTTAACCCTTTCTCTGGGGACCATGCGTCTACCACAGCAGAACTGGTTCGCAATCTGAGTGTTTACTTTAAGCATTGTATTACATCAGTTTGTGGGGATGTAGAGGTTACAAGGTTTAGTAGTTCACAGCCATATGTATTCTCAAAGCGTTTTCAAAAATGAGCTGTTTGCCATGGTCTAATTATCTCACTTTATGAGCTACCTAGAGAGGCCTCTGGGAGTACAGAGGTGGCTACCCTAATAGTGCATGCTGCTCACAGGTGCCCCCTACTGGTCAGCATACTAGGTACACACAGGTGAGAGAAAAAAAACAAACGGCACTAAATAAAGCTGGGGACCAGACAAGTAGTTCCAGAAAGCTCTGGAATCCCTTGAGTACCTCTGAATCCTATATCTATTAAGCCTAGGTGGAAAGGACCAAGATTGGATTAAAGGTAGGCAGCACAGAGGTACCGATAGTTAATGTCATTGTGACTTTTATGATTAGTTACTAGAATGATTCATGCAGATAATTTCACATCTTCTCTTTTCCCAAGACACATCTTGGTTAACTTAAATAAACTTAGGATTGCTTCTTCAGAAGATAGATAAATTACACAAATGTCTTGAACTTGATCACAGACGTTTTTTTTTTTAAAAAGGCTATAGTTTCCACAACCACGTATCAGTATTTTAAGGACGCACACTTTACACATGCAGTAAGTACACACACACACACACACACACACACACACAAATACACACACATATATATATATATTTGGTTGACAATTTCCTACTATTTCGACCCTCACCCAATACTGCCCTATTTTCTTTTAATAGAATCACTAACACACATTAATTTTTGCTGTGCCATTTCTGTGTGATCCTCCCAAAATCTAAGAAACATTGGTATCATTTGCAGAGAAGGACAGTAGACATGGAGGGTGGAGATTCAGATACTTAAAATTTCAGTAGCATGAAACCTAGAAGCTCTGGAGTTCACTCATACCACACCTCAGGGTTAGATCAGTCCCACACAAGGGTGGAAAGGGGTACATGATAGGAAGTTCAGGTCCTGGTCCCCCTGTGGTGGGGGGACATCTCCATTCATTTATGGAATGGTAGTTCCCTTTTCCCTTGTCCATGAGCAGCTGTGGCCACAGAGGGATGAGCTGAGCTGGGGAGGTTCGGAGACAGAGCTACTTAAGAGACAGTGCTATAACTTACAGGGCAAAGGGCACCAAGGCCTCGGGGAGCTCTGTTTCCTACCACACCTAGACTAACAAAGACAGGCAGAACCTGCCTTCTGATGAGGCTACTCCCTGCTTAAATGGGGTGACTTCTGGAGAAGGATGACATAGAGCCAGGATGGGCATCAACAGAGGCCCTGAGGTGTGGTCCAGAGTCTCATCAGGGGATGGAGTAAGGAGGCAGAATCATGGCTGTGAATTACCTGGAGATGTTTCTCTTTGCAACCCTGTATCCAACTTTAAGGAACGAAATAGGCTGGGCAAGGAGTGGTTAGCGTTATAGAGGAGCCTCTGTCCACACATGCAGAAGCCACCTTTGCCCTCCTTAGGGTGATGTGCAAGAGACAGCAGCAATACCAAAAGCAAGGGATTAGGTAGTAAGCCCACAAGGTACTACCAACACCCTCCTTTGAACCTCTTCTCTAATCACGACTGCTGCTATATCACTGAAAGTCCATCCCCAAAGGACATAGGACACACAGGGCTTCTGGTTAAGGCCATTTTGAAAACGCTGCAAGCTGCCCAAATTCAGACACTCACGTCCCTGCAGAGCCACTGCAGACAGTCACCAGAGGGGACTGGGAAGTGCATAAGGAAGGAGACAAGAGAGGACAGAGGATGTGGCAAATACAATTCTCTAACCCCCACCCAATGTCCCCAAACTCCCTGCGCTCTAGTCTTCCCAAGCCATCCAATCACAGAACTTCCCCCACTAAGCGGTGCTTACTATTACATCTGTCTCAATCAATGGCTATTCCACAGCCCCAGTGGGTCTCAGAAACACCTTGCTGGCTTCTCAGGACTTTCCCTGAAAGGGCTCCTTCTGGTCACGGTTTGACATGTGCCAGGAGGTTCATAATTGCTTCAAGAAGTCAGGGCCCAAAGCCTTCATCATTGTTTTGTCTAGCAGTGTGCAACAAGACACAGGTCTTGTCTCTACACACATCCTTTTATCTCTCCATGAACCTTGCTTGCTTCCACCTCAGGACTACCCTGGTGGCATGTGCTATCTGCTGGCATTACTTGTCCTTGATCAATGCCACTTCCCTTCATAATTCTCATGGTTCTCTTACCTGTGATGTTTTGACCCAGAACACAATTTGTCAACAGTGTCCTGCCTCTTCCAACCCCACACAGAGAGCTACTCTCAACACTACTGAGAAAGGTCCCACGGGTAAACTCAGCTCGGATTACATAGCAGCCCTCAGCACTATGCTGTCCTCCACTTGCTGGTGGCAGCAGAAGGACACTCAATATGCACAGTTTTCCCGGCAGGAAGCTGAGCAATGGCCATGACGACTGTGAGAAACAGGGACAGGAAGAGGAAGTAGAGTAATGTCCTGCCTGTGAGGTCAGCTCCACCCTTCCCAGTCCATACAAAGGCCCTTCCTTAAACAGGTCACACTGCAGGAGAGCTGTGTTCTTCCGTTAAGATATAGGGCAAGGACGTGAGATCATTCTCCCCCAAGATCTGTCTTCTTTTATCGACACTCCGGCTGCCCCTTGCAAAAGGCATGCGCGTGCGTCGTGCGAGCGTGCGTGAGTGCGTGATGTCTAGACAGGATAACTAGAAAACAAGAATCACCCTGAAGGTGGCTGGAAATTCAGTGTCTCTTAAACAGTGGTTCACGGGCATTTGCTTGTGACTTCTTATGGTGACGACGAGCTAGTCACACGCTTTTATATTTTATAGCTGCAAGTACTGCCCACCCTCTGCAGGGGACAAGAGCTGAATCAGGCCATGTGCCTCTTGGAAATAGCTTAGGACTTAATGTGACTCTGGGCACCAGGGGACACTTGGCAAATGCTGATTGAAGTGAGGCCTGCTCATCCCAGATGACTGACTGTCACCGTGAAAATGTGCACTAAGCTGCTGGAATTAAGTAAGCTTGCCGTCTCTAGCAAATATTCGACCTCCTCCTGTTATTTCCAGGAGAGGCTGCTGGAGTGGGGTACGACTGTGTGGGGATATATTTCTCCCTCAGTACTGATTTTTAAAAATTCTTTATTTTTATGAGAATGGGTGCTTTGTCTGCATGTATGTTTGTGCTCCACATGTGTGCAGCGCCTGTTGAGATCAGAAAAGGACATGAGATCCCTTGGACAGGACCTACAGAGAGCTATGAGCCATCATGTGAGTGCTGGGAATCCAAACTGGGTCCTTTGGAAAAACACCCTCATCTCTCCAGTCTAGAACTGATTTTTTAAAAATTAATTAATTTTAAAATTATTTTTTACATCCCATTGCAGTTTTCCCTCCCTCCTTCCTTCCCAGTACTCTCCCTAGACTCCTTCTGCCCCCTCTCCCACTCCTCCTCTCTCCAGAAAAGGGCAGGTTTCCCATGAATATCAAACATGGCATAGCAACTTGCAGTAAGACTAGGTACCTCCCCTTGTATTAAGGCTAAATGAAGTATCCTGGTAGGAGGAGTAGGGTCCTAAGCACAGGCGAAAGAGTCAGAGTCAGCTCCCTGTTCCCACTGTTGGTCCTACAAGAAGACCAAGCTACACAACTGTAATGTATATTCAGAAGGCCTAGATTAGTTCCATACAAGCAGCCCACTTCTGACACTGCCTGGAGGGTCAGGACCCAGAGACTGGATAGCCCAGGGATCTAGAATAGAACCAAACATGACTGGGCAAAGGGAAAAAAAAGTCAATGAAATAATTCCTAATGATATTCTGCTATACTCATAGATTGGTGCCTACCCAATGGTCATCAGAGGCTTCATCCAGCAACGGATGGAAACAGATGCAGAGTCCCCCCAGCCAAACATTAGGAGGAGCTCAGGGATCCTATAAATAAGGAGGGGAGGATCGTAGGGGCCATCTGGCTTGCTGAGCTCTGTCAGTGAAGTCCTGCTCTGGACTTGCCAATGGGTTTTGAGCAAAGAATTACATGTAGCTGTGATAGCTGTGTGTCGCTAACGGCTCCAGGGTCTAGGAAATAATCCCGTTTTCTAAACAAGCTGTGCAGTTACTGGTCCGTGGAGTTCTTGACATGAAGAGTATGGGGAAAAAAAAGCATTTTTTTTTTCTAAAGAGAGAAATGAAAAAGATGAAGTTTAATGGCTTCTTGTCTCTAAGAGTCTGTGTTCCTGAATTAGATGCGGTGCAGAGTTCATCCTTTAGACTGACCACAGAGTCGACTAACCTGCATCCACAGGGGCTCACAGAGACTAAACCATTACTGATGTTTATGTAACTTCCCGTGAAGAGTTCCTCCTCTCTACTGTTTAAAAATTACCTTATCATTTATGTGTTATGGGTGTTTTGCCTTTTCCCCATCTGGTACTTAAGAAGACCAGGAGAGCCCCTGGAACTGGAGTTACAGATGGTTGTGAGCCACCCTGCAAGTGCTGGGAATAGAACCTAGGTCCTCCGGAAGAGCAGTCAGTGCTCTTAACCACTGAGCCATCTCTCCAGCCTCTCCTGGTCTCTATTTAACCCCTCCTCTCCCACACACATCTCTTGGAGGCCTTAATCAAGAGTTGGACAAGCATGTGTCAAAGGGGAAAGTACTTCATTTCCAGAGAGCTATCTTTAATTCCTTCCTGTTCTGCTTCTGTGTGGAGGGGCTCACCACAGCTCAGTCTACAGACGGAAAAAGTATGTTGCTGCCTGTCATAAGACACGACCCCCCCAAAGCTAACGGTGAGAGCTTGATTTCTGCCTGTCTTGCTTCTGTCTTTCCAGTTCTCTAATAGGTTCAAAACCCAATTAGACCAAACGGTCTTCGATGCTTTGACACTAGGCATCTAACAAATTGGCCTCTTGACATGTTATTTTGAGGAACATAATAACTCCTGAAGATGGACGCTTCTGACTGATGCTGCCTAGTAAACACAGACCACTTGTTTATACCTTGCTAGTCTATACTGAATAGCGAGCTTTTCTATTCTAGCAGCTGGCTTCTATTATGGTTATGAGCAGCGTTGGTACAGTGTTTATGATGACAGAAGATTCAGCTTATGATGACACTGACATGGCATGCAAGGTTCTCCCAAGCAGGGCTCAGTCCTTGCCCCGTAAGCACATGGCTGGTGGTCTTACAAGGACATTATGGCCTAATACGGGATAGATATATAGGTGACTCTAGCAGGCAGGTGGTTTTGACTGACCTCTGATCTATACTGCTGTGGGATGTGGGGAGCAGGTGTGCTGAAGGAGAGCATTAGCTGTATGCAAGGGGGTCTTGAGGCCAACAGGCTCTACAGACAGCGATGGGCAGTGTGGCAGGGTGGCAGCTGCCCATACTATAGCCAACTCGTGGCTTTACACGATTAATGCCTGGCCTATGGAGCTGAGCCTGGATAGCTCTAGAGTCCATTCTGTGTTCAAGGCCAGGAAGAAACTGAGGAGGCCCGAAATCAAGATTCCCGCTGTGCACCCACAGCTGTGGTTTTCCCCACACGATGGGACCACACATCTGCCTGGCTTGCAGAGTTCTCTCAATGAAGTTCTGCTTTGGACTTGGCAATGATTTTATGAGCACAGGACTGTACGTAGCAGTGACAGCTGTATCCCTATCTGCTCCAGGGTCTAGGAAATAATCCTGCTTTCTGAACAAGATGTCGGCTATTGGTCTGTGGAGTTCTCAACGTGTAGAGTGGGGAAGGAGACAGCATCTTTTTCTTTTTTTTAGCGAGAAATGGAAAGGATAAGGCTTAGTTACTTCTTGTCTGGCAGCGTGAAGCACACCTTGGTCTGAACTGTTCCTGAACTAGGTGCAGTGCAACATCTGCCTGAACATTACCCTGTCTCCTGCAGGCGCAACACACGTTGAGGGGGTCACACAGAGGTGAAAAACATGGGAGACAGGAACACACGCACAGTTTCTGCTCACATCAACCAATCTGGGGGGAAGGGAATGTCACTCGCTAATTCACTTAGGATTTAGATTCTCTGACAGATAAGCATTATTCATTTGCTTTCACGGTGTCTCCTCTCCTACAGCCCGAATGGTGGGAGAACGTGCCTATCAGACCAGACTTTTCCATCTATCCCTCCCTCCCCTTGACTCCGTGCATCGTCTCCCAGCTGTTGGCGCTTCTCTTTCCAGTTCCATCCAGTCTAGCTTTCCCACCGCAACAGCTCTCTGTGGATGTCACTGCCTAATGCAGTTGATATTTATTAGTCTCTTTCTCATGTCACTCCTTGGCAGTGTCTAACATGTTTGGCCACTGCTTTCTTCTCGGAGCAGTGTCCCTGTAACCTGGCTCTCCTCCTACCTCCACCGGCATTCTTTCTCAGTCTCTCTTGCAGCATCAGCCAGAACTCATGACTCAGATAGTGTCGGCTTAAGTGTCTGAGCACAAAGGCCGGGATATCCAAGTGACTGCTCCATAAGCCAGCTTTGAGATTTCACAGGAGACGAAGGTCCACTATGCTCAGAATGAAATACAGTCATCCTCAGAGCCCCAGTTCCCAGCCAGCGAATGGCACCACCACGGGGTCCCTGCTTGCCCGAAGCACTGGCCACCTTACTTTTTCTTCTTCACTCCGGAGAGTCAAATCATTACCACCTCCACCCAAGCTTTCCACTTCTCGGTTCTCTCTTACTAAGCCATCCCTTAATCTCTCTCAGGCTATCTCATGTCTGTACTAGAAGAGTGGCCTAGTAACTGCCTCCTGGATGGGACAGACTATTGCGCCACCATCTTCCAAATTGCAAAGCGGATGTCACCCCACCCTGGACACTCTTCACTGCCTTCTCATTTATTCTAGGATAATGATCAAGACCTTTAATGTGTCTCAACCCATTCCTCCTTGCTAGCCTTCCCAGCTTTGATCCAAACACCTCCCAGGCCCATCAGTCTTCTCAAGGATTTCCTAGGGCTCTTGGTCATTCCACATCACTTGGAGGTACCTACTTCAGCTGCTGCTAATCTGTCAGAATTGACTCTGACGTCAGCTGCTCAGAACAATACCTGCATTTTTTTCTTCCTGGTATTTATAATTTACAATCACTACTTGCTTCCCAGCCATTTCCCCCACTAGGTCCCCACAGTGAGAGTACATTTTTAGCCACCTTAACTTCCCAGCATATGGATCAGGACCCGGAACTTAGTACCTAGTAAATGAAAATTTGTGTGATAAATGAATGAAGGAATTGAAATGAATGAATGAACAACCATAATGCTCTGGAGACGTCAGTATAATTAGTGAATAAGATATTTTTATTATCAGTGTGGTAATTTTTTAAAAAGCTATTGTTTTTAGATGCTAAGTTCTGATAAAGAAAGCCCACAAATGTCGAATCATTCCCTTGGGCAAACAGGATTTGTTTTATGATGTTTCCTTATTGTATGGATTCTTCAGCGAGAGAGCTGGGGTGGGATGTGAGATGCCCACACTTACCTCCAACTTGGATTAAGCATTTATGTCTTCTCTATCCCTAGAAATGCTGCATTGATAGACTCAGCCATAAAGCTTGTGAACGCTAACTGTGCCTCTAGATTCATTATAAGATCAAAACATAGGTGAAAACATAAAAGAACTGTTTAATTTTCATCTTTTTGAAGATATAAAGGGGATGGAGAGATTGTTAAGTGGTTAAGAATATTTGCTGCTCTTGAAGAAGAACCAGATTTGGTTCTTAGCATCTATATTAGATGATTCATCCTGTCTGTAACTGCAGTTCCAGAGGATAAATTGCCTACTTCTGACCTCTGTGGGCACCTGCATGCATATGGTATACATACATGCATCCACATGGTACACACACATGCATGCACATGGTAGACATGCTTACATGCAGGGCCACATGCCCCACTCCCAACACACATAGCAATAAATACAGATCTTTAAAAAAACACAGACATTTAGAAATAAAGGCCATGAATGGAGCTATCTCACAGCCAACCCCTAAAATATTAGAAAAATTATTTTATTTTCATTCATTTTCTTTGCTAGAGCAAAGGAAAAAAACTATGTAATGTGATGTCATCTTCACTAATACATAAAATTTAGTAAGAATTTATTTGACATTGATTTTGAAAGAAACTATCCTTGAATATTTTTGTCCTCCTCTCAAAAGGTTTATTATTTATTTTCTCAATAATGAAAGGTAGTGAGTTAAGACTTATTATTGGTTTACAGTTCAGTGGGGTTCAGTGACTTAGGGTTTCAAAGACAACAATGATGTCCCCAAATGGTAAAACCCACCTGCTCAGCCACATTTGAAAGGCATCTGAAAATGTTTATCTTTGATTCAAATACTCCTTTGGCTTTCATGGTTAGAGCAGATTTCAAACAAGACCTCAATATCTGGCAGCTGGAAAGAGCCATCTGCTCTGGCCAAACCTTTGTTAATTGTAATTCTACCCTGAAATTTGAACCCTATAAAAACCAGGAACTCTGTGGAAGGTTGGTAGAGAGCTGTAAGCCAGAGAATGTGCCAACTTTTCTCTTTTTCTTTTAAGAGTATGTGGATTAATTACAAGGCGCTGATTGACTGGGGTTAGCCATTCTCCTTGCCTGCACAAAATTAATTCCTGCCACTTACATCAATTAGATCGGGTCAAGATGGGTAATTCAGGCGGGACCTAATATAAAAAGCCCTGTTTGCTGGAGCATCTGAAGCTAACATGGGTCTATTAGGAAGTAACTCCTGTTTACGTGTGGAGGATTATTTAAGGCACTAGGAGCTGGTCTCTTTTTCCTTGCTTTATGGAATTACTGAAGCTTATTTAGACACTGGAGAATTCAAGTTCCATCGGGAGTGGTTTAAAAACATTGATCAGCAAAGAGTGGGAACTCTTACTTTTTCTTGGTGGGGGGCTTCATTTTGTCTTATTGCAGCAGGGAGCGCTCATATGAACCTTATTTCAGGCATTATTTAAGGTCGGGGATAAGTTGAAAGCTCTTATATCCCTTTACTCTTATTTAAAATAATTGCTACTGGACATTTTCATTAATGAACAGTTGGATAGAAGTGCTCTAGCAAACAAAAGTTAGATAATCCCAGACAGGAAAATTCTTACCAGGACTTCACTATGACCTCCAATGGTCTACAGCCCCTCTCCTTCCTTTTCTATTGTGGCTCTCAAATACATCAGTTCCCAAACAAGAACAAGGGGAATGTAGACATCTTTTTCTGATAGATATTGCTATTAACAAAATAACAAAAGAAGACATCATTCTGATCGTCTATCAAGGTGTTAAACACGCTAAACAATTTTGTCCCAACTTAAGTAGAAAAGAAACTGTGCAGATACCACAATTCAGGATTTAGAATTGCCTCTTCTATTATCCCTGCTTTCTACACAGGGGAATGCACCAGGTGTTGTAGAGAGCACATACAAGACCTCCAACCTGGGGCATGCAGACTCAACCTTGGATAGCCTTTCTTTTATAGTATATCTGGTGTTTGCAACTTATTTGTTTTAAATAATTTTTACTGCTTAACTTCCCACTAGGAAAATGAAGTTTTGTCTCTAGAGACAAGAGATCAATGTAAAAGTATCCTATGAAGAGGTGGGAAAGAGTCAAGACTTGGTGTGGGAGAATGGTCTGTATTCTGTCAATTATATTTTAAATAAATGATGATTGGCCAGTAGGAAGCCAGGCAGGAAGTATAGGCAGGACAACCAGACAGGAAGTAGAGGTGGGTCAAGGAGAACAGGAGAATTCTGTGAAGAAGGAAGTTCCTTCTGCAGTCCTGACCAGCCACAGAAAAAGCAAGATGTGACTGCCACGCTGAATAAGGTACTGAGCCACGAGTCTAGCATAGACAAGAATAATGGACTAATATAAGTTATAAGAGTTAATAAGAAGCCTGAGCTAATGGACCAATCAGTTTGTGATTAATGTAGACCTCTGTGTGATTTCTTTGGGACTTAACAATTGCAGAAACTGGGCAGGACAGAAACCCCGACAACAAAGACTCCCTGTAATTTTGTAAATAAGAAAAACTGAAAGGTGAGATTGAAGACTCAGGGCCTCCCGCCAAACCCACCCATGCCACACTGTTGATGCTGCACACAACCTGGGGCAGTGTGCATCACGGGTGTGCCGTGTGTCACATCCGCCAGCCCTGGTTCTGCTGCTCATGGGTGTGCCACCTTAGAGAAGTTTCTGCAGCCTACAGCTTCACCCACTGTGGATTAATAAATGGTACCAGGAGTGGGGGAAGGAAGCAGGTAAGGCAGATGGGAAAATTTCACCAAGGAGCTGTTGCTATCAGGTGGGAGAGGAGAAACTGTCAGGTTAGGTTTATACAGAGAACTTCCCTCCCTTGCTGGCTAACATGTTGAGTGCCCAGCATGCCACCTGCAGCTACTACACATTCCTCACGTGCTCTACTATGCCAATTCACACATAAGTTTTGTGTTCACCACAGCATTTTCAAGCATCAAACCATTCCCAAGTTGTATGCACATTCTGGAGGAAGTGTCTGAGGAATAGTCTAGCTTTGCAACTGGAAATAAAAGTGAAGACCAGGCAACTCCCTACCTACCCCTCTACAGCCACAGAGAGCAAGCATTGGAACCTAGCTGACAGGTGATGCTCCATCCTCGCAGGAAGGCCATTCTCATACAAAGGCCTGAATCCACATCCCGTTCTCTGGAACAGGCTGGTTCTGCAAAATTCAGAGGGGAGTGAGGCCGGGCTCTGAGCTCATTCATTCTGTCATAACTATTAGAATAAAACAGCAGTTATCCAGACCCCTCAAGAGATGAGAAGATCTGCCTACCTAAACTTTCTGGTAACATCAGGGTTACCCTAAAACCCCTTTTCAACCCCTGTTATTTTTTTCTTTCTCTAACCCGGGTCATACAAGTTCTCACTTCCATAAGTAAGCATGGCATCCGAACTGTAATTTGACCTTCCTCTGATGATTTGTTCGGTCTCAGGATCAGCTCCATGAACGAGGAGTCTGACGCTGGACTCCAGGAAGACATTTGGAGGACCTGAAAGGGTGAAACAGAGTAGGCTTCTACTCTTTCCTAAATCAATTTCTCATACTCTAGGGAGGAGGGAAGGAGTGGGATGGATACTTTTTTTTAAATCAACGGAGTGGAGAAAACACTAGTTCTTTTCGTGTATGTGTGACTGTGTGAATGTACATGTGTGTAGGTGCACGTGCATGTGTGGCGGCCAGTGGCTGACGTCAGCTGTCTTCTGTCACTTGCCATTTCCACCTCATTTTTTGAGACAGCAAATTTGTTGCTTGCTACTCGGCTAGACTGTCTGGCCGGCAAGCCTCAGGGGTCCTACCGTCTTCCACTGCCCAGTGTTGGGATTGCAGGTCTGCCTCACACTTGGCTTTGTACATGGGTTGTCGAGTTTGTACTCAAGATGCCATGTGACAAGGACTTTACCTACTGATTCATTGCTCCAGCACCCTGCTCATTAAGAGTTCTTTATTAGCTCTGTGCAGGACTATAGACTATTCTAGAGTCCACTGAGCCCAGAAGCGCTTTTGATCACACTTACACATTAGTGATCATTGCCTGCAGATAGCTATAAGGCAATGAGCTGTGTCTGTCAGGACCTTCGCGGGAACCCTTGGGAACCTTTCCCTGAGATAGCGGTGAGTTAGCTCCACTTTGCTGAGTTCAGAAACCACATAGAAGATCTGAAAATACTGCAGTGCTTGGACAAATGTTTGAAGATACAAGGGACGTTCAGTTAAGTGGAGCATATATTACAAGTGTCTTTGGAACATGTATGTGTGTGTGTGTGTGTGTGTGTGTGTGTGTGTGTGTGCACGCTTGCACATGTGTGATTTACACTTCTACTGGGATTGCTAAAGGCTAATTTTCTGTGGCGTTAGGACCTTAGAGACGAGCCAGATTTCTGTTCCCACACCTACGTTACGTAATCAGAAACGGAGCATCAGAACTACACATCAAATAGTCTTGCTTTCTGGCAGACTATGAAAATAAAACTCAGCCTCAGTGTTTGAAGTTGGCATTTGTTTACATAATGCAACCAGGCACGACTGCCAAGCACAATAATTAAATGCTTTACAAGTGCAAATCTTGCCAGAATATGTAATTTGAGGGAGGAAAATAAGCAGACAGAGTTGATGTACAGCAGAAAGTGCTGAAATACTTCATTTGACTTGCTCTGAAGCAGAGATGCTGAGGGACTGCATGGCAGGAATGCTGGAAGGGACATCTGTGAGGAGGCTCCTTATTTTAGTGACTGCTGTCTTCCTCTGTCCATACATGGCGCTCTTATTTCTTAACCTAACTTGGAAAACAGGGACTTCTTGGGTAGGGGAGATGGCTCAGTGGGTAAAGTGCTCGCTACACAAGCGTGAGGACCTGAGTTCAGGTCCTCAGAATGCCAGGTATAAACTGAGCAGGGAGGTGACCACATGTACCTCCGCCACTGATGGACAGAGATGGGTGAATCCCGGGGCTTGCTGGTCAGCCAGTTTAGCCAAAATGCTCATCTTTGGGTTGAGTGGAGACCTTGTCTCAGAAAATAAAGTGGAGAGGAGACTGAAGAAAGACTTCCTTGTGTCAACCTTGGATCTCCACATACTCTGCTCCCTCCGCATGCCCATCTGTCCTCCCCACTGTGAATAAAAGCATCCTGGGTAGCAATGCAATGGAACATCTATAAAGGGACAATATATAACCACCCAATGGCTACCATGGACTGAGAAAAAGCTGACCTGGACTCATTTCTCTCCTACTTAAAGCCTGTAAGCGCAGTCTCTGCCTTTCAGATGAAAGTGGAGCACCCGAGCATGGCCCACCAGGCCAGTCAGTAGAGATTCCTCTCTCTTCCCAACTCAGTCACCGTGGCTCTCTGCTTGTTTTTACCCGTTCACTCTTTCCTATGGTCCATCTCCAAACTCTTGCCAACCCAAATCTCTTAAGACCTCCCCTGCGTTCTTCATAGCACAGCAGTCAACCACACACTTATTATGACTTTAAAGCCACTGTCTTCTAGCTCCACTAGACTCTTGCCCCTTGGGCGTTACAGTTTTGTGTGACTCACTTGTCCTTAGCAGCTACCACAGGACCTGGCTGATGGAGCCCTCACCAACACTCTCGTGAGGAAGACTTACTGGACTGAGTACATGAAGGCCTTGTCTGATTCTGATTCCCAACTTGATCATTCACCCCCAACTCACGATGGTGGTCTCGTCTTCACACTATCCCTGTCCTTTCCCCTGCAGATAGAGGGAAAAGAAATAGCAAGAGGAACTATTTTCACTGTGTCATTCCCTCCCCAGCCAAACAGACCACTATCTCATACCCGCAGCTTGGAGGGTCATGAGCTCTGTGTGCTTCTGGGACTCAGGGTTTCCCCACCATTTCTAGGGTGAATAGGGAACCCAAAATTTTCACTGAACTTTTGAACACAAGCATGCAGACGTGTATTTTAACCCCCTCGGGTCTAGTGTTAGCACAATGACACAGCTCCAGAGGGTGCCACGCACAGGCCTGAGGTCAGCAGCTCTGTGCACCGAAAGTGCTCACACTGTTGGGAACAGCTGGAGGGAGCTCTGCTTGGTGTTTCATAGCTGCTCTTTCTGGATGATTCTCCCAGCTGCTCTGAGGTTTTCTTCTTTATTACAAACCCAGCATTTTGTCCTACATATCCGAAAAACATGACTTAAGGGATCAGTGACAGGAAGACAGTGAACGCAAAGTGAGAATCTCTGACAACAGAATCCACTTAAATCAGTTTTTATTAGCGCCTCCCCCAGAGTACTGCTGATTTTTGAAAACGGACTTTTCTTCCTTGTTGTTTATTTATTTTGGACCCATAAATATGTGTAAAAACACAAATGAAAAACCAGTATTTTTCTTCCATCAAAATCTATGAGATTATGAACAAAAATAAATTTCTCATTAAGGGATCAGGGGAAAATATAATGTTAATGTTTCTCATGAATGCAAAACCCTTCGGTTATTCCAGGAACAGTTTGAAAGGAAATCAGAAGCACATCTTAGGATCACAACCTGAGTTAGAGCCAGACCCACAAGACAAGCAAAGGGGAGAAGGGTGACTGCAGGCTGAGAGTCTCCGGGCTTCCTGAGATTGCTGGTGAGAGGACTAAGTAAGTACCAGGCCTCGATATCACGGAAGGTGGTGAAAATAGGTAAGCATTTAGCTTGAAGCCAGACGCAGTGATTCATGAAAGAGTCAAAGGCTGAGGTAGGGAGGATTGTCAGGAGTTCGAGGTCAGCCTGGGATACCCTGAAAGACCATACCAAGACAACAAATTTGGCCCCAGAGAGTATTTCATGTTTTTTATTTGTTTGTTTGTTTGTTTATTTTACATGTTAGCTAAGGGGTTAACTGTCCCCATAGGCCAAGGCCTCTTGGATACTCCCAGATGCAGTTAAAAGGGAGCCACGTATCCAACCATCACAGAATGGCTTTTGTAGAAATCAAAGGTCATCACCGACGCCTTTCAGCTACAGTCTACTCAGGCAAATGCCATCTTTTCTCTTGACCCCTATTTTATCTGCACAGTAGAAACATTGCCCACTTATTGACAGCTATTTTCTTTATCACTTTTTTGAGACTTTCTTTGCCCTGTGCCAGAGGGCAGGCTGTTGTTGGGCACCTCTGTCTGTTCTTCCTGAAGCCATAGCATGGCTGTGCGAGAGTTTGTGGGGTTCATCACAGTCACTGGGGCTGGTGCTGGCAGGCATCTTAGGCAGCCTGCTCTGCAGAATAGGGTGGGGGAGAAAGAAGTCCAGAGAAGACGACTCAGCTTAAAATGTCTAAAAATAACTCGGGATTAACAATTGCTTTGAGAAAAGAGTATTGCCAGATGTGGGGAATATATTGGACACAATAATTTGGCTTTCATTTTTATTTACAATTAAGGTCAAATAAGACAAAGTCTGTTTTGTGTTACTTTGTACAAAATAGGAATATTAGGAAAATGTGTATTCTGTGTCATCAAAAGATTAAAATACTTTCTTTTCTGAAAATTAGCTAACATTTAGATAAATGAAAAAAATTTGAATGCTTTGCCATACTTTAACCCCCAAATAATCAATTTATTTTCAGCACTCACATACAAAACATGATGATCTTAAAGTCTTTATGCAAATACTTCAGGACAGGCCTGGTTAGGAACACAGAACCCAGCTCGCTGGAATGCTGAACTCCAGCTTGGTCATTAGCCAGCACAGCTCCATGGAAACCACTGTTTCTACAGATCAAAGGACAGTTTAGTGCTTAGGAATTGCCTCAGACTTCCCAATAATAGAAACTGGGCTGAATATGGTACAATGCCTCAAGAGGACCATTAAAGGTTACTGTAGAAGATCTCAAACTATCACATATGTGCAGGCACATATTGACACTCCAGAAACTCACAAAAGGGCTCTCCAAGAAAGTCATAATGTTCTCTCTCTTTCTCTCTCTCTCTCTTTCATTGTGTGTGTGTCTTGTGTTTCTGTCTCTTTCTCTGTGTGTCTGTCTCTCTGACTACTCACACACACACACACACACACACACACACACACACACACACACACACACACACACTTTTTCTCTTTGTTGGAACAGATACAAATAGACCAGCCAATGCTTCACGTC
Source organism: Arvicola amphibius (assembly GCF_903992535.2). Classification (NCBI taxonomy): domain Eukaryota; kingdom Metazoa; phylum Chordata; class Mammalia; order Rodentia; family Cricetidae; genus Arvicola; species Arvicola amphibius. Next base: position 15,880,095 of record NC_052054.1, read on the forward strand.
TGCCTATAGCAGATGCAGACAGCAATGAGGGTTGGCCAGTCTATCACAGGCTCCAAGACACAGCAATTCCCGGGCATGCAGAGCATTCCTCGTTTATAGGAGCTCTCATAGCCAATAAAAACGCACTTTACAAACAGAAATCAGACCTTCAGCATCAGTCTTTATTGTCCTCCTCTGGAAAGTTCCATTGCGACATCCTTGTATACGAGCAGTCCTCAAGAATTTCCTTTTACATCTCTTTCTACTACAGAAACAGACAACTGGTTGCGGTGGTTTAATCTTTACTGTCAACTTGACTGGATTAAGAATCACCCTGGAAACACTCTTTCGGATGTGCCTATGAGGGTGTCAGGTTATATGCTGTAAACAGAAGCCTGTTCAATCCCAAACTCCCTTAGAGAGCCGTATTTGGATAACATGACACCATGTATCATCACTTGTCAATCATCCATAAAAAGAATTTCATGTATAGAAATTCTGTTTTGAAAAATGTGTCTCTAGAAACACATAGTCCTGAGATACTTGGAGAATATGAAAAGCCTGAAATCCATGAGTTAGACAACCAACGGTAACATAAACCAGCCCCAAAGTGTGTTCAATCAGGCCCCGTTTTCATGCTATATGACTCCAATGCTTGGAGTCCAACTTTACTACAAACTGAGATAGTTGGTCGATTCTAAATAACCCACCGTGATGGTTAGATATAGTCATCCATTTGACACAACCTCGAATCACTTGAGAAGCATCTCAATGAGGGATGGTCTCCATGATTGGCCTGTGGATAGGCTTTATGAGGTTAATTAATGCATGTAGGAAGAGCCAGCTGCCTGTGGGTGACACCATTCCCTAGGGAGAGCTCCTGGCAAAGTCAAGCTGAGCACGACCAACAACAGGGAGCAATGAATTCATTTTATCTTTGCCCTTGGCTGTGGGTGCTTTATGACGAGTGTCTTGGGCTGTGTGCTTGCTGCTGGGACTGACTCCCAAAGTCATGAATGTGAGCCGCAGTTGTGAACTAAAATGAACTCTTTCTCCCTTAGGTTGCTTTTGGTCAGGGTCTTTTTTTTTTTAATCGGTGCTTTATAAATGAATCTAGTGTACCCTTTTTTATTTCTCACTACTAAATAGTAAGTGTGATGGGTGTGTGTTCATGTATATGGATATGTACATATTATAAGCATTATGTGTATATTCCCTTTTATGGGGAATATAAAGAATCTTATACATGCAGTTATATGATGACAAGTATCCTAGGTTTAGACAGGGTCTTATGTAGCACAGCATTGCCTTGAACTGGCTATATAACTGAGGCTGGCCTTGAAGTCTTCATCTTCCTGCCTCCACCTGCCAAACGTTAGAATCAGAGGCACGGGTTACCATGCTACTTTGTGTAGTGCTCGGGACTGAACCCAGAGTTTTCCACAGATCAGCAAGCACCCTACAAACTGAGCTGCATCCTCCTTTCCCCAACTCATCTGTCCCCAGCATCACTAATTTTCTTAGACCTCACTTCTCCCTCTGGAAACACAAGACGCTTAGGAACAGGTCTTTCCTGTGTCAGAAACGAACACCTAGGTAAGGCTGAAGTGAGCACAGACACAATGGCTCACGGGTTGTCTGGAGAGTGGAATCAGGCCCCGGTGAGGAAGACAGGGCAAGATAACAGACACAGACGAGGGGGGAGGGTACTAGGAAGGCAAGCAGCCAGTTAGAGCAAGGCTGCAGGGGCCCTTGAAGGGAAACCCGTGTTAACCTATGATGATCGTGGCTTGATAGAAGGTCAGATTTACCCTTGTTCTTAAACTCCCTGTCCTGGGCACTGTTCCAGCTTGAGTGCAATGGTTGATTTCAGATGACCACAACTCCATCAATTTGCAGAAAGTGGAGCACCTGACCCATTTAATACATTTTTGTTCAGGAAGCTGCATGATATTTATATAACTTGCTGGGAATTTTTGTTATTATTATTTTAACCCCGAGTCCAGAATAGAGGAAAGACTCAGAATGGGCCACACATCTCTGCTGTACTGTTTGCTTTTTAAAACAATTTGTTTATTTCATTTTATGCATATGATTGTTTGCATGCCTGATGCCCATAGAAGTTAGAGGAGGGCATTGGATCCCTTAGACCTTGAGTTACAGATGCTTGTGAGCTGCCATGTGGGTGTTGGGAACCAAATCCAGGTTCTTAACTTTACACTAGAAAGTTTTTGTTCAGATAAGACCATTTCCGACTTTAAGGGAAGTAAGATGAGCGAAGCTGGTCCTACTGGAGAACCATTCTGCACAGGATATGGAAGCAGAGAGACTACGGGGATGTCTGTATTCAACGTCCTTCAGCCTTAACTGTCCCTTCTTCCCACTCAGTGAACTCCAAGGTAGGGCTTGCCATGCTACCCTGGAACACATCCCTTTGCCAACCTCAAGAACCAGAAAAATCAGATAGTTTATCACTATTTCATAACTAAGAGCAATAACAGCCTTTTGGCAATGGCCCATGTGAGTCGCTTCAGGAAACTGAGAACACTTGGTCCATCAGGAGGAAAGCCAAATCCCCATTCTCAACATTAGTGACTAAATCAAAACATTGTAGCTTTGACAGGCAGGAAGAAAAGTCCAGTTAGTAGCACTTTTTCTTCTAATAGTATGTATTGTTGGAAATGGGGGGACAACAAGGACTTTTGTCCTCTATAGAGGGGTGTGAAGGACTGCGGCTTTCTTTTTTTTAATTTTTAAACTTTTGATTTATTGTTTATTACATATATATCTGAATGCCAGAAGAGGGTACCAGACCTCTTAATAGATGGTTGTGAGCCACCATATGGTTGGTGCCATCCCTGGGCTGGTTGTCCTGGCTTCTATATGAAAGCAGGCCGAGGATGCCGTGAGAGGTGAGCCAGTAAGCAGCTGCCCTCCATGGCCTCTGCATCAGCTCCTACCTTCAGGATCCTGCCCTGACTGGGTTTCTGTCCCAGCTTCCTTCAGTGATGACCGATGATGTGGAGTGTAAACCGAATAAACCCCTTTCTGCCCAACTTGCTTTTGGTCATGGTGTTGTTTCCTTACAGGAATAGAAACCCAACCCAAGTTCAGCTGACCCATACAGTAAGCACAATGCTCTCCTGACCTGTATTTCTCTCCACTAAATGGATGGTCTTAGAGGCTGGCATTTGATTGTCCCCTTAGCTTCTTGTCAAGTTACCATTCATCCTACCATTCATGTCAAAGCCTCCAGTCTCAGCTTTTGTCCCTAAGTAAATAGATGTTTTTGGGTCTAGAGTGTAAGAGAGTTTCAGAATTGAAAAAGGACCAACACATAAATATCTTCAAAATTTTAAAGTGCTATATTATTAGAAAGTGCTTCTGTTATTGCTAGGACTTGTAGGCAAGGCTTTTGTGAATCATTTTTTACATGGGGTCACTCATTTCTACATTACTGTATTTTGTAGTAGAGGACAGCTTGTTGGTCCCATCCTCCAGCTAGCTTAGACCCGAAGTAATCACACAGAAACTGTATTAATTAATCATTGCTTGGTTCATCAGCTCTAGCTTCTTATTGGCTAACTCTTACATTTCTATTAATCTGTATATCACCACGTGGCTGTGGCTTACCGGATAAAGTTCCTAGTGTTCATCTCCGGCAGCTCCATGGCTTCTCTCTGACTCTGCCTTTCTTCCTCCCAGCACTCAGTCCAGTCCTCCCTGCCTGGATCTACTCTGCCCTGCCCTGCCCTGCTCTGCTATACACTCAGAGAAGTTCTTTATTCATTAATGGTAATCACTGCATACAGAGGGAAATCAGCATTTCATAGATAATAAGTGATCTCTCAACTTCAACGGCAAGATCTAGGGTGTAATATAAAATGGATATGCCACACTCTGTAGAAGTCCACAAATGCCAGCACTGCAGTTGCCTATAGAACGATGACAGAGAACATTAATAACAGGGTACTCCATTTTCTTTCACAGGTCTACAACATTTCAGGTGTGGCACGGTTAAATGGTCTTAGTTGGTCCGAGAGCTTCCCACACACAGCTTTAATATACTCCAAAATGGCTTGAAAATGAACACTTGGAAATCAGCCCTGGCTCACACTGAAGATCACCTGCACCTCATGGTATGTAAATCCATGGTTTGAATGACTGAATCGTGGCTATCTCCCAATTTTCCCTACAGAATCTTCAAGGTGCATATGCAACTACTACTTTCAAAATGTTTGTATTTTTAAGATTTTATTATTTATTTATTCGTTCACTTACTTATGTGTGCATGCTGACACGCACCTGCCAGGGCTCACATGTGAATGTGTATATGCAGGCATGCACATGCCACAGATCCCATGTGGACATCAGAAGACAACTCTTGGGAGTTGGTTGTCTCCTGCCACGCGGTGGGATCTGGGAATTGAACTCAGGTCTTTCAGGTCTGTGTGCAAGCACCTCTGCCCACTGAACCATCCCACCTCAGGAGAGATGGGAGAGAGATCTTTGCTGGTGTCTGATGATGACGAGTGCCAGGCAGCCCTGTTATCTGCACTCTAAGACTTTATCTGCAAGAAGCGCACAGGGAGTCAGTCAGCCGTGGGCTCTACACAAGGAATTCCCTCACCATGAGGAGGGCATCTTTCCACAATTGGGGAATAGGGTTTCACTTTCCCCCTTGACCCCAATAAGAAAGGAAGCCATTTCCCAGGGAGGGGCTCCATGAAGGAGCTTGCAGCACAGTTCAATTTAGCAATGTTAAGCCTGGCAGATCAAGGGAACGTCTACTCTCCTCAGGCAAATATTTCAACAAACAACCTTTTTTTATAGAGACAAAATATTTTGAAGTTAATAAAAAGTACTTTGTTTAGAAATAGACTTTGCTCAAATCTGTGGACTTTGGAAAGGAACAGAAGCCATGGCATCTTAAACTTGGCTACCATTTGTTGTAGACTGTTACAGTAAATTCCTACACTGATTATAAGGACCCTCTTGGTAGAATTCTTAAGGCTGGGATTCTAAACATCGACTCTAAAGAAGCCATGGATCCTCTAATGAAGAACACTATTGTTTTAGCTTGAAACCACTACCACTTTTGTATTAGATGTGAAGCAGAAAAGCCTACCTTTATAGGGGTACACGTTTCCAGACCAGCTTCCCCACAAGACTCTTGGGAAGAAGGCTGGTAGAAAGGGAGTGAAAAGTTTCTGGATTAAAGAGGCAAAAAAAAAAAAAAAAAAAAAAAAAAAAAAAAAAAAAAAAAAAACCATGGACCATGGAAATCTACTTGGAAAAAAATCCTGGAATATAACAATGACAAAAAACCAGAATATTATCTAATTTAGAACGGCTCTGAGAACACATGACTACAAATATAGCCACACTTGATGGTAACCCAGTGCCTCAAATACTGCTGCCTCAGAAACAGTGGACAGTGTAGTTGCTCTGCAGAATTCTCACTTGCCAGACGAAGAATGAGAAGTGGAGTTATCCTACTCTCCATGGGCATCTTCCTGGAATGGCCCTGCACTCAAAACCAAAGCAGCTTATCATTTTCCTATGGATGCAAATGGACTTTTAAGAAATTTAAACAATACACACCTAATTTTTAAAAATCTGTTTTACAGAGACCCTAAAGTGTAGAGTAATATAGGTATGAATGCCTTTCTTAATTGACAGCTTCACATCCAGGCTTTACAGGTATTTACCTCTGATGGTCTTGGGACATCTGGTATTTTAAAATATATTTTACGTGACAGGGAGAGTTACACAGAAGGCGCTAGGCTATGTGCCCTACTAAGGGCCTCACTCTGACATTCAGTGGCCTGAGCCCATGAGGACAGGAGGGGAGAAGTCACTCAGAGGCATTTAAAAAAGAATTTGTAAGTTCTTAAAGAGACAGGTGGCAACACATAACTAAAATTGCCAAATGACTCCTTCAGAGGCTAGAGATCTAGAGATGGCCGACCACCTCAGAGACACGGCAGATAAAATCAGGTCAGAGCAAACAGAGAAGCAAATTGATCAAGTTTGAAAGGAGGGATGCATTTTAGCTGCATTACTGCCTCTATAGCCATTCTACAGCTCCCATGAAGTTATCAAGGCCAGATCCTCACCGCAGCAGGCCCCAGCCCACACTCTCTCTTCCCTGCTTCAGCTTGCAAAGGCAAGTTCATTATCAAGCTCTTGGGACTGAGAGGTGTCAATCATCCTTCCGAGGCTTCCCTGTGAGTTAGAGATCAGGTCCAGCTGCACGGAGCCTCTCCCACCCCATGTTCGTGGCATGATTCCCCTCTCCCTAACCAAGGCAGTGCTGATGGAGCAAAGGAGGAGAGCTTGGTAAGGGAACACAGTTCCAGGCCAGCCTGGGTTATCCAGCATTGCCCTGTCTCAAAAGTCAAACACCAAATGCCAAACGCTTTTGAAAAGAGGTGACATAAAGACTTCAGACAGGCATGTTGGAATAACTAACAACACGGTGTTGTGAATTTCAGGCCAGACCTGTGAGTTAATCAACACTGCACTTAGGATATACCAGGACAGTAGACAGAACGGTCAGGGGATGTGTAAGTTCAGAACACCAGAGGGAAACAGAAACCACTTCTACCGTGGACGCCCGCAGCATTGTATTCCGGCTGTGATGGTAGCGCTCCAGGGCAAGAAGAGCACTCCGGACTTGGAGTTAGACCTGGGTGTTTCCACCTCAGATCCCTTCAAATGTACAAGCAAGGAGTCTGGGGGTGTGACTTAGTGGTGGAACATGTGCCTAGAATATACTAGTACTGGATTCCATCCCTAGTACAATTCTCTCCCTCCCCTCTCTCTCTCTCTCTCTCTCTCTCTCTCTCTCTCTCTCTCTCTCTCCACACACACACACACACACACACACACACATTCACACTCGTGCACACTTTCTCACACACTCGCTCTCACACGTCACTCTCACACACAGACACACCTACTTGTTCATGCGTTCACACACTTATACTCACGTTCACACTCACACTTTCTCACACACTCGCTCAGTCACTCACACACAGACACACCTACTCATACACATGCTCACACACACACACACACACACACACACACTTCCTCTCTTTCTCTTCATTTGATTTTAGACTGTTCTCATACATTTCTGAAAAGCTTCCGTCCCCTCCCCTGTCACCACTCAGTGAGTAATTGTGCTGAAAGACACAGATAACATGGAGTAGCTTGTAGCGAGTGATTAGACGCTCTCGTTATCCTTTATGAAGGCCGTGGAAATGGGAACCTCAGGATGAGGAGGTAAACCTAGATCTGGTGGGAAAGCTGGTATTGAGGGCGGGGAGGAAGAGTGGGAGAGGAGGCCCACAGTTGGCTTTGAATAAGGAGGCTATGCAAATTATCTTCACCCTCTGGAACACGAGAGTGGAGGATTGAGGCAGCTGGGAGAAGATATGACCCTAGAAGGTTCTGGGGGGAATCTCCAGTGAAAAATACCCGGAAAAGAATTAGAAATCGAACCAGGGGATTAGGGAGAAAAGGGAAGCCAGAGAAACATGAGTTGGGGAAGGTTTGGCTAGAAGTGGTTGCTCTGATATTCCATCCCTGAGAACCTGTGAACCGACTAAACTCCACTCCCGCCTGAATGACCATGCTTTTTAAATCAAAGGCATATATATGAAGTTACAACATTTGATGAAACCAGACCCCACATTTTAAAGAAACAAAGAATATTAAAAGAAAATAGTTGACTTAATACGGGGCTTGAGATCAATTGCAACCTCGCGCCTTTTGAACTTAGACCACAATGAAGGCTGTACTGCCTTGCGGTAACTCTACCAAGGCCCGATCAACCACTCAAACTTCCTCCAGCATAGACTCTTCCTCATCATTCAGAAAACACAGGAAGGACTAGATCACATACTTCTAAAAGCTTGTGCCCGCTGAACACCGGAAAGGGGCAGCTAGGTTCTCAAACGAGAGCAGAAAGGGAACACGGTGGCAGAGGAGGTGACATTGGCTTTTGCTCAACCCCCCCCAAACAGGCTTTGATTCCCTAAAGGCATGTCTGGTAATTTTGTTTTTATTGACTCTCAGTGCTGGGGGAATCTGGCCCAGTGCTTCCACCAAGTTTTCAAATATTGCAGCTAATTGTTGGAGGCCTGGATTCAATTGTTATCTCCAGCTACAGGGAGCAGATCTGGTACCAGCGAGTGCATCTGGTCTTTTGACTTTGGAGGTGATGACCTTTCTGTGCCTATTAGCGAGGCTATTCATCAAGGTCTTAGCAGGTCTGGGCAAGGTCACCATCATTTGCAGATGCCAAAAACAGGAAACCTCCAAATGACGCACCCACCACCCCATGTAGACAGAGCTATGACATTCTCTCTGGTTTTCTAAAATGCAAAGACTTGCATCTGGCTAAAACAAGCGCACTTCTTTTCCCTTACAGCTTTGCAGCACATTGAGGGAAAACAAAAGGAAAATTCACAGTCTACTAATACAAGGTGAGCCCTAAAATGGCCATTTTTCCTGAATGAGAAGTAAAATAGAGAAGGGTCATGTTTGGAAGAAGAATAAAGCAACTCTGATTTAATTCACAGCTCGGTGTGGACCAATGGAAAAGCAGCTTCATTCTCAAAGGCAAACATATTCATGAGTAACCAACCAACTCACACCATGAAGACTGTTCCAGTCCTTTTCTAACACCTTGGATGTTAATTTTTAATTTAGTCTGCTTTTTGTGTGTGTTAGCATCCAGGCACACCTGGCCACACCCCTTGGGGACCTTGCGCAGTGCCTGCAGGGCAGGCAGCATCCTGTCCCTTTAAAAGACAAAACTCTGCCTACTTCTACCTCTTCTTCCTCCTTCTCTCTGTACCTCTCTCTGTCTATTTCCTCTCTTTCTCCCTTTCTCCCCTCCCCTCCCTTCCCCCAATAAAACTCCCCTCGTAAATTCTGCCTACATGGTGTGCATCTTCTATAGACTGGACCCACCCGCCAAGGTCCCTGTCACTGTATCATAACAGCATTCATTTCCTATTTTTTTTTTTATCACACACTGCTCCACAGAAAGGTCATATGTGGACATGTGCTTCCTCCTTCCAAGATTCACTTCCTAAGTTCACCAAGGATGGAAAGCATCATTCTTGCCATTGGATCTTTCTCATACTTAACTCGGTGTTCAAGGCAAAGAAGGAATTTAACGATTGTAAAGCAGGTCACTTCTAACACGGAGTCCATCACAACTTACGCCAAGTAATTTCATGGCATTTCTACCTATATGCTGAAGAAGACATCATTCGGGCTTTATGAAATAGCATCAGATTGGAGAAATTTCAAGGAGACGCTTTCTCTTAGAATCTGAGATGGCCGAGTGCCACCTTCACGGCTGCTGAAGCCAGTGGCTTAGCTAAATACTCCCAGATGCCCCTCACATTTTACATGAGGAGCATAAGGTCAATCATAGGTAACAGGGTGGGCGCTGTCATTGGTTATCCAGGTAGAGAGTAAAGGTAGCTGCTGGGGACAGCTTTGTCATCCAATGTCCATTCCCCACCTTTGTTAGAGCTTTGATTTTGCTGCATTTCTTCCTGAAGCCAGTTTCTGGGTCGACTTTCAAGCCTGACCTTGAATTGCACTCAGCAAAGCACTTCCTCGGAGCAGCACAGCAAGGGTTAAACAGGAGGCCCTGGGAGAGAAGTGCCTGGACTGGGGAGTTCTGGGAAACCTTTGCTGCAATAAACACTTGCCTGTTTCTAACACATGTGATTCAGAGGGAGCAGGAAAAGGGATTGATTTAAACCTACATTTCACTCGTCAGACCATGAAGTTCCTTTCCTTCCTCTCTCAGCTTGATTTGCATAAAAACCTATCCCCATAATTCCTGATTTTCAAAGCAAGGGACAGAAAGAGGCATTAGCGTCTCATCCCAGAGGATATCTCCTCATGGGAAGACAAGGGTTTTGTTTTTGGTGTTGTTGGAGTTCAAACTCAGGGCTTTGAACATGCCAGCCAATTGCGCTACCACTGAGACACACCAAACTTGTAATGAACGACTTACTCCCCCAAATACAAGGACAAGACGAGACAAGAAGAGCATCTCAAAGGATAGAAATGGACAACTAACGGGATAAATGATCCCAGTAAGTTTAAAGTCAAACAGAGTGGAGAGAGTTAAACTTTAAGTCTCCATTTTTAACATGGATTTTGTTTCTATAATGAGTGTCCCCTTCACCAGCCATACGTGAAGGGTCTGCAATCAGGAAGACTCAGGAGTGCATACTCTCTAGCCCGGCATGTAAACACAAGCTTCCAGCAGGTATATGTTAAAGAAAGAGAGATGCCCACTATGCAGGTAAAGCCAAACGTGTCTGTTTTCTGAATGATGTAATTCTGTGCTGGATTTTTCTAACTACTACATTTACATTGTGTAATAGCGACACATATATATTATATTATATATAATCATCATCACTCTGCTCTCAGGTCAGACCAAGAGAATGCTGGGAGGTTTTGCAGTGGGCAAGATGGAAAGAAAGTGCTTCAGTGGCTTTTTTAAGGTTGCACACTGGATTCTGATTCTTGTTCTCCAGCACTCTGCCAAGAATTCCACAGGATGGTTGTATCGGCAATGTCTAGTCTGATACAATGAGTTACTTATTCATCATATGAATCATTAATGATGTAGACACTGATTATTGTTTTATTAGCTAACTTCCGACAAATCAATCAACCATCAGCCAGAAATTTACAGGACCTTGCGACACAGCAGCAAGGTCACCTACAGACCCACGAGGTGCGTAGCGTTTCTTTTCTCCCCAGCAGAGTTTCACCAAATTGTGTGTACATTTTAGGGGTAAAAAGCTACAATTCTAATGCTGCAAAGCCTTCAGCTGCAGGACTATTTGCTTCTGAGTCATGACAGTGGCAGCTACTGACCTGGGCTGGGTTCAGAGAGTGGTCCTCCTCATCCCAGAGGATCACCTCTTAGAGGGACAGAAAAGAAAAGATGGCGGTGCTCCCGAGAGAAGCCCAGTGTAGGAGGAATCATAAGCACTGTGGACCACAGCCACAACTCTGCTCAATCTTAACCAACCAGTGTGAGAAACCCGCCATCTCGAATCTTTGGCATCTGTACTGTAAAGGAGTTCTCTGGCCTGTTACTCAACACAATAGTATAAGGGACTCAGAAAATGCCAACAGAAGAGTGAAGATCAGGATGCCTGGTGCGGCCTGGCAACAGTGATGGGCATGCTTCTGTTCCCTAGGCTACCCTGTAACCACACACTCCTGCAGCATCTCCATCCCAGGGTCATTTCATCAAAGGTCCATGGTGGGGAAGCCCCACCCCCCAGGCAAAAAGGCACAGGGAATAACAGACAGGGATGCTTTCATTCAGAATTATTGTTGTTGTTGTACCTAAAAAAAAATCGCTTCCAACTGAACACATACATACACATCACACCAACAGAGAGACCACGTATTTCTGTATTTCTGGTTGCCCTCATGAGAACAAACCCCAAGTCTGTATATACCAGACCTATCCTTGTCTGATATTTGAAGTTTCTGTAGGTTTGTTGCCTAACCCAGTCTTGCTAATCATGGTCAGTTCTCTTATTTCCATCCCTAGTCTTAGGTCTTCAGTAGTTAGAAAAAGGTAACGCTTCTGTCTACAATTTCTGGACCTTTCTTGCTCAGTCTGTGGAAGTAGCAACCACTGGTTCTGTCAGACAGAACAAGCTGATGTAAGTGCCGCCGTCAGGTGGGCAGCACTGTGGTTTGTAAGTCCCTGCCTTCCAAGCTCCTGTTCTTTCCTCGGGGATCACAAACACCTCTGCATGCCTGCGAAGGCCTCTGGTAGCCGAGAACAAAGGTTGAACAGTGTGCTCTTCCCTACCCGCTCAACAGCAGGCTGCTTCAGAGTGGGACCTGACTCTTCTAAAGGAGGAAGTGAGCTCATTCTTCCAGGAAGCATTTGAGCTTCCCTTCTATGTCTGTTTTCTCCTAAGGTCTAGAGCGGCTAACATGATACAGAAAGGTCCTGGTCTCCAGGGAGAGCTCTTTGAAAAGAAGACCTCTGATCAGTCAACGAGCGTACTTTGAGTCAATAAGTAGCTCTGACTAGGAGGTCTCTGCATCCCTGATAGTCACCAATGTTGAAGACCAACAAAAATATTTTCTACAAAACTAGGACATGGCTTTGAAAAGAAATGAAAGCAGATGAGTCACAGACATTGAAAAGTACTTGCACTTTGTGATATAGATCCACAACACAAGAACTGCAATTCTGGGCCCACTTCCCCTGAATGTCCTCAAGGAGACACAGTAGGCCACAGTTCCCAAGGAGTCCAAACCTTCAGGGACATACAGCTAAGTGGAACCAAGGGGCCCCAAGTCAAGTCTTATTTTCTTTTTTTACTATATGCATCATATGACAAAGCAAACAGAATATCTATGGGTGTCCAGAAGGAAAATAGTTATTTGATTTTAGGAAAACTGATTGAAGAATCATGACTACCTAATGTATTAATATGTCATTTTCTCTTTCTTTGTAGAGATAGCCATGTATCACTCTAAGAAGAAAATGTATAGATTCATTGACAAAGAACAAAATTCTTTCTTTAAAAAAAAGAAGAAGGGACAGGAGAGACTGTTCAGCATGAAAGAATGCTCATTGCTTTTTGAAAGACCTGGGTTCAGTTTTCCAGCACCCATGACAGGTGGCTCCAAACAACTTATGACTCTAATTCCAGGGGAATCTGCCCTCCACATGCATCTGGATGTACATGGTGTATATAAACCCACATGGGCACACACATAAATAATAAATCTTTCTTTAAAAAAGAAAGTGCCTACTCTGTGTCAAACAAAACCTCAAATGACCAACTCTTGCAAACATGTTGAATGTCTGAGTGTGGTCCAGGTGGGGACACATGGCTCTAGTGAGTGTTCATCCTGAATGTCTGAGTGTGACACATGGCTCTTGGGAGTGTTGGGCATACTTGCCCTTGTGTTCCTTCTTCCATAAGAAATTATCTATCTTAACTGTGTTAGTACCAAAATAGATGCAATTCAGATTACATACTATATATCCATTAATATATTAATTAATTATATTTTTCTTATACTTGGAAAATAAGTTAAAATTAAAATATTTTCATAGGCCACTACAGGTACCTCTGAGCACTGTGTCTAGTGAGGAAACCAGCTTCGGACCACAAACCCTTGGTTTTGTGAGCCCTCGAGATAGGCACAGGTAAGCAAAAGGAATTCCAGTAATTTCCTGGTTGTGATGAAGACCCGCAGGGGACAAACCAGGTCTCCAAAGTTAACAAAACTCACATGAGTTCCAACACCCTGAAAAATCTTAACTTCATTGAAAGATGGTTTTTGCGACAGCATTGAATTCTTCCAGAATAGCTCAGCAGAGCCAACATTTTCGACTCCAGCAAAGGATTATTACCTTGTGGGTTGAGCCAAGAAGGTCTAACCCAGTAGTTCTCAATCAATTGGTCACGACCCCTTTGGTGCCGGAACAACCCCTTCATGGGGGTTGCCTAAGACCATCAGAAAACACAAATATTTCCATTATAATTCATAACAGTAGCAAAATTACATTTATGAAGTAGCAATAAAAATAATTTTATGGTTGGGGTTGACAACAATACAGGGTCGCAGCCTCAGGGAGCTTGAGAATGACAGGTTTAACCCATCCTGGGGTTTCAGCTTCTTTTTCTTTTTCCATGTTGTCAGAAAATTGAAAGCATAAACATCCACACGCACAAAAAGGGGAGAGCGCTGTGCTTACTTGATAAAGTTTCTATCACTTTGTGAAACTTTGATGCGGGATCGAGCCATGCTCATCTCTTGGCAAACAGCCTCAGCTGGGGTCGGAGTCGGCTCCGCTCCGGCAGTCGGAGAGGACAGTCCAACTCGTGCCTGGGACTGTCCCTTCCTTTGCCTTTTCATCACGACAGCATCCAGGCGGCACCACCACAACATCAGAGGGCGATTTCTAAACTCGAGGAAGAGCAGCCAAAAGGGACAAAGAGAACGCTGACCAATGGCAAGCATCTAAAAGGAACACTAACTTGTTGGCTTTTAGCAGGCTAACCGGAAGAAGCAGGCCAGGCGAGGAGAGATTCTTTCTGATCCTGTGTTTACCCTGTGTGTTTTACCGGGAAGCAAGCACTGTCTCCCATTTCACGTATTTTCCTAACAATAGTTGTTTTTCTGGATAGCAAGAGAGTTAAGCTTCATTTTGAAATAGTTTTTTTTTTAAGAACCCACTTAAAAATTAAAAAAAAATTGGCTTCAGCATATATTCATAAATATATATAAATTTAACGAACATAAATTATAAACATTAACCTTTTGTCACATATTTCATAGTTAAGCAGCCCAAAAAAGAGAAAACCCGGAACAGGAAAGTGAGAAAAAGGAAAAGAGCTTACTTTCATAGTTGGCGCTGGCTTTTCTGATGTCTTTACCTACGACTCCCACTGTTGGTCCTCACCTATAGTAGAGATAAAAAATTATTGATTTATTAAAATGTTGTTTTTTAGAATTATAGTTATTTATTTAATTTGTGTGTGTGTGTGTGTGTGTGTGTGTGTGTGTTTTATATGTGCACAGGGACAGAGGACAGAGGAGGACACCAGGTGTCCTGCCCTATCTTTCTCCATGTCCCTGTTTTCAGAAAGGAATCAGCAACTCAGAGTGCTCCTCCTGTTTCCGGCCCACACAGCTATGGGGTTCTAGACACGTGTGGTCTACTTGGCTGTTCACATGGGTGCCAGAGATTTGAACTCAGGTCCTCTCGCTTGCTCATATGCTCTTACGTACTGAGCCATCTTCTCCGCCCTGGAACGTGGATGAGATATTAGCACTAACTTGAAGCAACAAGTGAAGATTAGTAGTCACAAGGCCAGAATTTACCAAGAAACCGTCACAACAATTCTAAAATAATCATAAAACAATTAAAAATCCCCAAATCTTACAGGAGGCCATATTGAAAAGACACTTATGCCCACTTATCTTTGATTTTCTTCTTGGCTCAAAAATTTCAAGACTTGAACTTTTGATAGTACTGAAAGCCAAGGATTCCAACCATTTTCCCCAAACCAGGAAGTGTTTCCCCAAACCAGGAAGTGCTTCTCCTAGTGGAGGGACGATGAACCCAGAGGCCACAAAGCAGAGAAGCAGAGGGGGAGTAAGATGCCAGTCAGACTCCGTTGCAGCATCTCTACGATCCAGCCTCCACGGCCATGGCCAAGGAACCTTGAGTTTCTCTTCACGTCTCTACCCATGAATTCTTCTCAGCTTCCATCTCCATGAGGCATTTGGAAGGTAGAGTCTTCCATCTTACCTCTAGAAGAATAGAATTTCTGTTTTTGTCTCTTCACTGTGTTTGAAAAGGAGGAATGGTAGATACCTCAGGGTTCAAAGTTTCAAGATATGCACTGCCCAGGTGAAGCCAGTGTTGTCCAGTTTTTAAAAGAAAAGCAAATGTGCTTAGAAATTCACCAACTGTAAATATTTTTATCTAATGCATGTGGGGTTTGGGTGTTTTGCCTGAGTGTATGCATGAGCACCATATGCATGCAGTGCCTGAAGAGGCCAGAAGAGGGCATAGTTCCTTAAACTGGAGTTAGAGAGGTTCTGAGCCACCATGTGGGTGTGGGGAACAGAAGCTGGATCCTCTGGAAGAGCAGCCAGTGCTCTTAATCACTGAGCCATTTCTGCAGTCCCCCAACTCCATATCTTTATGAACATGCTAGAAATTATTCTAGGTGACTGATGGAAGGGTCAAAATAAAAATGTAAGAGAGAAGAAGAGCTTGTTGAGCAACAGCACAGAAAGCAAGGTATGGGGGTGAAGGATGACCATTATTAGAGCAGTCCAAAAAAGCACAAACTTGTAAAACATTTGAAAAAATCACCCAATAAAATATTTTTATAATATTTAGTCCCACCTAAAGATGAAATCATAGCTCTCACATTAAAATGAGTAGGTTAATTTTATCTCATATGTGGGGAGTCAAAACAAAGGAATTTGAAATTTGCTTGTGACTCAAGTAAGTGATGCCATTTTAGTTTTAAACTGGAGAAAACAAAGGAATGAACTAAATATTTAGTTTCAGTTAAGCTAGAAAAGGACCGTGTGTGTGCATGTGTACAGATATAAGTAAGAATGCACAACTTAATTAGTTAAAATTAAAAGCTGCTTCTTTGCAAAATGGAACCACAGAGACTTGTTTTTGGAAAATGTAGCTTTAAAACCAAACACAAGAAGAGAATTATTCAAGGAATGCAAGCCAGACATGGACAAGATTTAAACATGTAGAGTATTGAAAAGTATCTTCAGGGGCTGATGTGAGGATCTCAGTGAGAACAGTTCTCTAAGCTGATATTCAATGATCAGAACTGAACCCAAAATAGAAGTGCTTGAAATATGAACCAGTATGGTTTATTTTAAAAATCTCCAAACTGCAGTTTAAAAAGAGGCCGTCTGATTGGCTTGCTGAAGCAAACAGAAGACTCTTCACCAAATCTACACAAAGAAACAAAAGTAAGGTACTTCTTTGATTCAAATAAGATGCAAGCATCCTAAACAGAATGTGCTGCAGCCAGTTTCCAATGAAAGTCACATCAGCATGGGGAATGTTCTGCAGGCATTCATACATAGAGACACTGAGCGTTATCAGAAGGCAGGAAGAGCGTCAGCATCTGACACTGCGCTCCGTCAATATCCAGTACGGTGTTTTATAGTCTTACAAAATACTTCAAATAGAGACAAATAAAAAAAATAGAAGACCACTATATAATAATGAAAGGGAATATACAGACCAGTTGCCACCATGAGCAGGCGACAAGGCTATACACTTAGACAGTACAATAGAGTTTGTTTGCTTGTGGAACCCAGGGCCTCGTGCTTGGAGTATGGCTAATGCTCTACCACTAACCTAGCCGCAACCCTAAGAGGAAGATTTTTTTTTTTTTTAAGAAAGGGTCTGGCAGCCCAGGTTTGCTTAATTCACTATATAACTGGGAATGACCTCTAAATGATCCTCTTGACTCCACTGCCCAAGTGCTAGAATTATGGGGTTCACCACCACCCAACATGGCTTCCAGGAGAAAAATCATAAATGATAAGGGAGTGTACAAGTGTCACGAAATGATCTAATGCACAATATGTAAAAAGCAAGGAGACATAGAAAAATTACCCTTGTAAAAGACACACAGAAGACAGAAACAGAGCAATTTGGGGTCAATAACAATTTCTTCATGAGAAATGGAGAAAAGTACACATGTATTTGGTGTTTCAAAAGAACAGCAACACTATAACATTAGGAAATTCAATATGGGGTAAACCAGCACACTGGTATTTTTGGCCTGATAGGAATATAAGGCTAGTGGGGGAGGAGACATTTACAAGCAGCGGGGATTATTTATAGATGAACACCTGGGAACCTCATCGGCTGCTCTGTAAATTCAATATGAGATTTAAAAAAATCAAGAATATTTGATTATTTGGCCTTAAGTGCAAAATCCACTAATGGAGTGTGCTCAGGGCATTAAATACAAATAGAATTCGATGTAAAAACAAAATGAACCTTCATTACACTTCAGAAGGAAGGTTAGGGAAATGCTATAAAATAACCATCAATGTTATATATATGCCAAGAAAATGCTGATCGCCCTTAGCTGAATCATGGGATAACAAATCTCATTTTATTGCTTTTGGCCCAAGGACAGGGCTAGGCTTATAGTCTGGAAGGCAAGCAAGGCGGTGTTTAAAGTAAGTTTCAAAGGCAAAACCAGGTAATGTGAGTTCATGTATAAAAATAAATAAAATGTCAGGGTTGGTTTTTTATAAATAGGAAATGTGAAGTCCAATATAGCACAATGTCCTTTTAACTCCAGTGTCTAAAATAAGCTAGCTCACCTTTAATTTTAGGTGACATTGAGATATAAGCTGAAGAGCTGGGGCAACAGCTACAGCATCAAGTCTAGATATTCCAGAATGAATGCTAACAAAATCGCCCAGGGAAGGAACCAAAGCTGCTTTTTATATGTAGGAGAACACAAGAAGGACTGTTACGTGACTAGCTAGAAACAGTTTTCAATGCATGGTCTTAAAAGGACCAATTCTACTTTGGATAACTCCTGTACAAAGTCTCCAGCATGCTCATCTTCCATAAGATGACTTAGTTGACAGATAGCAGCCCCACAGATAGCAACCCCCCCCCATGGATTTGTTTCTTCTGTGAGTAAAACCCATGGACTTCCTAAATCAGTTAACCAACCAGGCAAAAGACCAACAACACAAATCTCTCAATATCCCCCGAAGTTTCTAAAAAATATTTTTAAAACAAAAACCCTGGATGATCTAGTAGAGAAAGAAAATGTTTTGAGGCAATCTAAAATTTGAGGACATAAAACTCCAAAGGCTTTCTGTTTGAATTAGAGTCTTGCTTCTCCCTGGGCCTGCCATCTTGGGCGCCATTCCACAAATGTCCCGCCTGTCCCTTCGATCTGAGAAGGCTGCTAAGGGGTGCCGGGACTCTGATCCACTGCAACACAGAAACACTTTCTTTCTTTGTTTGCTTGTTTAATCATGATTTTTTTTTATTGAAAATAACTTTTTCATATAATATATCTGATCACAGTTGTTTTTCTCCTCATCTCATCCCAGATCCTCCCGCCTCCTACTCATGCAACATTACTCCTTTCTTTTCTTTCCTTAGAAAACAGGCAAATAAACAAACCGGAATACGAAATAACGAAAAACACAAGAAACACATACATACAGAAATACACACAGAGAGAGACACAGACACACACAAAACCCATAAAACATAAAGTCAAAAACCACAAGACACAAGAGAAAAAAATCAGTAAAGTAAAAATGAAAACAAAACACCCAAACGAAACAATATGAGGCAAAAATCTCCAAAAATTACCACTGAGTTCATTTCATGTTGACCATGTAGTGTTAAGCATAGGGCCTGGCCTTAAGTGTGGTTTGTATGCCTGGTGAGACTCCAATAAAGAAAACTAATTTTTCCTTCGCAAGTATATATATCAAATGGAGATAGCTTCTTGGTTAGGCATGGGAGCTTGTGTCTACTTCTCCTCCCAGGGGTAGGACCCCATATTGCTAGGACATGTGCAGGCCCCATGGATGCTCCCACAGTGTCTGTGAGTTCACAGGTACGTCAGTCCTGCTGGGTCCCCAATGGCCCTCACGATCTTTCTACCTCGTCCTTTGCAGAGTTTCTTGAGCGCTAAAGGAGAGACTTGATAAAGACATCTCATTTAGGACTGAGTGTTCCAAGGTCTCCCGTACTCTGTGCGTAGCAACACTTCCTTGCTTCGATTGGTCCTTTGGATACCCTTGTTTCATCTGTAGGCCATAAAACAAGTAGCAAGGTTCTACCGCACAGGTGAGATAACATTCTTTGCTGTTACAGATGCACAGCCTCCAGTTACCCATTATAGGCCTTGAATGGACCAGCATTTTCCTTTTCTTTGCCCTGATCTTAGCCCACATGTGATGACGTTTATTAAATACACTGTGCCGTTTGCCATGATTGATCCGCCTAATAAGCGACTGGTTCATGGACAGTCACATTGTCCAAGCCAGATCAGTTAAGGCCTATCAGTTAACTCACCTAGAAAACAGATGTGAACAAGAGAGAATTTGGAGTCTAGAACTCTTACTCACATGAGGAGCCTGAGGATGGGCCGATGCAGTACAAGTTCACACTGATCTAATCTGTGAGCTGACAGAGTACTTTCATGTGCACACACCCAAGACCTGCTTTTCCTTGCTCGGTGATCTGTTTGTGAGAAGCCTTCATGCCGTTTTGTTCATTATGTGGTATAACTGCCTGCCTGGGTGAATTATAACTCTAGATAAACTGTGATTTATTCACAGGCTCACTAAACGATGACAATACTGTCCATGATGAACCCCATACAGGACAGTGGTCCCAACCAGGTCTGCTAGCAACATCACAGCTGGCTAGTGGGTGTGCACACACTCTGCGCTTTCACAGTGATGAATGTACCCTCACTACAGTTGGCAGACTCTGGCCCAATGAGAGGACTGTATCTACTCTTTTAGGTCTTCAGATTGTTTTCAGGGGTTCTCCAATGGAACCCACAACACAGGTCCTCTGCATTCACAGGCAGGGGATTCCACAGTGCATTTGCCTGGAAGGAAGGGCTGGATTGTTCAAAATGTACACACTGAACACTACCATGTTCGAGACAGATTGCACTGGCTCACAATCCAGGCAGAGAGTACGTGAAAGTTCTTTTGGATCAAATATTATAGCTAACATGTGATACCATAACGTTTCATTTATATCTATTCAGAGGGGTATAAGATGGGGTTACTGTGCCTTAAATTGTATCTTCCCAATTGTTAATGAAGTTGGACATAGCATACACGAGGCTCCCCATTCAAACCTTAGTAACACACACACACACACACACACACACACACACACACACAACAAACATCACATAAGAGTCATCCTGCTTTTCCTACAAAGGTTATGACTAAAATAAATAAACCCAAACTAAAAACAAGCAGAATTCAAGGAATGCCCTCTTTTCCCATTCTTCTTGTTGCTTCTGGAATGTTCACTGATGTCAGTATTTTCTCTATAGGAGGAAACTCTGTTTCTGGACAACCTATGCCCACATCACTTGGATATAAACAAGGAAAGCCAGCTGCTACAGAATTGACAGTAGAAACTCGTTGGTTGAGGTGGGGCTGGAGTTGGTTAGGGAATACAAATGATCACATCTTTGGGGTAAGAACATTTAGCAACTGCTTGCAGTCTTCATTCATGGACATGAGGAGCTATTTTATAATTGGTTTTTGCTCTTTTTTTGCTGTGTGCTTAGGGTCTGTCACGCAGACTCACACATTTGTGCGCACACAGAGCCCTCCAGAGATGTGCTCCTACCGTTCTCCTTAGAGACTCAATTTAGTCTCAGCATTTAATTTATTGTCTCTGGCCGGCTGACTCTTCTTGTGACAAAAACCTTGTGAGCTTCAATCACTTTAAAACTAATGAACCAACCACCTAGAACCTGGGGGTGAGGCTACGGAAAATGAAGAAACTTTTTTAGAGCTTATATTTCCTGGTCTCCTAACTGGGATATCCATTAACTTCACCCACAATTTAATCCAATTTTGCAGTGGCTGCCTTATGGGTACAGGCCCTGTGCCAGGCCCGGGGGATTACCAAGCGAGTGGGGCACAGTATCTCTGAGGAGTCCATCTGCCCAGTACAGTGGATGTGTTCTTAGAACAACTACATATATCAAACAGTTTTTAATAAACTGGATTGTTTTCAGTGGCATTTTGACAGATATATTAGGAACAATTTGTCAAAGTGAAGGTTCTGGCCACTCAATTCAGATATTGTGTGTCAGGTTGGCATGTCTCGCCAGGCCCTGCATGCGATGCATAAATAAGCTGCATAAAATGAGTAGAGCTTAGAGTTCAGCCCCTAGTTTATACCAATTCCTGGCTTCCATGGGCTCATTCAAAGCACCTGGTAGAACTGATGGAGGTTCTTTAAGTGCCATTAAATTGAGCTATAGAGGTGCTTCCCAAACCTGGGCTAGATTTCATGGTACACTGGCTGCAGGCTTATATAAAACGAAAGCAAAAGCAGACAGCTACACTATTCATGAATTATGACGCTGCCATCCTGTCTTTATTTTCCAAAAGGATTAATGGTTAACAAACCTACTTACCATGGGGTTTAGTCCTTCAAATGTAGAATCAAAGATCGGGGTTTCCAGTAAGGGACCTTTTTTCAGATTTCTCGCAAGTTACTCTCATTTTTCACATTTCACAGTAAAAAAAGCTCTTAGAGAAAAATCTGTGTGTGTGTGTGTGTGTGAGTGTGCGCGCGCGTGTGTGTGTGTGCATGTGCATATGCAGCATGCAAGGATATATGTGCACATCCACTTATGTGTGTGAATGTCTATGATCACATTTCATCGCACACATGTTAAGGTCAGAGCACAAGCCCAGATGTTTGAGATAGGGACTCTTGCTGTTTTCACTATGTATGGTGGGCTAGCCTGCTTGGGATCTTCCAGGAATTCTCCGGTCATGGCATTCCATAGTAGACTCCTAAAATGCATGAATTCCCACCATTTGAGCACTGATGGTTTGTCAAGGTAGAGACTAAGGATAGTGGCGGGACTAGTAAAGACACCTGTAGTCTTTACTTCTAAGGGAGCCTCCAACCGGGGACAGCCAGAGCATTTTACCCAGAGGCAAAGCCCAAAGCCCAAGCAATTGAAGCCATGCATGCTTCTGAATGCATAGAATAGTACAAACACAGCATTAAAACCAGGGTCTTGGTAGCACAGTGAAGGGGAGCTGTGGGCAAGAAAAAACTGCCAAGGGATCAAAGACCAACTCAAATAAAGAAAGGGGACATGGCTGTGACACTTAGGAAGGCTGTTGCAGAGTCTACACCTAATAAGATGGAGAAAGACACAGAACTTGATAGCCTTTTTCTGAGCAGACACTTCAGAAGAGCCATCTTTAAGGAGTTAGAGTTCAAGAGCATCTCTGGTTAGATCCATGATGTGAAGCAAGTTCGCCTCTGTGGCCAAGGGATGAGAAGGAACCATGGTAACAAACATGGTGAATGTCCTTTAAAATGATTAAGATTCAGCTGGGTGTGGTGCTAAAAGCTCAGTCTCCCAGGGCTGTGGAGGTGGCTCAGTTGGTCAGATGCCTACTATGCAAGCAGAGGACCTGAGTTCAGGTGGCTAGAACCCACATAAGAAGCCAGACATGGTGGAATGTACTTGTAACCACAGTTCTGGGGAACAAGGCCAGGAGACTAGAGGATCCCAGAACTCATTTCCTGGACATCCATGCCAAACTGATGAGTTCCAGGTTCACGGAGAGACCCTGCCTCGAAGAGTAAGGTGGAGAAGAACTGAGGGAGACAACCAGTGTTGGCCTCTGACCTCCACATGCATGTGCGCATGAACACACACGTACATACCACACATACGTGCACCATAACTAACATATACTCAGCAAAGAGAAACAGTTGCTTGTGATGGCTTTCTAATAATATCATATTTAGGGAGCCGGCATCACACATCTGAGTCTGTATCCAGCTATGGATTTGATGGCGAGGAGCTGGTTTGATTTTAAGTAGGCTTCTGTATAAAAACTGCTGTTATTCAGGCTACATATGGAAAACTCTACTCCATCACCCACAAATGTTGTAGAAAGGACAGCAATTTCCTTCTATTGGAGGGCTCCTGCACCTTCCCAACTCAGTCAAAGAAAAAGGTTGACATATCAGACGTGAAAAAGTAAACTACCAAATACATCCCGAGTACTTATTTCACACCAGTCTCCAGGAGATTTTGGAGAGCTTCTGGGAGGAAGAGGAAACATGAATGGAGAGGACTGACTTCTGCGAACACACTTCACAGGGACTGTTCAGTCACTGCTGGCCACCACGGCCCTCGGTCACACAGCCACCAAGACGGTCCGCAAAAGCTCTGGTTTTGTGAAAGTAGATTTCTCACTTCCAAAAAGAGAGGAAATGTTCACCTTGAAGAATTTCACTCCCAGGGAGAAAAGAGAGTAAGAAGGGCCCAATGCAAGGAAACCCTGCCATTTTTAACCTTCCCTGGAGCCAGGAATCTTTACCTCTACTGAACTCTGTGTCTAGCACCGGAGCACACGGAGGTTTCTTAGCACAGCTCCACATTTCAGATGATGATCACTTCAGACATACCTCAGGGAGCCCCAACTTCACGGATCACTCTTTCTGCAAGATGCTGTTAGTTTCTTTCACAGGAAGCGGGTAGAATTGTCTGTCTGTCTAGCCAGTTTAGGTAGGATATATAAAATGTGGTTGATTTATTGTAGAGAGAGCGTGTGTACACATATGCATGACGTATGTGTGCATGTGCGTTGGAGGGGTCAGGGGACAACTTTAGGGGTCTCTTTCCTCTTGTTCTTGAAACAGAGTCTTTTGGAGACTTGGCCTAGAGCTTGCCAAGTAGGTTAGGCTGGCCAGTGAGCCACAGGGATCCACTTGTCTCCGTCTCCCCAGGACTAGAGTGGCAGCCATGCCCCAAGACCTGAATCATTTCCTTTCTCCAGCACACAGCTACCCTTGTAAAATTCCGTAGGTCCTTCTGCAGAATGACTTGGGAAAGAAAGGCTAATGGTGAAATTCTCCTTCCTGAGAAGGACCTGGCCACCCTTCCTTCAAAGGGTTCCGGCTCTGCAAACTAACTCAAGCCTGGAAATTAATTCGCAGTACAAGATTCCCTTTTGCTATGATCCAGTGTTGTCCATGGGATTCAGCGCTGCCACCGGGCCCCTGCTACTTCAGGGCCAAGTTAAACCCGCCATATTTAACTCACCCGGCTGAGCAGCAGTGCCAACCCTAAGGTCTGGCACAAGGAAAAGGGCAAGAGCGAAGGTCTTCACGTGTGCTGGTGCACTTTCTCCATTTTGTTCTTCAGAGGAGGAGAGAAGGGCATGTCTTCAGGGCCTTCCCACTGTGCACCCTCTAGCGTTGTGATCTGTGTGTCACCCAGCGAGAATTCTGTGGCTCAGTTAAAATAGACTTGAGTGAATGCCTTTCACTTTTTAAGGTTTGGATAATGCAAGTTTAAGCCTTCCCAGAAGACATGGGCTTACCGTAGGAAATGAAAAAAGAAAATTGTGTCCCCCATTCATTAAAAGAATGGCATTCGGTGGTGTTTACACATGAGGCTCCCACGCTTAAAGCTAAGTCTAAATATATTGTTTAAGCTGCGGCTAAAGTGGTAATTTGCTGAAGCCAAACCACAGTGAAATTTCAGGAATGCGTCCAGGTTGTATAATTCGATTTCCTGCTATATTTTTTTTTCAGAGCTTCTATTTTGGTCACTTATTAACTAATTCTTAGTTGGAAGAATTTTTGGAATATAAAATAATTTCGGAGATTAAGTTTCAATCCAATTACATTAATATTCCAGGTACGAGGCAGAAACTTAAGCCCCCAACCATCAAGTACATTCTTACACATAACTACCTGGCAAGAGAGCTGCTACCTGGGCAGAAGAAGTCCTTCTCTTCTCCCTACCATGTTCTGGAATGTTCTGCTTGTAACCTAATTCATTTTCCCTAATTTCAGGAATCCAAACTAGTTGGGGTGACCCTCAGCAAGAGGGAGGAGCAAAGATAAGAAAGGTTCAAGCAAGAGTCAGGGGATGTTAAGGGAGAAAGAAGAATGCTTTCTGATGAGAGGAAGGTTCAAGAATCTTCTGTGGGAAGGAGGTGTGAATCAGAACAGCTTGTAGGGGAGGCACGGCAGAACAAGAGTAAAGTACACAGGAGGGCAGAGAAGCCTGTGCTCTTGTGAGGAACCGCGTGAGAGAGCTAGGGGCTTGGGGCAATGGAAGGGCATTCTATGTATAAATTAACACGCTACACAAAGTACATGTGATGTTCGAAAAATCATATATGTATTTCATTGCGACACGGCGAAACATGATATAGTCTAAAAAGCTGGCATGTCACAGGTAGAGTGACCGACTGTCGTGGAGGCAGGGGATTCCCAGATATGGGGCTTTCAGGGAAAGAACTGGGAAAGTCCTGTGCTAACCAGGGAAGAGGAGACAATTGAATAATATTAAGGTTCTCCCTTGTTCCACCCAGAGCTCGACAGAGAAGAAATAATTGACGACTCCAGTATTAACATAGGAGAGTATGCCTGGAGCATGTGGTGTTTGGTTGGAGTGCATCTCTTCCCAATGTATTTTGAGCTTTAAAACAATATATCTGTTTAGGGCAGACAACTTCTATGCATGAGACGTCTAACTTCAAACAAAGAGAAGACTCCAAAATAGAGCAATGCTTTGCTCCAAACACACGGGGTTAACTGCAAAGTATTAAATGGGGAATTAAAAAAAAATACCTAAAGCTCCATTTGAACAAGATTATAAACACAACCGAGGACAGGAAGACCTGCTTCCTTATGTGATGGGGGCAACATTTGTAAGTGGGCGCAGTGGATGAACACAGGAAAGGGCAGGGAAAAGCCACTGCTAACCTCCAGAAGCACCATAATCCCCACAACAGGGCACTGGCTATACCAGGTCCCTGGATCATGTTACCATCAGCTACTGCTAGGAAAAGCCGAGTCTGTCTGAGTCGAAGCTACTCAGGTTTGTATACGTTTCCTTTCCTGCGGCTTTCGGAGCTCTGTGCACTAGCCTGACTTTTAAAAAGCCTGGTGACCCCAAAGAGGGACTCATAACGGCCGATAACAACTTTGTGTGTCTTTCACAGAGAGCTTAAATCCTAACTGTGCTGACTCCACAGCCATTTGCACAGGAAGCCGTCGGCTTATCTAGAAATGATAACTCAGACCTAAAGATAATAACTGTTTCATGTCCTCACCCTCAGCTTGCCCTCTGCTAATACCTAGACATGTTCATTTTCAATCTCCTCTAAAAAAGGCTAGTGTTCTGCCTTTAGTAAATCGCAAACTACGGAGCATATAATCAAAATCCATTCTGGTATCCCTCGTTGTATAAAAGGAGGGCCCTTCATACCTTTAACAACCTGATGGGTCCTGCCAAATCACTGCACATCTATTATGCTTCTGTATTTTAAGGTGCATCTAGCATCCTAAAAGCATACCTGAAATCTGTATGGAGCTTATAATTAGATTTAACATGAATGAATGCGTTTGGCTCCCTGTAAAGTGGTTAAATCAACTGGGAGTATTAAATGTCCCACGTTTAATCACCAATGAAAGGGAAAGAAAACCCACACATGCAGCTCACTGGGTATGAATGGTGACGACTCGGATATCTGAGATCCTGAAAATGTAGCTTGGGTAAGAATGAGATGTCAGCCCTGTGAGCAAGGAGAGCTCAGATTATAGACAATAAAAAGCAGGAAAGGGCATCAGCAAAGGGCTGGAGAGGTAGCTCAGGGGTTAGGAGTGCTTGCTGCTCTTTCAAGGGACTGCAGTCTGGTTCCCAGCACCCACATGGTGGCTCACAACTGCCTGTAACTCCAGCTCGAGGGAAGCCAATGCCCTCTTCTGGCCTCTGAAAGTCCCTGTTCCCAGGCACATAGAAACACTCAGATACACAAATATGTATATGTGCTATAGTAATATATGCTTAATATGTAAATGTATATTTATTTCTATATAATCAATCTATTATATACATATATTAAAAGCAAAGTAAATCTCTAAAAAAAAGTGTGGAGGGAACTGGCAAGGGGACTTGCCTGGAAGACAAATTCTGAATTTCAGCCCACACAGTGAAAGAAGAGACATGACTCCTGCGAGTTGTCCTCTGGTCTCCGAGAGTACGCTGTGACATATGCCCCTGCCCCATAACAAACAAACAAATAAATAAGTAAATATAATTAAAAACCTGAAATGAGAAACAAGACAAAGTAAGCGCTTGCTTCTGAGTGTGTTGGACTACAGACCACATCTACGTGAGCCACCGTTTCTGCAGTTTCAAGAAGCACCAAGGGTGATCCTGCTGGACCATCCATCTGCCGACACCACATCTGAAATTTTAGTGAATGAAACTACCAAAATCCCATTCAGTTATCTCAGGGAGTTAAGACACTTTACTGGTGTGTATTTAAAGCAAAATTTACAGCTCCCAGAGGTCTGAAAAAGAAAATTTTTTTTTTAAAAAGCCAGAGAGAGCTACAATTTACTGGCTTTCCAGGAAACTAATTGGAAGGTTCTGGACTAAACTGGATGAAATTATGTAAAAACATTTGTGTGGATTTGGAGCACTCTGGTAGGAGGGCGGAAGGGGTGGAGGGATACCCACCCTCACTTTCGTTCCCCTTGGCTTTCAGTGACAGCTCTATTGAACATTCAAATCCGAAAGGATTTTGAGCTAATTATTTTTCCAGGGACGTGTCCTTCAGTTTACTCTACAACCGGAGTGTTTTAAGATCTTTGCATTCCTCATCCACTCACCCCAATGCTACTAGCTCTTCTTGGAAGGATAATATTCAACAAGGCCCATCCACTCTCTGAAATCATTTACAAAGCACAGCCTGCCTATAACTCATGGGCAAAGACGTGGGACTTTGAAATACCCCAAAAGTATGGAGATGATGGTGTACCTCCAAACATTTTCTGTATTCTCTACCAAAAAAAGAGCAAGATTTATTGTTCAATTGTTTCATTACTTCATTATTGTAATGGGTTTCTCCCAGACATAAGCTTAGAGTCAGGGGTTGAAAGCTAAATCTTTCCATATGTCTGAATTTAAACTGTTTGCTCTAGCAATGGGAAAAGTGATTTATTTTGTCGTATATTAAATGTTTATTTTTATCCACTTTAGTTTTTGAAGCTTTCTCCGAGTGCTGCTCTTGCCTGGATGCATTTTTCAAGCTAGCCTTAGGTATGATGCCAGAGAGCAGATAAAGGTCACACTATGTGTTTGAGTGTACTAGATAGCGGATGGAGGTCACACTATGTGTTTGAGTGTACTAGATAGCGGATGCAGGTCACACTATGTGTTTGGGTGTACTAGATAGCGGATGGAGGTCACACGATGAGCTAGGGTGTACTAGATAGCAGATGGAGGTCACACTATGTGTTTGGGTGTACTAGATAGCGGATGGAGGTCACACTATGTGTTAGGGTGTACTAGATAGCGGATGGAGGTCACACTATGTGTTTGGGTGTACTAGATAGCGGATGGAGGTCACACTATGTGTTAGGGTGTACTAGATAGCAGATGGAGGTCACACGATGAGCTAGGGTGTACTAGATAGTGGATGGAGGTCACACTATGTGTTAGGGTGTACTAGATAGCAGATGGAGGTCACACTATGTGTTTGAGTGTACTAGATAGTGGATGGAGGTCACACTATGTGTTTGAGTGTACTAGATAGCGGATGGAGGTCACACTATGTGTTAGGGTGTACTAGATAGCAGATGGAGGTCACACTATGTGTTAGGGTGTACTAGATAGCAGATGGAGGTCACACTATGTGTTTGGGTGTACTAGACAGCAGATGGAGGTCACATTATGTGCCCTTTGAACTTTACATCCTTCCCTTCTCCAACTACTCTTTAAAATGTCACTAAGTCCATCAAGTTCTGGGACCCAAGGCCACAAATTTTACCATTGTTACTCTTACCGTGACTATTATCAAATTGACCATTTCTAAACCCAAATCACAGAATCCAACACTGAGCATCTGCGTGACGCCACAAAGAGAAAACGTCACATTTCATGTGACAGGCCAGTGAAAACAGAGGCATACAAAAATATTGCATGACATCACATTCAAGCTGCGTCTATAACATACATACAAAACACAAATGAGTTCCATGCCTAGATTTGGGTCCCATCTCTGAAACATCACATTGTGTATATGCCAATAGTTTTGAAAGAAAATCCAAAATCGAAAGGGCTTCTGCTCTCAGGCATGTCTGGGGAAGAGAAGCAAGTGTTTGCCACAAAAGGCTGAGCAGTCATTCACTTGCCTCCTTGATGTCCCTGTACCTAGTCACACCTCACACTGGGACTTGCACAAAGTAGGCCTCTACCTGAGTGAGCTCATGTGATTTGTGGAAATCCAGAAGCATCTATATCTCACAGGGGAGGGCTTGTGAGATAGTGTTTCCCGATATGGGGACTTCTGTCACAACTACCTGTGTCAGATGCAGTATGACCAGGGATTTCCAGCAACATCATTCATGGCTGCACAATTATGACCTTGAATTTGAATTTTGCTATTTTTGGAAGCTGACTCAGACAGCTTCTTATTCTACCTGAAAAAATGTAAAATTAGCAATAAATGAGTACTATCACTTAGAAACCAAGAAAATTTATATATTATGGCATTTATTATGATAGGCTACCACAAAACTGGACAGTGCCACTTACTAACATCTTTCCTTGTCATCTACGCTTCCCCCTTCCTTCTCTCCTTTCTTATTTGTCTGTGTATACGGTATACATGCTTGTGTGTGTGCCTGCTCACGTGTGAGGGGATTTGTGTGTGAGCAGGTGTGCTGGAGGCTGGGGTTAGGAGCCTTTGTCAACTGCTCTTCCTTCTAGTCAATGAGGCAGGGTCTCTCAGTGAAGCTCAGAGCCTGCCAATATGTCTACTCTGAGTAGTCAGTTTGCTCCTGGGTCTCCTCCCTCTGCCTTAGCAGTATTAAAATTACAGGCAGGCCACCACACCCACCTGGCATTTATACGGGTGCTAGACACCTGAACTTCTGTTCTCGTGCTTGTGTGGCAAGTGTCTTATCAGCTGAGCCGTCTCCCCGGCCCCCCTCTCTCTTGATCTGCCTTTGCTCTGGTGAGCTGTATCTTCCTTGACTTATTCACCATTTCCCAATGGCCTAGCTCTGAACACCCCAGACACCAGTCTTAACAATATCCTCCACTTCCTCCCATCCTTGTAGTTTGTAATTGTCCATAAAAACCCAACACAGACAAATGTCAGAAAACAAAACAAAACAAAACAAACCAATGCTGGATCATTGTCTCTTTTTCTGCTTTTATGTACATATCTCAGTCAAAGGCTCCAGACAAATCACATAGGCAGAGAGAAATTCTCACGACAAAGCCAGGTTGCTAATCTCAGCCACGTTCTTAAAGCTCTTCCACAATCTTTGACTATTAGCTTGTTGTCATTGGTGATAATTGACACTGTTATCGTTTAAAAACCCCTTCTAGGGCTGGAGAGATGGCTCAGAGGTTAAGAGCATTGACTGTTCTTCCAGAGGTCCCGAGTTCAATTCCCGGCAACCACATGATGGCTCACACCCATCTGTAGTGAGATCTGGCGCCCTCTTCTGGCCTGCATGCACGCAGGAGAACACTGTATACAAAATAAATAAATCTTTAAAAAAGCCTTCTATAGTTTGTCTCTGCAGCAGGAATAACTTCCACTTCTCCATTCAAACCTTTTAACCCCTTTATTCTCAGAATCTCTTCCAATGCTGAGGAAAGTGAAGCCATTGAGAGAAAACTCAGATTCCTAAACTTTCCACGTCTACACCCTTTTTTTCTTCTCTGTATTCTCCCCCTTCCCTCCCTTCTTCCCTTTTCCCTTTCCCCTTTCCCCTTTCTCTCTCTCTTTCTTGCTCACTCCCTTGCTCTCCTTTTCTTTCTCTCTCTCTTTCCTATGGACAAGCTCTCAGTATGTCTCCCTGGCAGCCCTCGAGCCATCCTCTGGTCTGCGCTTCCTGACAACTGGAACTATGGAAACGAAGGCACCTGTCTCCCCTCTCTCTCTCTCTCTCTCTCTCTCTCTCTCTCTCTCTCTCTCTCTCTCTCTCTCTCTCTCTCACTTGTTTCTCCCCAGGCTCAGAGGAGGAGAGCAGGTCTGAGAAGGGATGGCCACATACCGCCCTCTCCCATTCATTCAGATTTTCCCTTTCCTTAGCTTTTTGCTCTAGCTGACACACATGATGGTGTCCAGCCACCCTAAGCAGCTCTTTGGGCTGCTTCTCTTCCTGCTGCTGTTGGAAGGCTACCACGGTGTGCCCAATGTGACCACATCATCTCAAGGGTACCATTGTGGATCCTCTCCTTCTTCATCATCCATCAGACCTGGCTCTGCTCCTGAATGCTTGAGGTTCCCATCCGCAGTCTACAGCTTCAACCAAAGCATTCAGTCTTGGAGCTCCTGGGACTGGAGAACAGCTTTAGGCCATGCTCTTGGCTAGTCACTGCTAGGGCAAAGCCCCATTCTGCCTGATATTGGCCAGCTGCACTCATGACTCCCTCAAGCCTCAGCCTGTTGTGCCCACTTCAAACCATTTCTTGAGACTGTCTCACTGTTGCCTCTGCGGGCAGTGTGCTTCTCATATTATCTGGCCTTCTCCATTTGGCTAAAAAGAGAGCCCCAACACGGGCAAGCAGGGTGCTTCCCTGGTTGCCTCTTTGACTGGAACTGGAATTTCTCAAAGTCAGAAGTCACATCTCAGTCTTAAATCCCAGGTCCAGGGTCATCATCCAAAAAAGGCTAAATTGAATTTGAGTCTTCAAAAGGAAGCAAGGAAGTCTTCAACTGCTCAGGACACAAAGCCTACTTTTTAACTTGATAACAATGGACAGAGCCCCACAGAAGGTGTTGAATAGTATTTTCATAGAAGAGTTAACAATTCTAAGGGGGCAGGGATGGCATCAAACTACCAACAGTGTTAGAAAAAAAAAGAATTCTTACTAAAAATGTATGCAAACTTCGGCCTGATATGCTCTAACTTATAATCCAGCCAGTTCTCCTGAAGCTGTTTAGTAAATAAAATCAATGACCAGGTACTAGAGAAAGGGCTCAGCCAGTAAAGTTTGGCACAAACATGACGGTCTAGGCTCCATCTCCCAGAACGTACATAAAGAAGCCATGCTGGGCAGGAAACATGTGCAATCTTAGTGCTGGGGAGTAGGAGACAGGAGGCTCCGCAGGGCTCATGGGCCAATGGAGCCCAACTGGGTGAACTCCAGGTTCAATGAGAGACCATGCCTCAATGTCAAGGTGGAGAAGGAAAGGAGGAAGAAAGCTGACATTGACCTCTGGCCTCTATCTGTACACCTCTACAACTAGTGACATTATATTCTTTGCAATTTCCTGGAAAATAGTCTTATAAGGTGTTCTTTAAATTATAGCTTGAAGGTAAATTATTCTTTAACAATCCCCCCTGTCATTTAATCATGAGCATTCCTACTGCTAAAGAAACTGAAACATCCTCAATCCTCCCCTTTGTCATGCTCTAGATGCTAGAGAAAGCACTATAACTTTTAACTTCGGGGTATTTCCCAAGTGCCATTCATATGGCACGTGTGAGTAAGAACCTTGTCTGTCTCACAAGAGGGGAAGGGCATTACAGAATGCTGAACACCTGCTCACGACACAGTACCCCGGGAGGTTTTCATAGTCAGTGTAAGACTTTGTGCTTCCCAGGATCAACGGCAGGTTCTTCTGGACATCATTTCCTCTTGCCTGGGAAGAACCTATGGGGATGCTGTCATTCATAGGATCTGGACCTCTGGACAGCGGGAAAGTCACATCTGCCCACATCCACTGCCAGAGGGAAGCTTCCTTCCTTGCCCTTTTTATCTCTGCTGCTGAGCAGTCCGCCAGGGGTTCTCATCAGCTCATTTGGTTAACCATATAGACTAACTAAAACAAGGGCACAGTGCCTTTGTGACTGTTGAAAGTCTCACAACCACCTCCAAAAAGACAGTGAGGAGAGAACATCAAATGTGCATTATACACACAAGTGAATTATTCTCATATTGCAATAAAGACAGGTTTATAAAAAAGCAATTACATTAAAGTTTTTTAATCACTGAAGTTCAAACTATATAGCCTGTGTATCGTTTCTGTAAAAGATGACCCTCCTAAGGATTAGACATTTGTTCTACCAACAAATGGTGGCTATGGAAAAGCTAAAGTCAACCTAATTCTTAAGCCCAGAACTTTTTGACCCAGTGAAGACAAGGTGATGGTGTGGGCTATTAGATGTCAGAAGACCCAATAGAACCTCTAAACACAAGTCCCAGGGTTTCAATGTTCTTCTTGTGTCTTAACGGTCCAAGTGAAAGACTGACATTTAAATTCAATTAATTTTAGCATCAATATTCCTTGTGATTTATACCTACACACATACATATATATGCAAAACCACTGCTTTGAAAAGCAAGCTTCACATCTGGACACATAAAGCCAAGTGGTCTAAAGTTCAGGGTATTCGCAGCCAGTATTTTTCCAGCATGCAGAAGTTGCTTCCCAGCAAATAAAACACTCTTTATACTCTCAGATTGACTCTCCCCCAACAGAAGTGTTACTATTCAGCAAAATAATAGAGGTTCAATGCAGAAGCCAACTAAAGTCAACGAGCTGCACTGTGAGACATTTAGCAAAAGAAATAAACCATAGCTGGGGTGAAGAATGTGAACATTACGATGTTCTCCCAACTTCCACGTCAGAACCAAGGGTGCCGTGGCCAGGCAAGGCTCCCAGGGAAGGGCTCTTGCTGGCATCACACACCTGAAGATTTCTTCATCTCAACTCTAGCCATTCTTTTCAGTCAGAGAGGGGAAATAGGCGAGACCGAGTCTCACACTGTTAGTCCAGGCTAGCGTTAAATGCATGGTCCTGTCCCTGTCTCAGTCGCACAGTGCCTGACTTCTGCCCATCCTTCCTGACTGGCTTGGCTTTTGCCATGAAGACTCCTGTCCTGTCCTGGCTAGTTCTATGTCAACTTAATACATGCTAGACTCACCAGAGAGGAGGGAGAAAATGCCTCCATAGGATCAGGCTCTAGGAAGCCTGTGGAGAATTTTCTTAATGGGGGAAGGTACAACTTATTAAGTAA
This sequence comes from Arvicola amphibius, assembly GCF_903992535.2. NCBI lineage: Eukaryota > Metazoa > Chordata > Mammalia > Rodentia > Cricetidae > Arvicola > Arvicola amphibius. Next base: position 15,914,476 of record NC_052054.1, read on the forward strand.
GGGTGGTGCCATCCTCAGGTGGGCCTAGGTTCTATAAGAAAGCAGCCTGAGCAAGGCAAGAGGAGCAAGTCATTAAGCAGCACCCATCCATGGCCTCGGCATCAGCTCCTGCCTCTAGGTTCCTGCCCTGCTTGAGTTCCTCTCCTGGTTCCCTTTGATGATGAACTGTGGAAGTCTAAGCTGAGTAGACTTCCTCCCCAAGTTCCTTTGGTCATGGCGTTTCATCACAGCAATAGTAACCCTAACTAAGACAACTAGACACATCCTGTGTCTATCATCTTCTCTCACAGCCCCAGTCCATGTCTGTCCTACAGAGCTTGGCTACTCACAGGGCCACTCAACCACAAGCATCACGGGCATCCCTTGGGAGCTTGCAAGGACATATCCAGCTCAGCCCTGCCACAGGAAGACAGAAACAGCACCTACTTCCCTGGGTGATTCCCATGAAGAATCAGGATGACTCAGAGCCCTGTACCAGCTCGCTCCATAGTAACGCTGGCCTGCATTTGTGACCTCTGCATCTAAGTAGCGTGTTACTTATAGATCCCACCTACCACATACACCCCAAACACTGATATCTTTTTCTTTTCCCTTTCTTTAGAATCCATCTATTAATTGTGTGCGTGTGAATATATGTATATGTGGTATGTATATGTGTGAGTGTATGTATTTGTGTATGTGTGAGTGTGTGTGTGTGGTATGTGTGTGTGTATATGTATGTGTGTGTGTGTGCGTGTGTCCGTGTGCACACACACTTGGAGTCAGGGGATAACTTGTAGGAATCAGTCTGTCTTTCCACCGTATCAGTTCCAGAACTCAACTTGGGTTATCAGCGTTGGTGGCAAGTGCCTTTTCCTGCCAAGCCATCTCTTCAACCTTCCTTTACCTTTTTCTTTTCTTTCTCTTTAAAGATAAGGTCTTACCCTCTAGCCCAGGCTGATATGATCTCACTACTTAGCCTTGGTAGGTCATGAATTCACAGCAACCCTCCTGCTTCTGAGTGCTGAGATGACAGGCATGAGCTACCATGCCCAGTTCACTGCTGCTTTCTTTGTTTGAACTTAAGAGCGATAGCCATTGAGATGCTGCTATCCTAGCTCTGCTGTTCTCAGTCCCCTTTCTCTTTCCCTTTCTGCAGAGCTGCTTGGCTCTTGTCCTTCTTCCACTCTCAGGCCTCGGAGCCCTAGAGATAGCCTCAGAAGAGCGTACCGAGCTCTCCCTGGTGTCTAGGCGGCAGCAGCAGCAGCTCACGCTTAGGACTGGGGACTAGGGAGACTAGCCAGAGGACTAGCAGTAGCTGAGAAGCCAAGTGATATGAAGAGAGAGGCATGGATAGGAAGAAAACAGGTCAGGAAGTCACCAGGTTAACATGAGAATTAAGGAACTGGCCGCTTTTGAAATCTAGAGAGCCAAGGGTTTCGGCACAAATATGAAACTCAATACATGCATGCCAACTGGACAAATGATACAAGCCCATCACACACACACACACACACACACACACACACACACACCCCATAGCGTGGGCTAACAGTTCTTGAGGTAAACACACAAACACACCATCTTCCACCTGAGATTCCAGACACACAGTGCAAGTGGTGGCAGCTGGTGTGATCAATGACAAGCTGCGGGAACTGTGCATAAATTCTTCACGTTGAGCAGCCAGAGGAAACGTTGGATAGAAAGATACATAAATGTCTGTTGCGGATTGATGTGTATGTATTTAGAAGCAGAGTAACTGGGAGGTGACTAAGTCATGATGATGGGGCCCCGAACAATTGGAATCATGACCTTGGGGAAGTTTGAACATAATTGGCCTCCATAAACTCATAAGGAGCGGCACTATTAGGAAGTGTGGCTTTGTGGGAGTGGGTGTGGCCCTGTTAGAGGAAGTGTGTCACTGTGGGGTGGGCTTTGAGGCTTCCTATACTCAGGATACCGCCCAGTGTTTCAGTTGACTTCTTCTTGCCTGCAAGATGTAGGACTCTCAGCTACTTCGCCAGCACCATGTCTGCCTGCACGCAGCCATGCTCCCTGCCATGATGAAAATGGACTGAACCCCTGAACTGTAAGTGAGCCACCGCAATTAAATGCTTTCCTTATAAGAGATGCCATGGTCATGGTGTCTCTTCACAGCAATATAAACCCTAACTAAGACAGACCTCATAAGAAAGGAAGAGACATTGGAGTATGTGCTTACATCCCCCCCCCCCCACTCCGGTACCCACCACCACACCTGTGTCATTAGAGGCCAGGGTGGAAAACACAGGAAAAGGCCCTCACTAGAAGTGTTGGTTCCCTGTTCTCAGGCTGCCCTCCTCCTGAGCTATGAAAAATAAAATTCCTCTTGCTGAAGCTACCAAATCCACGGTATTTTTCAATGGATAAAGCCAGTATCCTAACACATGGAAGAAGCTTAGTCCTTAGTACCTGCCTGTCTCCTCTGCATTAGCCTTCCGTTAATGTGCTCACTTCTGAGTTAAGATAAGGTGGTGGCCATCAGCTGAGCTCCCTGGACTTTGCCTCAGCAAAGCCTCTCTTATTGCCACACACCCTCTCAGGGGAAGGGCTTTCTTTCTTCAATAAAGTGGTTCTGAAAGCAGGGGAGTAGCATATACTCTTAGCTTTTGTTCTGTAGCTGTGATGAAATTATCACCACCCCCAAAGCAGCTTGGGGGTGGGGGAGGTGGGGAGAAAGGATTACTTGGCTCACAGGCCATCACTATGGAGAAACCCCAGAGATAGGCACCCACATTAGATCTGCAGTCAAGAAGCAAAGATCAAGGAATGCAAGCTTGTGCTGGATTCACTTTCTCTACCCTCATACAGAACGGTGCTGCTCACAGCGGGCAGGGCTTCCCATCCCAGTGAACTCAATGGCAATGGACAAACCCACACAGACATGCTCAGAGGCCAACCTCAGCTAAACAATCCTTCACTGAGACTCACTGATGAGATGATTTTAGATTGTGTCAAGATGACAATGACAGTTGACCATCACCCTCTCATCTCCCCATTCACCCCCATTAATCAGCTCAACCAGTATTCTTGAGTGTCCTCTTTATCACTTCCCAGCTTGGACACACTCTCCTAATGCCTGCTAGCCCTTCCGCCTAATTATTTCTCCTCCTCTGCAAAGGAAAACACACACAGGCCAAAGGTTCCCAAGCTCCCATGTTCCTCTGCACCAGTTTCCTCAAGCAGAGTGTCCTTCCATTCCAGACAATTCCAGAACTCACGTTGACCTCTTTAAATTGTTTTTTCAATTTAATTTTATTTTACCGGTATGGATGTTTTGCCTGCATGCGTGTCTGTGCTCTCCATGCGTGCCTGGTGCCTGCAGGGGTCAGAAGGAAGTATTGGATTCCCCAGGACGAGAGTTACAGATGGCTGTGAGCTACCGTGTAGGTGCTGAGACTCAAACCTGGGTTTTCTAGAAGGGCAACCAGTGTTCTTAACCACTGAGCAATCTCAAGCTCCTTGCCCTGGCCTCTTTTTTACCAAGTTCATATCATATTTGGGTCCCTATCCTCTTAACTCTCTGCAATGTTTAACAATGATGAACTTTGCTCAGGCTTCTGACGGTTGTTTGACACTGACACCAGACTTGTCTGAAGTCCCCTATCTTTGCCGTTTTGTCCACACATGTTATCAGTTTTGATTTGCTCTTTTGATTCCTTCTAGTACAGTGTGGTTTGAATCAGTAAGTTCCATCTTTGACTCATTGGCAAGCAAAGAGGAGTCTCCCACCTCATTCCTCCTCAAGGAGTAACAAATCCTTATTTGTTATCTGTCTCAAACTGTTCACCTTGAATTTTTTAAATCTGTGTATATTTTCCCATATAAAATTTGGCTCCAACATGGAGTTGATAGATGAAAAAGCCTTGAAACCCATCATTGATAAATTAAACACAAAAGGGGTCAGAATGTCTGTCTCTGCTTTGACTTTACAGTAGGTGGTCCCCTTGGACATCAGCCTTCTTATAATAACGGAGAGGCAGAAGCATCCTTCTTGTCTGCTTCGTGGGGCTACTGGGAGACAGAACGAGACATTCCACACAAGTCCTGACTTTCATGTCCCTACAGGATAATGGCCCCAGGACTTTCTTCTACATCAATCAGTACATGCTCTGGTCATGCTGTTGAGAGTAAGCCATGGATGAACCCGGCAGACAGGCATGGCTGTCCTGGGCAGTAGAACCTCTGGGACGGCAGCTGCCTGTGAAACAGCTCCAGCTTTTGCTTTTCTGCCCCTCACAGCCCAGTGTAGTTCATACCCATGCTTGACTGCCTACCACAGCAATTAAAATTCACAAGATATGAGCATGGCATACAGTTTGTTAAGGCAGATAGACAGTAGATGGATAAAGAAGATCAAATTGTGCAAGAAATCTTTAATGGTTCCATTTAACATAAAAAACCAATAGCTCTACCCTCTAAAAGATCAAGTGATTAAGGAAACCCCAGGAGACACCACCACAACCTAGAAATGAGATGACTGTGGTTAATCCCTGGGTAATTTCCTTCGACTTTTCCTCGTTTATTTATAAGGGAAATTAAGATGTCAGCAGTCTCTGGCCTTTCCCCCCTACTGGACATTGGAACACAGGCATTTGTACAAGAGAGCTTTCAACTGCTGAGCTTTTGCTACTTACAGCAAAAATTCTTGAAGAATGTCAGAAATACCACACAATTCTTTTAGGAACCAGAGCCCTAGAAGTTGTGTGGTATACTGGTCTTAAGAACCAGCACGTTCTGGAAGCTGTGGAACTGTCTTGATTCTGAGAGCCAGGAGAGTGGAGCAACTCCAGAGGCAGTGTGGTGGGCAACACAGGCAGGCCACGCCCGGGACACCTGGGGCAGAAAACCTCCCTCTTAAATCTCCCTTTTGAGAGTTCCATTCCCCGATTCCTGGTGATGCCCCGCTATGTGCACCATCAGTGCGGCCCACGACTTTCCTGCTCCCTTTCCTCTGGCCGTGTCCCACTCCCCACCCACTTTGCTAAGGTTCCGATCTGTAATGACCAAAGGTAAAAGTTGTCCCAGGTTGACACTACTAGGGACTTATGAAAACATTAAGATGTATCGCTGAGTGGGAAGTTACTAGGTCACTGGGACTGGTTTTGAGGGAAACTGTTGTATAGCTATCTTTTTTTAATTCTTTGTGGGCTCAGCAGCCAGCTCCCAAATAAATACATGGAGACTTATTCTTACTTTTGCATGCCTGACGTTAGCTTAGCTTGTTTCTAGCCAGCTTTTCTTAACAATTATTCCTACCTTTTTACCTCGGGGTTTTTCCCTTTCTCTATTCTATATGCCTCTCTTTCTTTCTCTGTGGCTGGACACTGGCATCCTCCTCTCCTTCTTCTCTCATTCCCTTTGCTTCTGTGATTCCACACACCCAAACTTTTACTTTCTTGCTAGCTGTTCCTTCCCTTTCTGCTGAGCAAGGCCTTCCGTTTCATCCCATTCTGGAGTGCTAAGGTGATATAGAACCAGCCTCTCTCCATGCTGACTACCATAACCAGGGTTACAGAAAACATCACTTTGCTGATAGCTCCTGGGTACCTACTGCCCTGACTCTTTTGAATCCTGGGTTTATATATCGAAGGCCTGTTTAAGAGCCAACATGATGTAAGCAAGGCTCCTAATTCCTGGTCCTTACCAACCTATATCTCTCCCACATTGACAGCCTCAGCAAACAGCACAAACAGCACTTCCAGCGGTACTCGGATGGGATGCTCAGGCTAACATCCGTGGCTCCACCCCTTCTTCTTTTTCTGTCTTTGGTTCTCTGCAACTGGACTACTGATAAATCCTGTAGGCTCCACCCTCAGTAAATAGTCCACCATCATTAAGCTGAGCTCCCATCATCCCCATCTGGACCTTGACACCCATCTGCCACTTCCTAGGACAGTTCCTCAGGGGGATACCTGTGCATCTTTGACATGGAGTCTCTACACAGAAGCCAGTGACTTTCTGTTCACATTGAAGATCCTGGTCACTGCTGGGTTCCAGATCCTCTAGGGGTCTCACGGCCACACCCAGAGCAGAGCCAGGGTGCTAAGGTTCCCTGGGTACTCCTCTTCCACTGGTCACCCAGCTATAGGATGCTAGATTACACATGAGAAAAGGTACCACAATGGTGCCAACCACTGTTGCTAGGAGAAGGCTGGCCAGATAGTAGCTTTAATTTGTGCTGAGCAAATAAATAACTTTTTTTTCTCTGACTGTAAAAATCCTGAATAATATGTAAATCCTGAAGCAGAAAAGAAGACAGAAAGACATTAAAAAATCAAGTATTACATCCCAAAGACACCATCATTCTGGGTCAATTTTCTACCATCATCTTCTATATAGTATTGACTTCCTATGTAATATTGACTTTTTTTTTTAATTGTGAGTTATTCAATGTTGATTTTGCACTTTCTCACACACTTTAAAGGTTTCCTTAAGTATTGCTATCTCCTGGGAAATCTCAGTTCTACATAACCAACTTGAGTGTACTGAACCTTTGTGCTATCCTCTAGTTGATATTGTGGATTATTTTAATGTTATGGGGTTTAAGACCATATGTAGGATCAAGTGTATCAAAAGGTTCCTTTGGTTACTGTGTTTCTCAAAATAGAAAAATAGGTCAAAGGGCATCATACTTGAGGCTTTGAAACAAGTTGTTAAATAACTTTTCGGGAGGATTTACTTCGAGCCACGATGTAATCTGTGTCCAATCCTTATTTTCAGACTGGGGACACTAAGCTCTGCTCACATGTATGGAAGGGACAAGGGATGCTGGCAGATCCTACCCATCACATCAAATGAGTTCTGAGGTCAGTATTCTAGACCGCCTGAGAGCTGGCTAATCCTCCAGCTTCTTCACTCCAGTGAGTGTCTCAGTAGGAATGCCTTCCCCAACCTGCTCTCTCCCCTGCTCTCCTCCCGTCATGTTTCCTCTCTCTCTGAGACTGCTGTCTCCATTCTCGCTGCCCTCCAGTCTGCTAGGCATGACCACCTCTGAACAGAGAGGATGGAGTTCTGTCTGTGTTCCACACCTGGGGCACAGCCTCTCTCACGCCAGGGTGCTTGTCAATCACCCAGGGATCACTGTTTGTTACAGTGCATACTCCTATCCTTCAGGATAAATGATCTGTGAACTGCTTTATTCTCCCGGAGAAACTATAATATCAACATTGGGGGCAGAAAGTTACCCAACTCCACTGAACTACACGAGTTCAAACCCCCAGTTCCTCTAATCTAGTCAATACATATTTCTGATTTACAGGGGACAACATGATAGAGCGGGGTAATGGCATGTGTATGAGGCAAGTGTGTGTGTGTGTGTGTGCATGTGCGTGTGTCTGTGATTACATGTTTTCTCACCTACATACTATCCTCAGCAATGTCCATTTGCTGAGAGCACTTTGAACACTGACCTCGGCAGACTGCAAAGAGAAGCCAGGAGTAAACACTTAGCTGCATACGGCCGCCACTCTCCACTCTTCTCACAGCCAACAGCTTCCTACGAACTCAACATCCTTTTGGAAATGGATGCCAAAAAAACATACATATTAAGCGGTAGTGGCAGTTTACTGCAAAACAGAATAATCCCGCTCCGGGGAGAATACAAGCAGAGCCATATCCCATTCAAGCTCTGGAGTGGAAGCTCAGATGCCTGAGTCATTACCTCAGTGACAGTATCCTCCCTGATGGTCACTGCAGGATTACCAGGCCATTAAAACACTGATCTGGGTTCAATCTGCTGTCCATATGGCCGTCAGAGGAGGAGGTCAACTTGTAACACTCGCTCTCACAACAACGGGTTCTCTATAAAAATTCCTTCTTTGCGTGGTTACGGAGACATTTCATACGGTTTCTGAGAGCACAGGCTCGAGCCCAGCAGCCCATCAGACTCCTTGAGGTTACACAGGAACACCGCCGGAAAGCGAGAGCATGACAATTGTTTATTATTATCTCTGGAGTCGTGGATTTGAGTTTCTGATGATCACTCATGGCAATAAACGCTAACAGCATTCAAGGCCAATGGGCTGGGGAACTCTTTCCGACTTGCAGAATCAGAGGTTGACACAGAAAGAAATCAGCAGCTCCCCAGGCAAGACCCATGCACTTCCCACAGTCCTAACAGATGAACTCAATGTGTCAGTGTCAGATACAGTAAATCTAAGCTCATACTTGCAGAGGCCATTTTATTATTATTATTATTATTATTATTATTATTGTTTCCTTTATGAGTGAAGATAGGTGTATTCCCTGCGGCAGGCAGGGAGAGCATGGGAGTTATTTCAAAGCAGTGTTGTCCTTCAGCATAGAAAGTGTGGGATTTTATGGAGGGAGCCTATAAATATTTATATGGGGGAACACTGCAGGAGCCGGCACATTCCTAAGCATGCAGAGTTAAAGAGTGTATTCCCAAGCACGTGCAGTCGAACGTCACAGTCCAAGAATGAAAGGTGTTAGTTGCATTCTGGGTTGTGCTTGGCTCAAGGCTGTGGAGCACGTGTTTGAAAGGCTAGAGTGGCAGGCAGGAACATTCTGGGGCAAGTGCAGACTGTGTCAAAAGATGGCGGGCAGGAACACCTCTGGGCATGCTCAGATTACATCAACAGTTCACTGAAGAGAAGGACGGGGCGCTTCAGAGGTGTGTTAATATTAGAGTTTGCTCCTAAAGGTGCCTGCCTCATATGGGAGCTCACAATTTTCCTCTAAGGAAGGACACATGCACATCTAACATCTGCAGCACCATAATGCTAGCAAAATAACCTGCCAGTGTTGGATATAGTGAATCTTGTTAATGGTAGGATAACAAAGACTTTTAGTTTTTATTTGTGTGTGTGTATGTATGTTTGTGTGTGGGTGTCCATTGGGAACTAAAGAAGGTGTTATAGAGTGGAAGGTATGGGTATTCAGGACTTGCCTGATGTGCATTCTAGGAACTGAGCTTGGGTCTTCTGCAAAAGCAGCAAGCAAACCTAAAAGGCTGAGCCATCTCTTTAGCCGCTAAGAAAGATCTTTGAAAAAATAAAACAGCAAAGTGTTCTGAAGGAAACAAAATACTTAAGCTTTCTTCTAAAAATTGTATTGGTATTAATTTGTAAAATGTGTGTGTGGGGGGGGGGGTGCTGGAGAAACGGCTCAGCAGTTAGGAGCAGGTATTGCTCTCACAGAGGGCCTGAGTTTGCTTCCCAACATCCGCATCATGCAAGTCACAACTGTCTATAACTCCTATTCCAGGGGGTCTGATATCTCTGGCCTCTTTGGGCACCCCAATACATATGTCATTAATATACACACATCACATGATTTCAAATAAGTAAATAATTTTACAAAAGAATAGAGGCCACTGTTATTCGTTAGTCTCAACTTCATCTCTCTTCACCGTGGGACTGGTATCCCCATAGACTGTGGGAGTGCTCCTTCTTCTTAAAGGAACAAATCATGATACTCTAATTTTTGGACAAAGAAAAAATTCAGTGATCACAGAAAACAATCAAAAGCTAGGAAAAAATGCAGAACAAGAGAGGCCTGGGAGCCTGTCACAGACAGATGCTCCTTAAGGAACAGATTCTGGACCTTGTAAATACAGCCCAGGAAGAAAGATGATTAAAAAGTTTCCATCTCTGAGTGCTACCAAAAAACCTTTCAAGACATGAATATTTTTTATCTTTCAAATAAATATTTTGTCCTAAATTTGACATGTTAAAGACGGGCGGTAGAGGCTTGCTGACTTAGCCCACTTTATCATGGTTCTCGAAGGAAGGGCTGAGAGCAAACTCTTCTCTTGATCTATTACAAGAAACTTGCCATGCCCCAGAGTCTAGACAGTGGTTTTTCATCTTTTCTTCTCAGAGTGTTCCATTTACCAGAAAGAAGGGTTATTCATGACTTTTTCTTTCAAAAGCTTTCCTGGGCTTACTGACAGTCAAGCGCAAAGATTGTTAACTTCAAATGGCTCTATACAGCCTTGACCTACTCTGGGTTACAAATATAAACACACACAGACACCTACCATTTCAGGACATTGCTCCTTATAGCCTAAGGACATTGGTGGGACATTGCTCCTTATAGCCTAAGCTAAGGACGTTCCTCCTTCATGTACCTCTGAGCCTTTTGGAATGGAGTTGATAACACCTGTTTCTGGAGCCCTGCTTACCTCCCCCATAATGCTTGGCTGGCTCCACAACAAAACCATGGAATAAAAAAACACAGACCCATAAAGCACTCGCGCAGCCCCATGGGGCCAGAAGCGGGTGTTTCTACAGCGGGAATGGTGCCCTTCAGTGGAGAGCCCCGGGGGGCGGAATGGAGCTAGGTACACAAATGCACACTGCCTGCTGATCACAGATACCAGCGGAGCTTCACAGAGTAGCATGGACAGCCAGTCTTGAAGAGAGATCACAGCCAGCCCAAGGACCTCTGAAGCTCTGCCTAGATCCCCTGAAGCAGCCACACCTCCTTTCAGCCTCCAGAGTGTGTTCGAGTAGGCTTCCTTCCTGGAAACAGATATGAGCTCCCTCCTACCCCATGACTTTTGTCTGTTACCTCTGTTGCATTACCTCCCCATCTCTCTATCCCACCACTTCAGATTTCTCTTTCCCCACAAATAGTTCTGCAATAGTGAACACTTGAAGTTAATGGGCAGCTCTTCATCATCCCCCCCTACATATTTCACCTCGTACCCCACAAACATTTTCCTACTGAACCACAACCCATTCTTACCTGTAGAGAAATTAGCAAGAATTCCATATTACCATCAAATATCTAGTGTGTTCAGAGTTCCAGTTATCTGTTTGTCCTAAGCTGCATTGCGTCTCTCAAAATTTGTATGTGACATCTTTACCCCCAGTACCTGAGAAAGTGGCCCTATGACAATGTACGATCTTTAAGGGGTGATTCCATTGAAATGGGGTCATTAGGGTGGACCCCAGTCCAGCCCACGTAGTGTCCTTATAGGGAGATATGGAGACCCAGAGAAAAGGCCGCTGGAAGATGGAAGAAAACTCAAGATCTAAGTTAAGCAGAGGGACGTGCAGAAAAACAGGCTCTGCCGGCACCTTTCTCTTAGAGTGCCTGGGGCAGAAAGGTGAGAAAGAAACGTCTATCCCTTATGCCATCCTTTCCCCAGTCCTTGGAGATGGGTCTAGTGAACTAGTAGCAAACTGGGCGTGATGATGGAGGATTTGGTCTGAGATTTAGTCAAAGTCTGTCGATCGCATTAGCTTTTGTTTAAAAAGTGGTTTTCGTTTCATTCAGGATAGATTTTTGGTAACAATAAAATCTGTCATGTCTTAAATGACAAAAGCCAGAGGTCACGAGTAGAGAGATAAGAAACTATCACAGTCCCCAAGATGTGTTGACACACTTTACTTCATCCCATTGCAGTGACCATCGTAAGGGTCACCAACATACATTTATACTGCCACCCCCAGTAAGCCAGAAGCAGCAAGACCTCTGCTTGTGGATGGCTGCCCTTCCCCAACGCTTCCCTTTGCCCCTTGTTCAGAGCCAGCATGGGGTCAGTACAGAATCAGGCTTTCCTTCCTCAAATGGTAATTAAAGAAATACATTTTTTCCTACTGTCTAGCCTCATGTTGGTAATGTGGGGAACAGGCCTCAGAAGTTGGTCCTTTTCAGCATAACATCTGTGATGGCTTACTGGGTCCTTTCATATCAGAGAACCCACCATCTTGAGAATTTTGATCTAAGCATTTCATATACTGAGTCCTTTCTTGGTGCAAGGTACTTGGAAAAGCATTTCTTTTTCTTGGCTTCAGTGGTCTCATTAGGGACCAGGAACCCCTGCTGGCCACTGAGGCTGATCACGATGACAACTGAAGGCAGAGCACAAATACAGGCATATGGAAGCGTTAGTGTGTGGAACATTGCGAGTCTCATTCCTTTAACCTAAACACGAACCCAGAAATGTGTTTGAAGCAGCCGTGAAGAATCGATCATGCAGCCTGTCAGCAGCATCATGATCGTACCCAATTTTCATTTGCAAAGTAAAACCCTTCATAGACACTGCCTGACAGCAGCCACACTGTGGGGCCACGAGGTGGATGAGACTTCTACGCATGAAGTTGGGGGAGACGGACGGGCGTATCATGAATAGCTTTTATTTATGGTGATGGAGGGGATGCTTGGCACTCACTTTGGGTTAGGTAGTGTATCAGTTCCTTAGGTCATTGACAAAACATCTGACAGAAGCAATGTAGGAAAGTCTGGGTTCATTTGGTTCACTTCAAGGAAAAATCCATGGAGGCAAAAAAAGCGTGATGGTAGACGCCGGAGTGAAGGCACCAGCCTGCCCAAGACTTGAGCATCTGAAGACTGCCAGGAACATACACAGGGCTGTGATGGGGCAGAACTGGGAGAAAGTTCTGGAAGAAGAGGCTGGGTCTCTTCAGAGGGAATAAGATTCAAGTGAGAAATTTGTAAGAAATTCTATAGCCACCAGGCTAAAGCCCCTGTGGGGCTTTCTGTGGGCAGCACACCCGGCATAAATGATTTCTTCGGGGGTAAACTGCTAAGGTGTGCTCATCCACTGTGGCTGCTTCATCCACTCCAACAGCTGGGGCAGCCTGCACTGGCTTTGATCAGCTTAGTCAGAAGAAGATGCGAGTTTAAAAATCTGCTTTTGACTTCATGTTGATATAAACATCACACACACACATGCATGCATGCACGCACGCACGCACGCACGCAGGCACACAACCAGAATGGGCAGGATGGAAAACAGCTCACCTCCCAGACCATGAGAGGCAGGAGACAGGCAGGCGGGGCGGGAGAGTAAGCCAGAGGTAATGGTAGATGAGATCAGAGCACACACACCCAAACAGGAAAGGCCTGCGGTGGCTCTGGCTTGATAGGACTGTCTATCCCCAAGTGGAGCCAGGCCCACACTCTAGGTGACAAGTGAAGATAATCTGCTGCTGTTCGGCTTCCTCCCCCTTCCTGGTTCTCTCCCTTCCCCCACACTTCTCCACCCTTCTCCCTTTCCTACTTCCCTGTTTTTATATCTTTCTCCTTCCTTTTCCTCCCCCGTTGCTTATCTATTTGTATTGATTAAACTTATTCTTTGACAGTTTTCATACAAGTTTAACGGTAGTTCCTGTTTACTCTCTTACCCTCTTTTAAGACTTCTGCATGCCCCAGTCAGTTCCACCTCCCCCCGCCCCCCCCCACGTGACCCTTTCTCCACTCATGCCATTTTCTTTTGTTTTGTGACCTTCTGACTTTAATCATGGCAGCTGTGTGGCAACAGGTTTAGATACATCACTGAAGCCTGGTATCACCACTGTTGGGGGGCACACAACTGAAGGCAATGACTCTCCCCGGAATCTACTCACTGCCAATAATTCAGTGTGTGTGTGTGGGGGGACAATATAAGCCCTTCCTTGATCTATGATTAATTGTTGGCAGGCTCGGTCCGGTGCAGACCCAGTGCAGGCAAATAGAGCTGCTATGACATCACGTTGGCAATGACTGTCATGCCCTGAAGACACTTGGTGCCGAGACAGTTTCCCGGCTCACCTCTTGCCTCCCAAGACCACTGCAGGACAATGAGGCAGAGAAGCCAGACACCTGCCAAGCAGGCAATGCTTGGCAGTCATGTGATGAGTTTGTATTTATGGGGAGGCAGGCAACGGAGGACCGCAACTAGCCATCCCTCTGCACGCCTGCTAAAGAATGGGACTGTCAGAGGGCCCACAACACAGCCTTAACAAAGGTTGTTGAGTGATCTCTTCAAGGTTATTGAACTTGAAAAGCAGAAGATTAAAAAAAGAAGCCTCCCCATCTGCTTTCCTCTCTTTGTCTGCACCTGTGTGGCTTAAAGAACGATGGCATCGGCTCTGACTTCCGAGTCATCTGACCGGGCAGCGGGTAGTGCTGCAGCGAGGTCTGAGGTCAAGGAAATGAAACTGTAAGAATGTGTCCCTGACACCTGGAACAGCTCACACAACCCGCAGAGACGTGACCTCAGCAAGGCGCGCGCTCATTTCCCACAGGAAAAATAAAGATGTTAATTAATAATCCGTGTCTACTGGACACAGAGGGAACAATGCATGGTAGCCAGGCTTTCCGCTTAGAGGGAGTCAGGTGCACCTATATAAAAGTCCTCTTTTGTTTTCTACCCCATAAAAGGCCCGAGCACGGCCTTGGGCACTGCAGTGTGAGTGTGTGTGTGTGTGTGTGTGTGTGTGTGGTGTGTGTGTTCCTTGTCAGGGTGAAACACCTGCAGCGGGAGTGATGGTGGGCTACAGACAGAGGGGAGACATGGAACAAACCCTGGGTGCGGATCTTCCTGAAGGGGAACTGGTTGGGAGGGGTGAGAAGACACATCAGAGAGTCTCATGCTCATTTTATACAGGGGGTGGGGATAGCCAGGAAGGCCCATGGTCTGTCTGAGAGCGGGCCCTTGCTTCCAGCCCTCACTCTTCTCAAAGTGGCAGTGCAGCAGGGGAATCCTGAGGTACCACTCCGGGGCCTGGGAAGCTTTGGCTCTGAAGATTGCCCCATGGGATGTGGGTGAGCACAGGATGGGTTACCCACCGAGCCACCCACATGTTGGAGCACAACTTGGCATCTCTGTTCATTTTTTTTAAAAAATATAAATTTCAAAAACAAGTCTGTCATGAGGTGGGGTAGTTTGAATGTGATTGTCCCCTAATAACTCCATAATCTCATAGGAAGTGTCACTATTAGGAGGTGTGGCTTTGTTGGAATGGGTATGGCCTTGTTGAAGGAAGTGTGCCACTGTGGTAGCAGGCCTTGAGGTTTCATATACTCAGGATGTCACCCAGTGTGTCAGTCGACTTCCTGTTGCCTACAAGATCCAGAACACTAGGCTGTTTCTCTAACACCATGCCTGCCTGCATGATGCCATACGCCCCACCATGATGGAATGAACCTCTGCACTGTCAGTGAGCCCCCTAAATGAAATGTTTCCTTTATAAGAGTTGCTGTGGTCATAAAGTCTCCTCACAGCAATAGCAAATCCTGGTTATGACACTAGAAATGCTCCTTTTAGGGGTGTTGGGTGGTACAAGACACTCACTGATTTTTCTTTGGGTTGAAATGGACACTCATTGCCTATCTGACATAGAGCCTGGAAGGTAATGCTCCTGAGGTACTCTGCCTTTGATCAAGATGAGTTCCTTTGACAAGTGCCCAGTTCTGACCACACGATCCTCTCACCTCCCCCACCCCATTCCCGCTCATCTTCAGATAATTTGAAACTTTGGCTATCTCATGCAAACAGATCCAAGAGGTGGGCAGAAATGGTAGAAAGGGAATTGTGTCCTGGTGGGCAGAGAGACTGAAATGTGAGTTAGATTCTAATGTGCTGTCATCGGTCACATGAAGTCAACCACAGTAATATGGCAGAATGGGATGGAACATGGCAAGATACCATGAACCAAATCATAAGATGTCACAAGAACAGAAATAGACATCAAAACCAAGGAGATCATTTAAAATTATACTCTTCGAATAGCTTGCTTTGGGCTCTTGCTGTTACCAGATCACACAATCTTAATTCAAACAGCATTTCCTAGTTTTCAAATTGTGCTCTCTTTCTTCAGACTGATTTGTACACAAGAATGTACATGCACTCACACAGACCATCTGAGGCAAGGTGGGCTAATGTGATCTGATGTTTCGAGAGACTACCATGCTCTTCCGATTCCAGAAGAAGAACTGGCCATTCTGAAGCAAGGCCTCTGGGTTAGCCAAAGGCACCAGCTAGCATTGTCACTCAGCGTTAACGTGCGATGAAATCTTACCAGGCGCTAGCTGCACACCATGCAGGGGTTGACGTCATCACTCTTCCTAGCTCCTCCACAAATCATTACTGCAGACTGAGAATCCCTCATCTGACATGATCCGGATCAGAGCTGCTTGAGATTTGGGAGGTCTTTTTATTGCTGCTGCTTGTACTTTTGGATTTCTACTGGCTGTGCATCCCTAATCTGAAAATATGGAATTCCCAGACCCAAATGTTCCAAAGTCAGAGATGTTTTGAACATCATTAGTGATCAGTTACCTTTGGAATTAAAAATTGTTAATTTATTTTAAAGTTTAAAAGCTAAGGGACAGGGAACTGAAGTCGGAGGCTTTTTAGAGATCCAATCTGCAGAGCCCGAGGATGCCTTTCTTTGGCAGAAGCAGAATGAATGAGCAGTTAACCACCTTGCACACCAACACATGAGACTCAGAATTGACAGCGGCAGTGGGGAGGGGGAAAGGTAAAGCAAAGACCTCTCTTTCCTAATCATTGCTGCTTCTGTTGTGTTGTGTTTTGTTTTGAGACAAGGTCTTACTATGCAGCCTTGACTGGCCTGGAGCTTACTCTATAAACCAGGATGGCTTCAAAGTCACAGAGATCCACCCGCCTCTGCCTCCTGAGTGCTGGGATTAAGGGTGTGCACCATGATGCCTGGCTTTCTCTTCTCTAATCTTGACTTATTCCCTCTCCAGTCTTCACCACATTTCATTTTCATTCTGGAGAGAAACAGTAATCTCCACCTCCTGCGGGGCAGAAGCCCCACTGCGACGGATCACCGTTTCAATCAGCCCTACAGCCCAGCACAAGAAATGGGTTCATTGGGCATAAGAAGGGAGATGGCAATTTAATGAATAAAAACCTACATCTATGTCTCTACAGTAGAACCCCATAGGGGCAAGAAAACCTACAGGAAAGCTAACTAGAAAAAGAGATGGCCATTTCAAAGATGACCAAAGACCAACTGTGTGGTATATGGTATACAATTCTAGTCCCATTGACTTGGGACACTGAGGCAGGAGGGTCGTGAGTTCACTCTCAGCATACATAGTCTGGGCAACATAGCCAGACTATCATGCACACACACGCACACACACACACACACACACACACACACACACACACTCGAACGTATACATATTTATGTATGTATACATCAAATAAAAATATATAAAACAGGTTTCCAGCCCTTGCTAATGCAGGGACACAATGGTCACCAAGAGGATGGCAGTACTGATGCAGATCCCTTCCACTCCTCACAAACACTGGGGGAGCTTGGGAATGGAAACCAAGGAGAGCCCAGGCTGCTGTGGCAATCTTCTGCCCAATCAGGACCCTCCAGAGCTGGTTCAAATGTGCCTGGGAGACACAGAAACAAGCCACTGCCAAGCCGAGCATTTCTTCTAGCCTGAGGATGCCATCGGATGCTGGCACCTGGGGCTTCCTGGCAAAGGCCAGTCAAGGACCTGAGTGAGCACAGGTCTGCCTCCTCTCCTTTCTTCATGTCCCAGCAAGCAATAGTGTAAATAATACAGATAAAATAGAAACAAGGTAGCATATGCAATAGCTACATTGAAGAAACCAAACACTATACTGGACACAAATGATCTGATTCAAAGCAGCCACTGTGGCTGATGAATGAAAGATGCACTAACCCATATCTCCCTTGTCTCACTTTGCCTTACTTTTTTTTGAGATGGGATCCTATGTATTCTAGGCTAGCCTTGAAAAAATGATACAACAGAGGAAGACTTTGAACTTCTGGCCCTACTGAGTGCTGGGACTGTAGCTGTGCATCACTGAACCTGGTTTATACAGCACTAACGATGGAATCCAGAGTTTTATACATAGTAGACAAGTACTCTACCCATTAAGCCATGCCCCAAACTCCTTGTCTTACTTATTAATGTAAAAGAAAACACCAAGCAGTATTCATATTAGAATTATAATCATTTATATATGTTGGGCAAACATCCACAGAAGTATCCAGAAAAATCACTACCCTTTTTGTTATTATTTCCAAGTTGAGTCATGTGTCAGTGTAATTGACAGCAAACCGTATGCATGTATGTACGTCCCCTGTGCACACACACTCTTATCGCAGCACACACAGACCTCACTCCCAGCCCGGCTGCACTCTGCATCCACTTTCTTCTGCTCCCGTGTTTGAATGCATTCTCTCTCCCCTGCAGACCTGTTCCCACACCCCAGGCCGTCCACGAAACAATGCTTGCTGATATGGCCATGGGTTAGCTGCAGTGGGTTTGTCTGCGCTCAGAGAATGGAAGGAAATCCCCTGCATATAGAAGCCCTGGGGAGGGCTCTCTTGCCTGGCTTCACAGACTGACTTAGACCAGCCCGGTAGCCGTATTCACGGCTCACCATCAGCATCGCCATGTCAAACTTCATTAGACAACTCAGAAAGAACTAACCTTTAAAGCCAACCAAACCTTCCTGAGTTCTATGGGAAACGCTGTCAAATGGAGCATTCTGCATAGAGGTTCAAGACACACAGACACATAGTCTCCCAAGGGCCATGTGAGGTTCTTCAGTACATCTAAAAGTATGAGTCAATTTTACCATGCCAGCAATTAACTGGTTAACTAGTGACTGAGTCCTTTTAAATTTCACTTAGGACATCAAGTTGGGTTTTGAAACTCCAACAGCAGCAGCAGCAGCAACAACAATTTTAGTGAGAATAAAAGTGCTATTTTAGCACAAACTTTTTTTTTTTTTTGAAAGGAAGTCTTTTAATTCCTCTGTGGGCCACCGTGAACACAAGTGTGATTAAACGGATCGCTATTCTTCAAAATCAGTGGCGCATAATGGATTCTATAATCTTCACCAGAAGCACACCGCCAAATGAGTGTTTTTCTAACTAACAAGCCCTCCAAACACAGGGTCCCCCGTCACAAGAATTTCCTGCAATTCACTGGGAATGTGCAATAGAAAAAAAAAAAGGCAAACTAGCATTTCTGAAAAGACGCAAGTGAAACGCCATTCTTTCACCTCGGCTCTTCGTTCTCTCATCCTCTAATACTCAGATCACACCTCCCTCCATCCCAGCCCGAAATTCTGTCAGCATTGACCAGCACTTTAACTCCTCATAGGAGGTTGAGAATATTCAGCCATTGCCTCTGATTCATCAGGCCGATGTGAATGTGGGGTTAGTGGGGTGCAGTTTGGGGGTTGCAGGGCTGTGTCAGGTGAGCTTGTCCTGATGTCACCCAAGTGGGGAACGTACATTGGGTTTCAAGTGCTTCTTGTTGTCACTATGAATGACTGGTAGCCTATGATGACTGGCATCTTCAATTATTTCTCCTCTGGGCTGAATTCGGCAACAGAAAGCCCTTGGCACAGCCAAGTGCTGGCTGGAAGTACGCAGTTCTTGGTTCAACGTGAACTGTACCATTCATTGTCCTCAAGCATGGCATCCTAACAGCTGTTAAAGATCTCAGACAGAGATTGAACCCCAGGAGAAAACATCTCAGAAGTCAGCCAAGTCCTGAGGACTTCTGTGAGGTCCAGCGCAAAACGGCCTGGAGAGGCCATCCTAATGACTGGTCACAGGCTCTCCTGGCCTCGCAACTGCCACATCTTACAAGATACTTTGCTCTTCTGTTCCCAGTCAACTGTCTCCCAAAGGTCACTCTTTCCATATGCAATAACACAGCTCTTAATTTTAGCTAGACTTGTGTCTGCCCATAATCAAGATGTCGTCTCTCAGGCCAAGGTAGCAGGGGTTTGGATCTTTTGATGGAGACAGGCAGTTGCTAGCCCTGAGCTTATTTGGACCTATGAGGAAATATTAATTTCTCCTTTTCATGCCACTGGGCCCCTCCCTTCACCTGTTATCTTGACTCCCAACACCGCATCTACTAAGATCGCAGGATCTACACAAGTCGGCTCGGTGTGGGATCAATACTGCTATGGAGCGCTTGGGTAATTTTTTGTGAATTTACACATGTACATTTTGGTGCCTCAATTTCCTCCTCTATAATGTGGGAATGACTGTGCATATTCAATGCACTCATGGGCATGAAATTCATAACTACATGCAAAGCCTCTCACCACTGCCATGCACGCCTGCAGCCCATCAACCCTATACCTGCGGCTCCCTGGTACAACAGGGAGCCATGGGTAGCAAGCTGATGGGATCTGGGAGAGAGGACTTCCCAGCAACCCCTCTGCTCTCCACGGCTCTCTTCTCCCCATACCAGACTCCCTGTGCCTGGCCTGTCCAGTCTCCCTTTCTCTGTTTTTAGTAACATCCCATTCCTTACAGTAGGTCTTGTCCACTCTGATCCCTCTTTGGTCTGATTCCTCTTAAATATATCCTAGTTCATGTGAATTCACACAGATAAATACATACACATGCATACACATACATACACACATATACACATATTACACACATACACACGTATATACATACACACATACATACATATATACACAAATAGGCACACATATCTAAATATAGATATTTACAATATATATACATATACACATCACAAACGTATACATATATACACACATATACACATGTATATATACACATAATTTTGCTGCTGTAGGAATTTAAGTAAGTGCACAGTACATGCTCTCTACTAGGGAGATTTCGAAAGACGTAGAGGTTGACGCAGGAGAGCAGGGCAGGTGCCAGCTCTAGAGGGGCAAACGAGGCAGAGGGAGAACACTGGAAAGGAGACCTGTGGGCTGTCCTATAGGTTTTGTTTGATAAGAAGGATGCAGACAAGTGATGTGGGTGAGGGCTCAGTGGAACCATTATCAGAGTCAGAAATCCACTGCGAGTGTTGGGAGAAGTGTTGTGGAATATTACTTCAGGGTGTGTTACATGTGTTCGTGCTGTGGAACATTTGTTTAATGAGGCAAAGATGTGTTGCATTCTTTATGTTCATCTGTTTAACTCTGTGAAGCCAGCGACCCAGCTATATAGCAATCCATGGAGTAAGAAGTAAAGAAAAGTATGCAGAATAGTGTAAGAGAAAAGTCCAGAGGCAAAAGGTAGACAAGATAATATAAGTTAAGAGAAGCTGGCTAGAAACAAGCCATAAGAAAGAATAAGATTCCTGTTGATTGATTTGGGAGCTGGGTGGTGGGCCCCACAAAAAGCAAAGAGTAAAAAAACCAACCAGCTACAGAGAAGGGTGGGTTTTCCTCATGTTATCTGTCACCTAGCATGGTATTTGTTTCAAATACCAGCTAATTTGCCTCAGATCAACGGTGATCTTGGAAATACGGAATGACTAATTCAAAACATGATGACGAAAGGGCATTTCTACACGCCAAATGAAATATGGGAAGGGGATGCAAACCTCGTGTGCAAACTCCCGAGAAAGGGATTCTAACGTGCTCCTGACGAGCCAGTTAGGATGGCTGCGTGGGTGAAGCAGCTCACCATGCCAGGTAACCTTCCTCAGATGGGAACCTGTAGCGCCATGCAGCCATTCACTCGGGGCTTCCAGGGACAGAGACCTAGTTCTGGAGGGGTGATGAAACCCTCCTAATGTATAGTACGGAACACACCTGACTTATATGAGAAAATCGATTTTCCCCTACTGTATAAAAGAAGGGAGGACTACAATATCGCTTTAAAAATCTAAGAGCAGTGAAAACTCCTCAGATGTCAAATGGGCAGTGTAGAGCAGACAGAAAAGCACGGCACTTCTCTCTCTTCACCCCACAGTTCCTCACGACCGTGGGAAGCCCTGCAGCGTCACCCTAGAAACCAAGAGTTGGGCGCAAGAACAAGGAGACCAAGAAACGACATGACTGGGGGACAGCTTCCACCAGTGTTCCTTGCCTCTGTCTCAACAATTTTTTTTTGCCTTGGATGCTCCCAACCACGCTGCTTCCTTCGAGATAAGAGGACGGGCATAATAGTTCACTAAGCAGCAGCACCTTAAGCCAAGCACCAGGGCAGAACAGCTCCACTCTATCAGTGAGTGTCCACAACAATCTTATCTCGCAGTCTAATTACCCCTCACTTGATGGCGATGAAACAGCAAGTTAGTCTGCAGTTCAGAGTCGAACACACCTTATCCAAGTCGACTGCAAGAGCCAGGTGACCTTTGTTCCCCATTCAAGAAGGGGAAAATAGAGAGGGCTTCAAAGCTGAGTCAAGAATGAGGTACAAGGACAGTGTATCCTAAGGTGGCACTCTGAAAGTTTCTGGTAGCTGGGTGACAGGGATATCTGAATGATGTTCAGCAACACAAGGCAACTGTGCCTCAGTTAAAACATGAGTCTGATGACCTACATTATACATCCGTCATGCTTGATTTTCATCAAAAAGCCAGAAAGCCATAGCCCAAGGCCACAAGCATCACTTACACTTGATTTATTTTTTACAAAGCTATCTCCGAAAATTCGTTTCAAATATAACTGTTCATTCATTTATTTAAGCACTGCCTTGTCTGTTATGTGCTTGGGTGTGGAACAGTGAACTAAGTATGCAAACAATCCTGCTCTAACAGGATTTAAATAGACCACAGACAGGGTAGAAGTGGGCATTAAGGAGCTGTGTTATTTTCATTAGAGTTGGGCAGTGGTGGCAAAGTTAGTCAGTCAGAAATTTAAGTGTCTGCGGGCAAAATAACTTGATATCTAGGAACTGCTTTTTGGAAGCAGCTGGGAACAGAATCTAGACCATTCCATTCACTGAGCCTGCCCTGGCAATGAGACTACACCTTAGTCATGGTATTTGCTTTTAATAATTTAAAGTGGAGGAGGGAAAGCAGATGAACTAGGGTCGGTACTACATTTATAATTGCTGAGTCTTGAAGATGGGGAATCTCTGCAGTATGTTCTCTATTTAGCTCTGTCTGCAAAGTTCCCTAATTAGAGGGTGCGTTCCTCCCTGCAAGGAACTTAGAAAGATAATAAACCAAGAGCAATTTATGGTATGTCAATTAGATCACAGAAGGGAGGCGAGAGGTGGGTAGATCAACACAATCTTCACATAGTCATATGATATTTATTTTATGTAGTAGTCAAATCCAAGATGTGGATAAATTGACAGTCTATATTAGGGTAAGGAGCTAATACACACAAAACAATCAAAACAAAAACATCTAGCTTTTGAGAAATTAGAGGATTATTTTTATTTTATGAAATTTGCTTTAAAGAAAGTTGGTGAAAATAATGGCTAACATTTCCCTAATTTTTTTTCCTATAAGTTGGGACTGAGCTCTGCAAGCATGTTAAAAAATGACTGGATCCAATCCTCATTCTAACACCAGGAAGTTGGGATTCATTTATTATGTGTAAGATGATCGTCCTAGGCTTACAGGGGCTGAACACTTTGTCCAAGGTCTGTAAAGCTCTCAGGGATGAAGCCGTCTAGCTCCAGAGTTGAAATGTTTAACCATCACATCCCATGCTGAACTGATTATTTTGATGAGGACCAGGAAGGCAGAGCCTGAATGGAGCAGGATCTGGGGCACACATGCAGAATCTTCTAGATAAGATGGTGCTAGAGAGAAGGCTCTCCTAGAAAGAGTCGGGCATCCCTCTGAATACTTCTCTAGAAGCTCTGGAAAGTGTGAGCGAGGATGGAGAAAGGGGAGTCATGGGAAGGGGGTTTCCATCTTCTTTGTCACGTCCATACGTCTCTACTTACCATCACCACCATCATCCTGACTATCACCATCAATGCCACCACCTTCACCATCATTACCACCACCACCAGCACCACCAGCACCACCATCATCCTGACTATCACCATCAATGCCACCACCTTCACCATCATTACCACCACCATCACCACCATCATCCTGACTATCACCATCAATGCCACCACCTTCACCATCATTACTACCACCACCACCACCAGCAGCAGCAGCTACAGCATCACCACTGTTCAGCCACCCGCAATATTTTGGACCGCTAGTGTCTGTTTTAGAACATGATTTGGGGATCAGAACATACCCAATAGAGGAAGAGATGGCAATTGACAACGTGACTTCAATTTAAGGAGCAAACATTTAATCTTCTCTCCATCATTGGCATTGCGCTAAAGCACTGGAAACAGCAGCAAATGGCATAAGACCCCTGCTCTGGTAACAGTGGGGAGGACAGACAGTAGGCCATATGGTAGGTGTGGATAAAATGAAGTGGGGAAAGAAGGACGTGCTTGCAAGGATTCTATGGATTCCAGGTCTATGGAAGGTATCAGGTACTTTTTTAGTAAGGGGACATGTGAGCAGGAAGCCAGTAAGAGAGAGGGACAATAAATAAAGGCCCTGGGAGATAGGCAAGGATGTCCCAGGCAGTGGTCATGAAAACAAGCTAGAGCGTGGGATATCTGGGAATCACAAAAAGGTCAATGGGCCAATGAAGAGTGAGCACTGGGAAGATCAGTAGATGAGATGGGAGCAATACAGGAGCTAGGTCAGAGAGCATCTCCTAGGTCACTCCATGAAATAGCTTCTGGCCAGATAAGATGGGGACTCACAGAGGTCAACATAACTAACAATGAAGTTAGTGTTGTATAGAAAACAGGGAGTTGGGGGGTTGGATGTAAGCAAAGGGACAAAATTAGACTTATGGTAATAACTTAGGTGACAGTGATTGGACCAAATGAAATCACTGGAGACTAGATGATGTAGCTTTGGAAAGAAAGCCCATGTGTCTGCCTCTGGGCTGATCCTGAGGTATAAAAGGTGGACGTGACCAAGAAGCTCTAAATGCCTTATATCTGGGACTTGTATCTCTCTCTACCTTATGCTTCCCACCAACCTTGATTGGAATTAAGTCAACAGAACACGTCCGTGGAAATACACTCAGTGTTTTCATTTGCTTTAGGTAGATCCATCAGTACTGCCTCAGAGGGTAGTCTGATAGTCCAGGCAGGAGGCAGGATTCAAAAAAGATGGGAAAGAGGCATGGGTAGGTGAATACCGACAGAGGCTCATTCAAGAAGTTGTTGCTGACTGGCCAGAGCGTGCAGGAAAGGGAAGGAAAATGCCTCGCGGTGACCACTGAATTGTGGCGCTGTTAACAAGAACTGAAAAGGGATCAGAGGGGGAACCCAGGAAGCTAGAGGTGTGTCTGGAAATAGAGACTGTGAGTCCAGTTCTGCATGGGTGACTTTGAGTCAACTGTGCAAAAGCCAGCTAGATAAATCCTAGAGGGATCCAAAAAGGAGTGGGAGGCTCAGACCAACCTGCTGCAATCATGGAATCTTCCCCCGCTTTTATTGATTTATTTTAAAAAAAAAAGACACGTCTCTGCACACTGAGATCATACACCACAGGGCAATCACCGCACCATTTAAGAGACTCCAGTTCGAATCTCCCTACAGCGAGACTGATGAATTCTGATCCTGAGAATAACAACAGCAGGCTTTTCAAATCTGGTGTTGCATTCACAGGTGCACACCACAGTACCCAGCTTTTTACATGGGTTCTTGCGATCCAAAGACAGATGCTTATATGAGTGCTTATATGAGATGCTTATATGATGCTGTACTTACTGAACCATCTCTGAGGTTCCATGATGTGTTCATCTCGATGCCCGTTTAGTTGTTCACCCTCCTTCTCGAGATGCCAAGCTCCTCAAGGGCAAACATGAACCAAATCACTTTCTCTCCTAATATGGAAATTAGTTTTAAGAAATAAAAGCAAAGCAAACAAACAAAACAATACAATTTCTATTTTACAAATCGGTTGAGAAATAGATTTCTGAGCAGGTAGCTGGAGATATAAATAAGAGAGAGGAGGAAGGGAAGGGGGTGAGAATGAAAATAAAGAGAAAAAGCAGAAAAGAAAACTCACCAGGGAGATCTGAGCTAACAGTTCATTAACAGGACTATAGAAAGTGGTTTTGGCCCAGTAATTATCTCTCCTGGGCATGCCTTCTCAGTTTAGACATTTTTGGAGGTTGTAGTAGTCTGTGTTTTGAAACCGGGCATGTTCACTGCCCGTCCCTTGTAGAATTCTGCCCTGTGAGCAAGACAAGACCATTGCCAGTTACCCACAGGAGACCCTTAGAAGATCAGGTTCCCTGGTAGAAAGGGGGGAAGAGGACTCATGAGTCACACATGATAAAACGTTAACAATCGCTCTGACCCCATAGATGGGAGATGGGAGGACAAAGACAGGAAGATCCCCAGAAGATTACAGGCTGGCTAGTCTAGTCTACTTAGCCAAGTTCTAAGCCAACGAGAAAGCCAATCTCAAACAAAAGGTAGAAGGCACCTGATGATTGACACCAGAACTTCTCTACTGACTGCTACAAGCATGTTGTGCACAAGAGCGTGTACTTATCTACTCAACTACATAAGCATACACCCATGCACATATACAACCAACAACCGCATCTTAAGTGATGGACTAGACGGAGCTAAGAGCTGAAAGGAAGGGTCCTGGGCCTGTCAATAGATACGGAGATGAGCTTATAGCCGGCTTCATGGAGAGCTTCATGACCAGCCATGTGTTACTCTGCTTACTTTGTGTAGAGGAGACAGAGCCGGTAACAGAAGGGAAACATGGAGTTGGATAAGCAAAGCAAATCCTGGTGACAGTGCCACTCACTACCCCACAAATCTCTCCAGTACATCTCGGCCAACATTCAGTTCTAAATCCACCTCCTCTTCACCGACTCCTCTGCTACCGACCTCCCTCTGTTAACGCTGCAGCTTTGCCTGTTTCCAGAACTTTCTAACACAGTTCTCTTCAAAGCAGCCAGAAAAATCACTAGCTGTTAACGAGACTATGCAGCTCCTCAGCTTCAGACCCACCCATCGCCTGATATCACAGGCTGAATCATGGCCAAGATCTTCAACATCCCAAAGACCCGCACTGCTTAGCCTCTGTCTCCATGTAAGCTCTCACTTATAGCGCATTCTGCACACACATAGTGCTTGTCTCTTCCTCAATCATGATTCTCCATACTTATCTTTTCTTCCCTGAGATCTCCTCAAGATCCCTCATTTGCTATGACTCACCCTTGCCTCAGAGGTTACACACCGCTGTGGTTTGGCTCTGGATGATCCCTGGTATCATTTGGGTAAGTGTCCCACCAAACGAACCCCATGGATTAGATGCTCGGTCCCTCCAATACTGGGTCTGTCCATCTCCCAGCAGTCCTCTGGTGCCATTGGGAGATAGTAGAACCTTTAAGAATTAAAACCTAGCTGGAGGAAGTGAGGTCACTGGGAGCATGCCCTTAAAGTGGAGTTTGGGGACTCCCCCTCTCTGCTTGCTGGTGAGTATAATGTGAGCCGCTCCTCCTATTACAGCTTCCATTATGATATGTTGCCTTGCCACATATGAAAAGCAGCAGGCCAATCTCAGTGGGCCAAAACAAACCCCTCCTCCTCATAAGTTGTCTGTCCTAGGCATGTTGTCATAGTGATGGAAAGCTGGCTAACACAGTGTTCCAAAGGGCTTGGGAGGTCCAGGCTTGGTCCCTAGCTTGGCACTACTGGGAAGTGATGGGTACTTCAGGCGGTAAGGCTTAGTGGGCGGTCTCTAGGAAATTCATAGACCCCTGAGCCTTCTTCACTCCTTCGGTGTCTGGGCTTCTAGTGAGATCGATGGTTTTGCACGGCAGGCATGCTGCTCCTGTGATTTTGTACCTCCTTGGAGGCCCCATGGGAAATGGGCTGACCAGTGACGGACCAGACCTTCTACAACAGTGAGCCTAATAAACACTTAAACACTTTCTCCTTAGGAGGCAGCTCTGGGGCTTCAGGTACAGTCCCAGATGCCTAACATGCACCCTCCGATCACGTCTTCCCACCAGCAGGTCAAACGCTGTGCTCTCCCGCCCCATGTAATTGCTCAACTCCCTTTAAAGCAGTTGGATGGAGTCAACAAGTCACTCCAAACTCGTCCAGCTTGGCTCTTCAGTGCACACCCAGAACTAGGAAAGCATGATTGTTGAGCGAACGGGTAACCTGAAGTACCCACGTTAAAATCGGTCTCTCCCACAGCCAACCAAATGCACTCTGCCCCTCTTCCTTATCTTGAATGATGGACTGCCGCCTCAGGAAACTCAGCGTGTAACCTTCTAACACCTAGATAAACTTGCCCAGTTACTTTCATGTTGGTTTTATTGCTCCAGCTACCTAGTAACAGAGCACAAAACTAAACATGATGTGCAAAAACCGCAGTAGGATAGCCGCTCTTTACCCCAGGTTATGATGCACTATAAGCTTAGAAAGCTTAGAACGTCTGGTTGGGTTTTTTTTTCCTTTTAGTATATTTGAGCCAGGATCCTGTTATGTATCCCAAGCTAACTTTTAACTATTGATTCTTCCTGCCTCAGCATCCAGAGTGCTGAGATTTCAAGTGGTTGCCACCATGTCCAGCTTCATAAAATCTTTATTACACAGTTGTAAACCTCAAGTTTAGGTGGCATTTAACCTTCTAGTGACAGATGCACCCTTCCCAGTTTCATACTCTTCATATGTCACCTGACGACTGAGACCTCAGGAAAACACACACGTCTTTTCCATGCATACAGTGTTTCCATGGTCAATGACTCCAAAGCAGCATTTGACTTTGGATAACAATAAAGAAGGGGGGATAAAACAAGATGGTATTAGATGGGAGTGCTATGAGCATTCATTATGCACACTGAGGTGGCACATTTTCTCACTGAAGGATCTGAGCATTCGCCAAGTGTTTTCTGCATATATGAACAATCTAAAACTAAGGTGAGTTTTGGTACAGTTGTTGTCAGTATGTCTTTAGCTAGTGCAGAAATGGTTCTGTGTGTGTGTGTGTGTGTGCGTGCATATGCACACATGTGTATGCATGGATAGAGATACCTGTGTGTAAACAAATAGAGGCCAGAGGTTGGTATTGTGTATCTTCTGGAATCTCTCCACATTATTATCATAATTGCTATCTGTATTATTCTTTTAGATAGGGTCACACACTGAACCTAGCACTCGCGGATTTGCTAGACTGGTTGGTCATGAAGTTCTGGGGACCCACCTGTTTCTGCCTTCTCTCCCTCCCCCAGCCCTGGGATTAGAAGTGTGCACTGCCACACCTATCTATTATGTGGGTACTGAGGACCCAAATTCAGGTCCAGCAAGCGCTTTACCCACTGAGCCACCCCCCTAGGCCTCTCATTTCTGTAAGACATTAGTAGCAAAGAAATGTTAACTTCCAATTTAGAAATTCTTTAAGCAACAGAACCCTGGCTGGACAGAACCTTGACACATGACAGATCACAACACAGAACGAGTCTTCCTTTATTCCCTGCCCCTGGGGGAATTTTGGATTTTGAAAGTCATTGCAAGTTATGGAACGCATCCCAACTGTTTTTAGAACCCCATAGTGTCTGCTTCCTTTCAGGTAAGTTCCAAAAGGCAACAGTGGCAGGAACAAGCCCTCATGACAGGAGCGCTGTTGAGGAGCCGCCTGCGTTTTAGGCTTCGTTGTGGCGGGGCCCACGTGTGGGCCCTGAAATTGCTATTCCTCTCATCACTATAGTACCTTGGAGGCTGGACATCACGAAGGACTTGGATTAAACAGCCTTCTTTACAGTCGAACCCAAGCACCCAGTTGCTACAGGAACATGTGTGTGGTGTGGGAGTGGAGTATCTTACACAGATAGTGAGGAAAAATAAGTGGCCAGGAGCCAAGACCACCATGATTGTCTTTATAACCATGCCCCAGAAGCTTCCAAAGAACTCCTAACGCACTTTTCTCGCTGAGCCAATACTAACCAAGCCCTCCACGTCCCACGTCCCATCTGTTGCCAGCCTATGCCATTACTCTTATGCCCCACCCTTGCTTTTCCTTATGGAGCCTCCCATATAGGATAAGAAAGGTCCAGATGTAATCTGTGCATTAAAAAAAAAAAAACCCACATCTTCCCACAACCTCCCCTACCCATCTCTCCCTCAGTGATGTCAAACCCTCATGTTAGACTCACTCTTCGGCACCGTCATTCCTGTGCTCAGTAGTTTAAGAGGTTGAAACGTGTGAGGCACCGGGTATGTTAACAGTAAGTCGCTCCAGAAAGGAGCCATGTCCTCCTCTGAGGCAGCTCTAACATGTTAGCACCACAGAGATTCTTACACTAATAACAGGGCTAAGCAGTTCAAGGGAGCAAACACAGGGTGGTACATTTATGCCTCCGATTACAGTCTTTCTCCCTTGCAGCACATCAGAGAAGCGCAGATGTCAGGGTTTGAGGACGCCTGTAATCACAGCCACGGGGGCTGAGCTCTGAGAGCCCCTTCCCTTCTCCCGGTGGCCTCAGCTCTTTGCTGACTTTCTCATCACAGGTTGGTGGTAGCTTTAAATCACCTTGATCCAAGCCGGACCAGGGGTTAATGCGCATCCTCGGAATGCATAGGAATGACTTCTGCTTTGCAGCTACTTGTTCCCAAAGACTCAGATTTCAGTCAGACTGAGTGTCTGTTCTGAAGACCTCCAGGGATGTGGGGATCTTTAGTCACATGGGAAGGTGGAGGGAGGAAGGGAAGGGTAGCTTAGGAAGGGGGAAGGCCTGCATTTTGTTTCCTCCTGGGCCAGGCATTGATCTATCCTTCCTGTCAAACCGGGTACAGGAAGGGCACTTTGCTCTGGCATCAGTAGTTAGGTTGGAAGAGAGTGGTAGGAGGGACATGGAGGGCTAGGGACTTGGGTGATGTGTCAGAGATGAAGAGCACAGTAGCACAAAGGTCCACTTGATCACGTAAACACGCATGCTCACCCTCACTGAGGGGTTAAAGACATAGGAGAGCAGGGGAGAGAGCTGTGGACAACAGCAGGCTCCAAGTAGGGATGCAGAGCAAAGGTCCTGACGAGGGTTGGGAGTTTAGAGGGTGCTCAGAGAAACCAACACTGACTGCAGCAGCCCATCAGTCCTTCACCAGGAGGAGGGTGGAGTCCTATTGGAAGGAAGTCAGCTTGGTGTGAAAAGCCAGAGGCTTGCCAGAGCAGCGAAGGAGTCCTGAATGGAGAGCAGCCTCTGCTGCTTGATTGTACAAAAAAACAAAACCTTCTCCATCACAGGGCCAGTCAGCCTCCTGGGATAGGGAGGGGCAAAGGCACATTCGACATCCGTGTTCAGTAAAATCTAGAAAACAGAAGAGCGCCAGCTCGCAGGCAGCTAACGCCTTTGCCTTAGACAGGCAGTCACACTGCAGTAAGGATTCCCAGACCTCAGCAGACATCTGCCAAGGGAATGAGCTGGCTGTAGGAAGGGCTCAGCTTTACCCTTTACAAGTCATGAGTAGGGCAAGCACACTCAAGAAGGATTCACTGAGACCCTTTGGCCAGATCAGGTCATAGATGTATTGGAATATCTTTAAATTATTATGTTAATATTTAATTAAACTCTCTGTCAAATCCAAGTTAGTATTTGAGAGCTAAGAGACAGGAAAGAAGGTTCTGTCTCAGGGCAAGGCATCGGTGAGACACTGTGCAGCTATGGATATTCATGGAGTACAAATGAGAATATATTTCATTGCAGGGTGCTGGAAGCGGATGTAGGAGGATGTAGAGTCTGAGGCTGCTTTGGGTTGGGTTAACGAAGTGAGACCACAAACACAGGCGTCAATACTTAAAAAGATAGAAAATAGTATATTTGGAGTTGGGGATCCAGTTTGGTGGAGTACTTGCCTAACATTTTGATTTCTGGCAGATAATACAGCATATTTCAAAGGGACCTTAGAACTCATTATTATTATGGTCCCAAGGAAATGTTGCCCCCTCTAGAGGATTCCTCGAGGACCAGTGAAGAGTAGCACATCCATCACTCTGATTTTCCCATTACCCTAACTGTGTCTCTATGGAGACCATCTCTCAGGTTGGTCAGGCATTATTCTCAGCACAGTAGGTTCCCAATCAATGGATCTGAGCTGAGTAAAATTTAACATCCGTTGATCAGTAACTAATGTGAGATTGATCAATTACTAATTGTTTTACAATGGAAAATCTCATTCATTCACCAGAATGAAGAGTTCGTCCTAGGTGCTTTAAAGACAGAGAAGCAGGGGCTGGAGATGTTGGGAACACAACTGACAAGCATGAGCAAAACCTGGGTTCTGACTTTAGTTCTGTATGAGACCACGGTGTGGAGAATTCCTGAAATCCTAGCACTTGGGAAGTAGACACAAGAAGTTCAAGGTCACCCTTAGCTACACAGTCAGTTAAAGGCCAGCTTGGGCTACATGAAATCATTATATATATGTATATATATATATGTATATATATATGTATATGTATGTATGTAGATAGATAGATAGATAGATAGATAGATAGATAGATAGATAGATAGCTTCCAGAAGGTAAAGATAGAGCCCGGACTATTTTCTTAGCTTGAAAGATAATGTCAATCAACAGGAATCATGACATTCTTCCAGCTTCTTAACAGCTTCAGCTACAAGCTTCTGTGTAACATGGAGATGTAGACACCTCCTCTTTGCCCAGTGTGATGAACAAGGTCTCTAGAGAGGCAGTACGTCCTTCACTGCATATGAAAAGATGTACTGTAACTGAGAAACAACATGGCCCACTCAGGGATCTGCCAGTGATGTTGACTAAAAGGGACACAGAACTACACGGAAGGTCCTAAAAAGAGAGCAGGGACACAAACGGTGTTATGCTCAGGGGCTTGGTCCTCATTCCATCTATAGTCAGGGATAATAAGGTTCAGTGTACCTTTTATTTCACCCCAGCCACGCCTCTCCCCTCTCTATGTCTAACCCCAGGCTGAATGTGGCAATGTGGCCATTTCCACGGGAACTGACTGCAGTGCCCAGCAGAGGCTTCCAACCCCAGTGGAAAGGGAAGGGAGAATGACAGAGAGAAGATAGATTTCAATTTCATACCGGACAGCCTTGCAGCGACTCAGGTGAAGTTTTTCATTTTAGGTCTCCATGGAAATATGGAATGATATTGTAATTATCAAATATATTTCATACAGAACATGTAGCAAACTACAACTACCCTGTAGTGAGTGAGTGTGTGTGTGTGTGTGTGTGTGTGTGTGTGTGTGTGTGTGTGTGTGTGTTGCGGGGGGGAAGCACATGATGTGTATACATTTGTGTAGTGGACAAGTGTCAACCTTGGGTGTACCCATCCTTCTTTCTTTCCTTCCTTCTCCTACCCTCCTGCCTCCCCTCCCTTCCTTTCTCTTTTGAGAGAGCCTCTTACTGGCCTGAAAGGCAACAAGTAGACCAGGCTTATTGGTTAGGGAGTCCCAGAGATCACATCATTTTTGGAATTGCTAGCCTGTGCCAATACCCCTGGCAGTTTTGTTTTGTTTTATTTTAAATGGATACATTCAGATGCCAGTCCTGGGATTTGCTAGAAAATGTTACCAATTAAGCCATCTCCCCAGTCCTACATCCTGTTTCTATATGGCTGGTGACAAGGGTCTGTTTTACACTTTTAAAAATGTATTTATTCATTCATTTATTGTCTTCAGACAGAATTTCATGCTGTAGCCCAGGCTGGCCTGGAATTCACTCTGCAGTCTAAACCTGAACCCACAGCAGTCTCTCTGTAAGAGTATCCTCAGAGCTGGGATTACAGTTATGAACCCATATGCCCACCGGTTTTTACATTTTTAAGTAATTGCAAACAAAACTCGCCCAAACCAAATAGCCCATGACATAGATGCATACGAACCCCAAAGTCCCAAATACTTAAAACCTGGCTTTCTGTAGAAGGTTTGCCAGCACCAGATCTAGAATTCACCCCCTCTGTTCCTCTTCTAGGCCTGTCTAGCCACAGATCACTCACCTGTGTCCCGCGTGACTCCCCAACACAGTATTCCAAATACGATATCTAACTCAAAAGCATGATGGCTAATGGGTCTGATCTTTCGTGCTGAAGCGGTAGCTATCATGAGACTCACAATCCCTTTGACATTTCGAAAGGATGCCCCACCCCCCACCTGTCAAAGGGATGCTTAGCTTTTAGCCAAATCCCATAGCCAGGCTGGCTTCTACTGATAAGCTCCTTCTGTGGCCTCTGTAGCACCGTGGTTATTACAGCTACCAAAACAGCATTCTTAATTAAAGGCCCAGGGAAAACCCCGGCCCTCCCTCTGCCCCACCACCATCACATTATTACCAGTGGGCGTAGCCAGAGTTGGTTTTAAAACTTCACCCTAACATTAACACTCTTCAAATTGACTCTCCTCTAGGATCACATGGGGAGGGAGGAGGGGAGGGGGATGGAAGTGTAGATCTGTCAGGCACGTTTGGCTTCCTGTCAAGCAGTGATTTAACATAGACATTTCTTAGTATTCTGACAGGATTGTTCTATGGATGTACAAACCCTTTACAGAAGATGGAATGGAACTTTCAACTTACACAAATTCTCCTACAGTTCATTTTAAGGCTCTGGGCACTAGGGGATTGAACCCAGGTCAGTAGGAGAACTCAACATGTGCTCTCCCCCTGAGCTACATCTCCAATGCCTCCTCTGTATTTCAGGGGCACGGTGTGTGTGTGTGTGTGTGTGTGTGTGCGCGTGCGCGTGCGCGTACTTGAGCACAGCACAGGAGACCAAAGAGTGTGAGATCCCATGAATCTGAAGTTACAACCAACCAGATGTGGGTACTAGGAACCACATTGCTAGATCTCTGCAAGAGTAGCAAGTACCCTTAACCACCGATCCATTTCTGTAGTTCCCTATATACTTTAAATTGCTCTCACATAACTTACTTTTTTTTGGAAGTAAAGGCCGATTCTTTCACTGAAGAGCTGGTTTAGCCAGGGTGACAGAAACAGGTACAGAGACCACTTCTGCTCACCCAAGGAAGACGTTATGGTGAAGAAATTTTTACTTGGCCTGTAGCCATTGAGAAAAAAATATTCAGGACCCAAAATCCATAGGTTGAAAAGATACACAGAGTCCAACATGAGAGCTATTCTAGAGTTCCACTGGACTCCTAATTACTGACAAGGAAATTAGCCAGGCATATATGAAATGAGGTTCCCCGGGGCCAAGTCCTTCAGCAATGAACCAGGGTCTACTTCCAGAAGACCAGCAGGCATGCCTAACATCCCCTCTCAGCATCCATTGCTGGCTATGCAGCCAGTCAGATCCGAATCATGCGGGGCTCCTCTTCTGTCAGTGAGTTCTACTTGGCACAGCTGCCCATGGCTCTGACTGGACCAATGGAGTGGGGTCAACTTTTCATTTCACCAAGTGTAACTGATGCAGGCCGGAAATAAAACATGGCTGTCTCAGACGCCTGCTATGCAGAAGTCTAAGATTACCGCCTAGAAGAGGATCTGTACCTGAATATGTCAATGCTTTGCATTAGAAAGCATGTCTTTTCCTGTGTCAAAATGAGTGAAGCACAGCCTCACCTGGTGACGCTCACTTGTAATCCCAGTTCAAGGCTACTCTGGCCACCATAGTAAGACCCCACTTAACAAAAGTGAAGATAAGACTTCCCCCTCAAAAAACAAAATGGTTCATAAATATGAAGATTTATCTCCATGCAACCATCACCTTGAGGTAGTGGAGAACCAGGGGTCCGTCACAGCTGAGTTAAATCACAGTTTTGACAGTGGTGAGTGTGGATTACCTCCAGCAAAATCCCTCCCTCCTGGGATCAGCTTTTCAGCAACTACCATCTTCAAAGCACACCATATGTGCCGAAGATTTAATATGGATTACTTCATTCAACTGTCAGTCCAGCTCTAGAGCTAAGGGGCATTCTTTCTGAAATATATGGAGGAAGGATAAAAAGGGGGGGGGGGATGAGTAAAACCAAAGAATGATCTAATATAAGTGTTACCTTTTCTGATTATAAAATCATTCAGGTCAGGTCAGAACAATTCCCTTAGCAGGGTCCCGGTCTGCATGCTCATGGGGCACAGAGGAGAGCTTCATATTCAACGGCTAATCCTAGAATACTTGCCCCTAATCATTCTAAATCTCTGAGACAGAGGCTGGGCCACATCATCCAAGAGCCATCCCGCTTGAATAGCCTAGAGATCTAATCTCCTCTGTGGCAGGATTACAAGGTGACAATTGTTTGAAAGAGCTAAGGACCAGCAGTGAAAGGGGAGGGGGGAAATGTGGATCATAGAGAATAAAAGTATAGATCAGAAGAAACCGCTTTCAGTTTACTAAAGGCTCAAAAGACTTGTGGTTTCTCAGCGTTTTTTGTTTAAACTTTTTATTTTTATGTCAGAATACAAACTAGTAAATCTGAATTAGAACACCAAAAGAAATCACAACTGCAAAGCTAGAGACTGAAACACTACTGGTTGTCTTTAGCTTTGAAAAACTGGGCTGCCAATTTCTATAGGTTACAACGTGATCATTTAACCTCTTTGGATGACAGCTGTAATCTCCCACGGAAAGTTTAAACTTTTTTTTTGGTAACAATCATCTATACTAAAGGCACTGAAAAAAGTGGACTCACAGGGAAAGGTGAAGAGCAGACAAATTAATTCTACCAAAGAAAGACAGACTTAGGGTACAAATTTGACTACCAAACAGCTGTTTGTTCTCACTCTGTTTAGTCCTTCTACAGAGGGCGTTGAGGAATCTGCCATGCAAAGGAAACGAGAGGGAGGTCACGCAAGGATTGCTGGTGGGGACCCACTTGGAGAGGAAGCCGGGGGGGGGGGGGGGGGCGATGAACTCTGGAGAAGAAAGTTTCTTCCTGCTTGGTTTTAGTGGCTTAGACATGGTGGGATCCCAAGAGGACAAAAAGCTAACTCGGGAGTCAGGAAGCCAGACTCAGAGATGTTAAAGGATCAAACAGCAACCCATCACTTTTGTATAGACGTGTTAGCTACCATAGAGCAAATGAATACCCTCCGCTGGGAGGAGTGAGGCCAGTTCAAACTATCTGGCTCACTCACAGACACGGCTTTATCAGTGAGGAAGTTGAAGCTACCAGCAATGGCTTGTTCTCACGTCCCACAGTGAATGGCTAAAGTTGAGAGCTTTTAGATCCCAGACACGATAGGCTTAGATACGTTTTTATAGCAGTTTAGCAACAACAGGAAAAAAATCTATTTTTTGAAAATATGTGAAATCCAGAAACTGAAAATTCAAATAGGCTGACTATAACCCTTGACCACTGTTTTACAGAGTTAACCCACTCTAAGCCTGGAATTCAGTTAAATGGTAAATCTGACCCGGACTTAACATTCTGGCATCCTACTGTGTTTGTATCCAGTGCATATTCAGTTTGTATCCAGTGTGCCTCAAAGTTTCAAAACAATTCTGTCTCGAAGATTGGAACTTTCTGAGATCAAACTCGCTTTTCCCTGGGGGCGTCAGAAATAGGTGCAGTAGCCCTGGCCACCTGAGGGTGGTACAAAGAGAGCGCTAAGTAAGGGCCAGCTCGAGCTTAATGAAATTCCAGCAATGCACACACCGCATTCAGCTTTACACAAACCAACTTCATACAGCCTATCCAAAGCAATCATCCACCTCATTGTTTCTCACGAACGTTGTGAAACCGAGCTAGCCAATGACCCTCTCTCCTTTGGACGTCCCGACTTTTCTGACTGCAGAGAGAGAGAGAGAGACTCTACCGGGACACAAAGAGGGGACCTGCTCTGGCCGGCACCCTGGGGCCTGCTGCCTGTCCCCCTACTCCAGCCACCCGCCGCCAACAGCCCACACAGTCACAGACCGCTAGGTATTAGCGTTTGTTCGGGTGACGGATGGGACACAGGTTCTCAACTCCCCCGTTCACTCCTAAAATCGCTGACTAGCTGATATGGGGCGTCCATGCGAATTTCTGCCCCCGCAGGGCTGCTCCTAGCTGGAGCACTCAGTACCACTCCCTGCCCTCGCGTCCACACCGCTGTTGGGGTGTTGGCCCCCGAGTGTCCTATTTGGGACCACTGGACTAGGGGGCTGCGGTGGCACCCAGCGGGCTCTTGAGCAAACTTCACGGAGCTGCAAACTGCAGCCGCAAGGGCTGCAGCGAGGGGCGGGAGAACCGGGTTTAACTGGGTTGATCCCGGACTTGGGGACTCCCAGGACGGCGGGCAGCACCGCCAGCTATTGTCAGACCCCTCCCAGGTGTAGCACTCAGGAACACACACCCCACCCCAACCCCAGGACCAGACACAGCGCTCTGGCCGTCCCACCTGCAGATTCGGGGTGCGTGGCCGAGGTCCCCAGCTTCTCTTGACCGGTCTCTGGAATAGTCCTGGCCGCGCTTACCGGAGAGGGGCGGCTCCTGAGCGCCAGGCTCCGCGGTGCGCTGCGCTCCAGCGCCGGCTCCGGCCGCCCCAAGCCCTGCAGCTCGCCCGGTTCCACTTCCTCTTTCCCACTACGCGCCCGTCGCGCCCCGCCCCGCCCCGCTCCTCCGGCCGCCGCCGCGGGTCGCGGTCCCTGCCCGCCTCCTCGGGGGCCCTGCGGGCGGACCCGGCAGAGAGGAGGAGGCGGCTCAGAAAGAGATTAAGCTTGCTTTCTGGACTTTTGCCAAAGACAGCAGTCAAATTACAGCCTCTAGGGGCAAAAGTTTTAGATTTTTTTAAAAATCCCTGCTACTGTTTTCGCAGACGCATCGCTTCCCCCACCCCCTCCCCTCCTATGGGTTGTTCAGGTTTAGCTAAGCCCTGGACGAGGCCATTTCCTAGAGCGCTCTGAAATCGGATGTAAAATAATTGCTTTGCGTCCACACTCGAGTGTCACACTGACGCTTGTGAGGTCACAACACTAAAACGTGCGAGAAGGACGCTTACCGGGTTCAGGCATAGGTTCTTCCATCAACCCAGTTAACTTACAGGATGACCTTTGGTTAGAGAAAGCAAAAGTGGAAAAGGAGGCAGAGACCTTTGCGACAGCCAGATGTTTAAAGGCACCGATATGGTAGGACAATAAAAGATAGACCTCTATCAAAGGTGCCTTCGAGGTGACGTCTTTAACACTTGGCTCGTTTTAGACAGGTGTGTCAGACGTGCCTGGGCTCCATCAGGCCCAGTAAGGTGCACCCATGCACTCTGGTTTTGTTTCTAAAAACTTCGGCTCACAGCATGTGTGCCTTTGAGGGAATAAGTTAATCTCTTCAGGCCTCCATTTCCTTATCTGAGAAGTGGTGTCGACGGTAATGTCTAACACCCCCTCCCACCCCCCCCCCAGGACTGTGCAGGTGGTTAGTGGACTCCGAACCTTAGGAGATTGTCCTTGCATTTACCAAATCCTGAGTAAGCATTCGCTATTACTGTTGTTGAATGTTCAGGTGTACATAGTTGTGAAGATTATAGAAAATATTTGAAATGAAGCACAAATTCATGCAGTAAGGACACACATTGTTACAGCATCCTCTGTAATATAGACGTTATATTCTGTTTTATAACTTAAGTGCCTCTCTAAAGCTATGGGTCTGAGCTACGCTTGAAATACATTTACATGGTGGATTTGCCATGGGGCTAAAATAGATGCCCCCCCCACATCTTTAAAGCACATCTGTTATAATAATGCTGGAGGTCCCTAGGAGAGGGATGCCTTTCATAGACAGGACACCTATCCTAAGGAGGCTTGATCAGGACCTTCCTGGTATCTGGAACTTACAGAAAACCTTCCCTACCCTTGCGCCTATGCTGTTTGTGACAGATGTGACCGGCAGCCTCTCACTCAAGTGTGCCACACTTTATGAACTCTTATGGTACCTGGTGAAATTTTTCATAAATAAATAGTCTGTGTTTCAATTTGTCCACCGTTCTCACCATCATAATGAACCCCAGCCATCCTGCTTGGTGTCTCTTCAGATGCTGGTCATTCCTTTGTCCAGAGTATCTCCTGCCTTGGTTGAGTTACTGTTGCTATGATGAAACACTGTGTAACTAAACACAGCGTGGGGTGGGGAGGACCACGTTTATTTGACTAACACCCCTGCTTCACTACTCATCACTGGAGGAAGTCAGGACAGGAAGGTGTTAAAGCAGAGGCCTTGGAGGGGTGCTGATTACCGGCTTGCCTAGCCTGTTTTCTTACAGTGTCCAGGACCACCAGCCCAGGGGTAGCCCCACCCACAATGGGCTGGGCCCTCCTCCACGGATCACTAATGAAGAAAATGCCCTACAGGCTTGCCTAAAGCCAGATCTTTGGGAGGCATTTTTTTTTTTCAGTTGAGGATCCCTCCTCTCTGATGATTCTAGCTTGGGTTAAGTTGATATAAAACTAGCTAGCACGTACTATCCTGTATACACTATTACTCACTAGTGGCTGTCTCATGCCTCAGAGGAACTGCTGTGGTATCACAATGCTTGTGTTCTACTGACCCCTACTTGACTTCCTGATGGCCCTGAAGTCCAAGAGTAATGTTACTTAGCCCTTCTCTTACACTATATTGTTCTATCTTATTAATGACCCTTGGCATTCTCTTAGCACACTTACTTTATAAATTATAGGTTATTATCAGTAAGTAGGAATGGGAAATGCCACATTGTATACAGCTGGCTTTCTTAGCTGATTCAGAGTTTTAGGACGTGCCCCTCTAGGATGTGGGGAAGGCTAGACCACGTCTGTGGTTTCTGGCAATCCAGTGAGTTGGTACCAATCCTTCTATACAGATGAAGAATTCAGAGAATTCATTTAGTGAGTATGTTTGTGGTTGAAGGGTAGGTATTGGGGGGGGGCACTTGGAGAAGAAGGGAACAACACTGAGATTCCCCACTTTCTTTTATTCTCTCCTTTCAGGCCCTGGCAATCTGGGCCTAGTGATTTAGCGGGACAGCCCAATCCGCTGACAAGACAAGCTCTGTTTGCCAACTCTGTATCTAACTACTCCACTTGGGCTGCTGACAGTTCTGAGCAGTGGGGCTGTATCCATGGGGTGGTGATAATAGTTTCTTTCCAGTCTGCTTTTCTGGTTGCCTTGGTTTACCGGTGAGGGAGAATGTAGGAATCAGCAGAAAGAATAACAAAGCGCCATTGATTCCGTGTGCCAAAGCAGACTAGGAGCCCAACTCATCTTTGCTTCCCAAGCAAGTGTTCCTTGCCCTTCACCTGATTTGAGCACAGTGTCCTCTGGGTCCCCTGTGCTGTCTCTTGTGGGTCTAGTTCATTCATGTGTGCCCAGCAGTTAGTCTCCCCTCCCACACTCAAATGGCTGAAAATGATAGCTGGATAGATTCGGGGTGGGTGGCAGATCAGTCAGTGGGTGTGATAGAGCAGAACATAGGGGCTGTGAAAATGTTGTCAGGCAGCATTTTATCTTAGCCATCTGGGTCTCTTCCCCCTTTAGGGAAAAGGATTTCAGAGAGCATTTTTTGCTGAGATGTATTCTTAATATTCTTAAGGTATCCGCAAAGGTCAAAAAGGAGAAATGGAAGTTGCTTAAAGTCTTTATAAAAGAAAGACTTTAGTAAGAACACAAAAGAAAAGAAGGAAGATGATGAGGAAGAAGAGGAGGAAGTAGGCATGAATGAGGAGGAAGAGGAGGAGGAGAAAGAGGAGGAGAAGGAAAGAAGAGAAGGAAGACTCAGATGCACGAACAAACTGTCCCTACATATGAGGGGAGAGCTGAGAGCCTAGAAGGAGACAATGAAGCACTCCAGAGGCCAAACACAGCAGAGAGCCAGACTGGAGGGGTGGGTAGAATGGGTATGTTGGAGACCAAAGCCTTCTGTGAGGGTGGCGGATGTAGAAGCTGCCTCTGATCCTGGCAGAAAGGAGAAATTTCTGTTCTTTTTCTTTACTGTAATTCCCTCAGTCAGTGTCCTCCTTGACTGGACCCCACTGATAATGGAGCTTCAGGGTCCAGTCTGCAGTCCCTTGCTCCTAGTCAGGCGAAACTGAGCAAGATGGAAGAAGGAGGGCGATCTGGGGAGCTGGCTCCATGTACAAGCAGGAGGACTCGAGTTTCACCTTTCAACACCCACATGGTGCTGCACTTGGGGCTCGCATGGTGACTTGCATTTGCCATCCCCGTCTTAGGGAGGTGGGGACAGGATTCCCTGACTCTCACTGGACAGCCAGTTTGGCTGAATAAGTGAGTAACAGGTGTAGTGAGAGACCATGTGATGTGGGAGTCCCCTCTGTGTACTGTGATTACCATTAATAAACAAAGAAACTGCTTTGGAGCTATAGCAAGGCAGAATTTTAGTAGGCAGGGAAAGCTAGGCGGAATTCTGGGAGAAAGGAGGAGGAGTCAGGGAGAAGCCATAGAGCTACTGGAGATAGACATGCTGGAACTTTGTTGGTAGGCCATGTCCTCGTGGTGATGGGCAGATTAAAGGAGATGGGTTAAATTAAGATGTGAGAGTTAGCCAATAAGAAGTTAGAGCTAATGGGACAGGCAGTGTTTTAATTAATAGAGTTTCTGTGTGATTATTTCGGGTCTAAGCTAGCCGGGTGGCCGGGAACGAACAAGCAACCCTTCCCCCAACAGCCATGTCTTCAAAGTATGGTAGAGTATGATGATTGAGGAAGACAGCCAACATTCACCCCTAACTCCCACATTCAGGTGCACACCTGGACACACCTGCAGGAAAACATGCACACATCCACACAAACACATGTACACGCTCCACATACAGGAAGGGAGGGGTACAGAAAGAAGAGGCCAGGAAGGACCTGAGGGTGACAGGCCCAGGCCTGGCCTACATTCAAATCATACCTTGTTCCCTCTCAAGAAAGGCTGGGCCTGTCAATTAGATGTCTGCAGAAGAAACACGTTTGCTTTCTGAGATTATCAAATGCCTCCCACAGCATCTTATTTATTCCTCAGACAGAGCCATTAAGGAAGACAGACATTGTAATCCACAAGGTCGCAGAGCTTGGAGGAAGTGCAGGGGTTTGCTGGTGGCCACACAGCTACAGCAGGCAAAGCAGAATGCAAACACAGCTTGGCAGGTGGTTCTCAGTCCCCCACTAACTCAGCTGTTCTGCGCAGAGGCAGCCCACCGTGGAATCCCCTTCAGGTTCTCCCTTCAAGGCACATGGGGGAGCCAATGTCTGCAGAGCTTACTGGCTTAATGGCTCTGTCACGCCCTGTTTTAATTTTATGGCTCCGGATGATAACATTTATGGTGTTGATGTTGACTGTACTGAATTTATGAGTTTGCAAAATCAGAAAAATCATGCCTACTGGAACATAGAACCCCTCAAAGGCCCAGATGGCATTGTTCTACCTTTTTATAGTATGAGAAAAGCTAATTTAATTTCGAAGTTAGATTTGTGAGGCTTAAAA
The DNA here is from genome assembly GCF_903992535.2 of Arvicola amphibius. Lineage (NCBI taxonomy): Eukaryota > Metazoa > Chordata > Mammalia > Rodentia > Cricetidae > Arvicola > Arvicola amphibius. The sequence goes on from NC_052054.1 coordinate 15,957,404, forward strand.
CCCCTTTCTTTTTAAATAAAATCTTGTAAACGAGTAACACCTATAATCCCAGCACTAGAAAGGCTGAGATGGAAATAGAGCTAGGTCAAGACCAGCCTTCACTGTGCAACAAGACCCTGTCTCCAAGACAAATCCATTCTAGAATACCTTGGCCCTGTAATAATTGTCCTGTAGCGACACTTTAGGAAAGAGTCCTGTGATGGTTAATACTGTCAGCTTCACAGGATCAAGACTCACAGTGTCTCTGGGCATGTCTGTGGGGGGATTAGTTAGATTAGGTTAGTTGGGTAGGAAAACTGATTTTCACTGTGGGGACACCATTCTGTGGGCTGTGGGCCTGGTCTGAAATAAAAGGAAAAAAGCAAGCTGCACATGGGCATTTGTGGCAGATACAGTGTGCTGTCTCCAGCTCCTGCCGCCAGGATAGAATGCTTTCTTGAACTGTGAGCTAAAACAAACAAGCAAATAAAAAACCTTTTCTTAAGTTGCTCTTGCTACACATCTTGCTGTGGCAAGGAAAGTATCCAATTCAAGGCTCGTGTAAGAAATGTAGTTTAAGATGATGTGTGTTCAAATTCTCTGTACCCCAAAGCAGCTGACTGAGTGTGTACATTCAGGCAAATGATCCTTTCTCTTCAGACTCTGGCTGCATAGAAGATTTACCAACTGTAGTATCCTCAAAGAGCAAAAGAAAGACAACATAAGAACTGTTTATAGTTCTTAGGATTTTGCTGGGTTGAATGTAAAAGCAGGTAGAGGAATTTGGAATGTGGGAGGAATCTGAATTCTAGAGGAACCTGTAAATCCTAATATATCTGAATCCTTTCCTTTGCCAGCAGAGACAGTGAGCAGCATCCTATTCGGCGGTCCATCCATGAGGATTCCTGGGTTCCCTGTCTCCTTATTCAAGCCAGACAAGGGGCATAGACCTTATATTTTAGCCAGAGTGCAGTGATGGATGGAGAATACATGTAGGGCTTGGTTGTACATTGGCTAATACCAATATGGAGAGAAAGGTTTTTAGCTCATAGGACCCTTATGTGTGGTACCTTCAAATAGATTTTGAGGTTTTCCAGTTCTCTATTCTGCTTCAGACCACCCAGTGAAAGAAGGAAGTTCACACTCAAGATCTGACTGTGCAGTGCATGCTGCGGGCAGAAATGAAAAGGGACTTCACCAGGGCATGAAGGAACCAGCTGCAGTGGGACAGTCCTGTGCTCAACCTCACTGAAGACCATGAAAACAAAGTCTTGGCTACTGTAAGTTAGCAGCGGCCTTCTAGACACATCTTAAAAATAACGGTCCAAGGCTGTCACTAAAGTCTCTGTGACAACCTGCTAACTAGAGGAAACTCCAGATGGAGAGATGCCAGAGGAACCAGGCTTTCAAGGTTGTTATGGCATTGACTGCAAAATGTTCAATGTTTGGAACTAGGAAAGAAAGGGTCTAGAATGTGCTACATGTAGCAAGTTACAGTGCAGACTTTCAAAGGTGGTTTAGTGCTGTTTGGCCCTCTAAGAAAATATCAAAAAATAATTTTTAAATGAAACCTTAAAAAACTCAAATGTTCACATGTGTGTATGCACATATTCATGTTTATAGGTGCACGAGTATATGCAGGTACACACATGTGTATGTATGTGTGGAGGTCAGAGGTCAATGCTGGACATCATTCCTAGTAGCTTTCCACCTGGGATCTGGGCTCCCTGATTCGGCTAGGTTAGCTGGCCAGCAAGCTTCTCTGGGGTTCACAGATGTGGCTAAATGGCACATCCATCTAGATGGGAAGATGGGATCGTCCTGTCTCTGCCCCCACCACCTGACTACCACGCCCAGTGTTTTACATGAGTGGTAAGGATGTGAATTTGGGTTTTCATCCTTGAGCAGAAGCTAACTCAGCCATCTCACCGACCGACACCCGTCCGCCAGTTTACTCTTGATGAAGAAATGCTGGTATCGGAAATTTTACGGACCTGGAATTTAAAGAGTTTTGTTGCTTGAATTCTAGTTGGTCTTAATAATAAAAACCCAGAGTCAGACAGAGGGATAAATGCTGGAAGGTCAGAGAAGCAGAGCAGCCAGCCACTAGTTCTTACCTCTACCGAATCCTCAGAACAAATGGGTGATCCCGTCTCTAGGAGTCCTCAGAATGAAATCCTGAGCTCCTGTCTCCTCCCACCTTATATTCCCCGATCCCCTCTCTGCCCAACCATGTCACTTTCTATCTCCACCTCCCTAGTGCTGGGATTAAAGTTGTGAGCAACCACTGCTTGGCTCTGTTTCTCTTTTAGACTGATTCAGCCTCATTTAGCCCAGGGTGGCCTTGAACTGGCAGGGATCCACCTGCCTCTGTCTCCCGAGTGCTGCGATTAAAGGTGTATGCTGTCACTGCCTGGCCTCTATGGCTAACTAGTGGGGCTAGCTCAGCACTCTGATCTTTAGGCAAGCTTTATTTGTTAAAGCACAAACAAAGTATCACCACAAGTTTAACAATGAAGGAAGAGGGAGTTACTGGCAGATATGTGGAGCTCGGTCTTGGAAGAACAGCATGCACACAGGGAAGGAGAGGTGAGCTGAGTAGAGGGGAGGAAGATCCAGTTTCCCTGTCACCGCTGGAGGCTCTCCTTGCGAGAGCTGAGGTGACCAACACTGACATAGTCTTCAGACCACATGATCACACTCTCTGATTTCTAAAATACTCTAGTGAGCCGAGTTTTGTCATATAGGCTAATTTATAACAAAGTATCTCAAACTCCTTTTTCTCCAAACTTCTTTATAAGCAAACCTAGAAAAATTTTATTCGTAGATCAGTGATAGGACCCACAGTTTATTAAAATAGAGTATCTGGTACACTTAGGAATTAAGAGTAATGATTTGAAAGTAATATAAATTTTCTTTAATTTGTGATTCCTAGCTTTTGTACAGTTCCATGAAATATATATATATATATATATATATGTATGTATGTATATACACACACATGCACGCACACACACACATTAAATGCAAGTAGAAATAATATTGTCTAGGGGAGCACAGGGAACTAACAGGAGGGTGTCAAATAAAGAGAGGAGGGGGTAAGAACAAGGGGATATGTTCAATATATATATCTGTAAGAATATTTAAAATACATAAGTAAATATGTAATGTATAAGATTTATAAAAATAGAAAATAAATAGAATAATGACTCCCCTGTTTTGTTTTTGGAGACAGTCTCACTGTGCATTCATGATGGTCTCACTATGTCAGCTTCCCAAGGACTGACGGCATTGTTATCCAACAAAATATTTTGAGTATATATTGATTCCTCAGTGTGTGTCCAGTGAACTCACCCTAAATATTCACAATTATATTTTACATCAGTTAAGGACTGGTGGAATTACCTGCACCAATGGTACATATCTGTCTTGTAAAGGCTAGAAATAAAGTCCATTCCTGCCGTAGTCACATTTGCGCATGTGTGCTGCTTCTGATCAGGCTGTATTCTTCTAGCTTCCCTTCCTGGCTTTAACTTTCTGAGTTCTCCCTCCCCATCAAACAACTTGATTCTGAATAACAAGTCTTTCCTCTTTCGAACAATTCTCTTCCAGCCTCATTCAGGAAAGCTAACTCTGTAATTTTGACACACTGTTTGCGCCCGTGCGCCAAGAGGTACATTACTTTCTTTGGGGATTTTGTAATAAACTAAGCCAAAAGAAATGTAATCCCCCCACCGCCGCTGCCCCAAATTTTTTGCCTGGAAAAAAAACAAGCTCTCTTTGAAAGAGTTGATTTCCTTGTTTTGGTGACTCTCGATAGTGCAACAAGCTTCTTGAATACTGACACAAACTGTCTACCAAAGATCTGGTCAGGAATATGAGGGAAGATGGAGCACCCTGCAAACAGCACAGCCTCAGCTGCCTGTGTAGGTTAAATTCCTTTGTGAGGCCATTAACCAAAGACCCCACCCAGCACACTGGTTTCAAAGTAACTTTTTTCCTGCAAATACAGAAAGACTCAGGTCCTGAAGGATCCAAGTGCCCGATCAGCTTCCAGCAACCCAATACTTGCCTGAGCTGACTGCCACATTCCTAATAAGATGTTTGAGCTCCTGTTTCCTTTAGGACATGGATCCTTTCAGTTTTCAAGAACAGAGGTGTCTTTTAAAACTATTGTGCCAGTTTAAAAAAGAAAGAAAGGAAGGAAGGAAAGAAAAGAAAGAGTAAAAGGAATGGGAAAATAATCTTGATAGGAGTTAACAAAATTAACAAACACATCCGTAACTGCATAATTCCAAATCTAATGCCTACGGTGAAATGACCGCAGGCCTCCTCAAATGCTGCTGTGTATTTCTTTCATTCTTTTTTCTCTTAGTACAACTTTGCAGTTCCAGGTCTCCCCCCTGGAATATGCTTGCATAACTGATAACACATATAAGTCCAAATGGCTCAGTGCAAATCCAATCTGTCTTGTGAAGAAGGGCTAGGAGAATAGGACCCAGAGAGTAACTAGGGAACAGTGGACTTGTTCATTGTCAGACTGGCCAAGTGGCCTGCCACCTTCTTCACATCCCCTGTCCTCATGAGGAACTCTGGTCACAGTTCTTTCATGTTATATGACCCTCCTAGTTACTGTGGCTCAGCAGTGGCCAGAAAGGAAGCTATTCCTAGCCAGTCACACCGAGCCAGGGGTTGGTTTATCAGGGTGTGCACTGAAAAAGAACACACCTAATGAAATGGTAGCATTGTTCAGACTTGCTCAGGTGTTAAGTGGAAAAAATGTAGCTGAGTTTAAGATCACCGCTGGGGAAGACTCTTAATACAGTTTGAGGAAATGCAAACTTGATTTGGAATTAATTCTCTAAATTATAACCTCTTTTAAGTCCATTACAAGGGGATAGTCAACCCCTTGCAGATGAGAGAAGAATATGACTCAGCTGGATAGATATAAACATTACTACATTATCCAAACTCAAAAGGAAAGATGAGTTTGGTATGTCAGGGACAAAAATATAGACTTTAAGAGGCCGCATCTCCAAAGTGATTTGTTCCACCAATTTCTAATAATGAAAGTGCAAACACTTGCTGGGCTGTCTATTATACCACACTGTTTGCAAGTGTGCATTCGCTCATGTGTAAATGCATCTGAATGGCTAACCCACATCCCATAATGCAGTTGCATTTTCTATTGATTTCTCCTTTAATGGCTTCACAATGTTGTATGTTTCAAGGGCCCACCACGATGGTTACCGACAGCTATTTGAACCTCAGGAAACTCGCTCTCAGCTTGACACTCAGAGGATGCTAAGAAGGTATGGTGTGCCTGACTGCTCTTGTGTAGAAAGGTAGACCTCACGAATGCACGTGTTAGTCACCCTTTGCACATATTTCTTGGCCTTCTAGTGTTGAACAAAGTCCAAGTCCATTCGCCTTATATTCAAAGTCTATTAATCTACTAGGTAACTGGCCACGGTGCCTTTCATGATCAATTTCATCATAATTATTATCAACATCCTCCTCCTTATCATCATCATCATCATCATTATCATCATCAACAACATTTCTCTCTCACCCAAACATCAAACCAAACCTACTAGTGTGGATTAAGCCTTCTCCAGACAGATCACATGTGTTTCTGTGCTTGAGGGTGGAATGGCCTTTCTTGGCTTCTATGAGATGAACCATTCTTCTAGAGATGCTCCCATTCCAAGGATTCACAGAAGGTTTTCTCCAAATGCCACTAGAATGCCCAAATTGTACAGTGGCTACACATCTTCTCTTGTCTCTTGTTACGACAGCAAGGACAAAGGGGTGTGGCCTCCTCCTGTGCTCTCCCTGTGTGATTATTGGCAGTGCTGCAGAGAGGCAGATGAGACCTAGTTAATTTCATAATGGCAAGACGTGTAAGCACACGAATTTGTGTTTTTGCAAAGGCTCAGCAAACAAAATTGATGTAATTGAAGGTAGTTATTCATAAAACAAAGTAATTCATTGATGGATTTGTTAGTTACAGCCTTTCTGCGAAAGTGTTTTTTATAGGACTGCTGGCCAGCTGGCAAATGTTTAGGGGTTAATTAAGCTTAAACTAGATTAAAAGAAACACCTTCTCTATCTCTGTTTTCTAGAGAAGCTGGTCCTCTGTGCTTGGTGATTTTGCTGCCTAGTGTCTCCTCACCGTGTTGAGCGGAGCTTGAGTGACAGCCACTCCATCTCAAAACCAAAGCTGGGAAAACCCAGACTGTCTACTGCAGTTTTTCCAAACCCTTTCCAGGTAACTCTTTCCAAGGAGAGAAAACAAAAGAGAGGGAAAAAGAAAGGAACAGGAAAAGGGAAGAAAAGAGAAAACCAGAAAAGTGTTCATTTGTTCATGGGTAGCTAGTCAGTAACTTTTTTTTTCTTTTTTTTTTAAAAAGAATTTATCTTGATTTCCAACATACAAAGCCATTTTAATTACTTTTTAAATCAGCATACAAGCAGCAGGTTTCCTAATGGCGTTGAGTTGTTTTTGCTGGCTGAATTCTGCCTTGAGAAGGAGTGAGGCATCTTGGGAGTGATAGCTTCTCTTGGCTGACTTGTTTGAAATCGCCACCAGGAAGCAGAGCTACATGGGGCCCTCTGTGTGAGGAGGCGAGAATAATGTCTAGGCAGAGCATGAAGGGAGACGTGGCTCTAGCTCGATGGTGGCCCACGCCGCTCTACAGGCAGGATCTTGGAGGGCTTTTCAGAGGATGGCACTGTCATGGTCCTATGGTCCCTTCTCAAGCTTGGTGTAGGAGTGGCAGTATGTTATCTAGAGCGGACAAGAGAAGCCACACAGTCTGGCTGCTTGGAGAAGTCCTCGGTTGCCTACTCGGGGGACAGTTAGACTACCTCATGCAGCAATGGCAGGAGGGCTCTCCTGATATTTGCTGAGTCCCACCTATGTGCCAATACCATCTGAGGCACAGGTGACATGATCTGAGCAAATAACCCACCGTTCCTCTCCTCATGGATTCGCCACATAACGGAGGAAGCAGACCTGAGTGAGGTAATGTCTGAGTCATTATAAATTAGTAACTGGAGCAAGTAAAGGATGATATGAGATAATATACAGAAAATCAACCTAGCAGTGTGTCGGGAAGTCGCCCTTGAAACTACACTTTGATGGGTGATCTCAAGGATTAGTAAAATTAGCATGGCAAAGGAGCAGGGGAGAGACAGAGCACACACGTGTTCTCTGCACTGCTGTGAGGTGGGGGGAGCAGTCCCCCCAGCCCTTGCAGGGAGAGGGTCTGGGTTAGAGGCTCTTGCTGGGAAGGAGGCTGTGGGTGCTTGATTGGAGTGACTGGTAACAACCGGCTGAGCAGCTGGGGGGAGCTGATTCCCGTAGAGTTCCAGGTCAGTGTGCCACAGAAAGCTGCGGTCATAATCTCTTCGAGGATAAAAGCCAGGGCGGGCTCCTGGCTTTCCTACGTATTCACTGGGTGACCATTAGAAAAACTGGTTAACTTCGTAGCTCTAACTTTTCATCTGCTGGATGTAGTTATGGAAAACCATTCCTGTTAGAGTAGTTATGGAAACAGTTTAAGACAAATAACACGGGCCTAGAGAGATGTTTAGGTGGTTAAGAGGACCAGCTGCTCTTCCAGAGGGCCAGGGTTTGATTCCCAGCACCCACATGACAGCTGACAACCTTTCGTAACTCCTGTCCAAGGGGATCTGACACCCTTTTCTGGCCTCTACGGGCACTGCATGCATCAGACATACATGCAAACCCATATATACACATAAATTAAAAATAATAATTAATAATAGAAATAACACATTTTAGAGAATCAAGAACATGTTCTAAAACACTGGAAAGGGTGATTGATATAAGACACTCATGACAAAGCCACCATCCTCAGTGAACTTGGTCTGCAGGGCTGTGAGCATCTAAGGATAAAGTCTGGGGTCTGGTGGCAGCAAACACCAAATCAGGAACTAGTTTTTCTGACTTATTCTGGGATAAATTTCTTCTTTATTGTGTACTTACCTGTTTATATCAGTTCTATGCATAGACCAAAGTTTTCTACCTACTTGGTTGAAGACAAAAGCAGCCGAGAGTCTCTACTTGCTTGCTGTGTTTATTTCCTTTTCACGGCACCATAGAGGACCACAAACTCAGGGGCAGTAACCAGAGCATGCTCCTGCCTCATCCCGAGATGCCTTCTGTGGTAGCATGCTGCAGCAGAAGGCCCACACCACATGCTAGCTCCATATTCCACACTTTCCAGGCTCTGGAATTGTTTGAAATTGATCTCTGTTCTTTGTCTACCCAATGAAAGACAGACAACAAAATCCCTTAAGTGTTTAGTATTTCACAGTTTCCGTAGGTTCAGGGTCTAGTCTGGTTTCTCTAGATTCTCTGCCAGGGACCTTAAGTTCAAGGTGTTGACTAACTGTGCCCCAAATGAGGTTCTGGGAAGGGACCGTGTCTTTCACTGAGCTTTCTGAGCTCATTCACAGAATTTGCTGGGCTGCTGATGCAGGACTCTGCTCCCTGATTCCTTGCTGGGGTCTGTTGCACAATGCTGTCCTTTGGGTGCGACAGCTGTTGTCCTTCTTAGAGCAGCTGTGGCTACTTGTGAGAGAATCCCAAGATTGGGCCTGTTAGCTGTTGATATTCCCTCTCAGATGGAGGGGGTGGGGAAAGTCACTGGACACTCACCTGGTGTCTCAGGTACCACCCCTACAACTCCTAACTATCTGTTAATTGCACATGGCCTCGCAGTCTCTCAGGAGGTGCCTAAGCGCTGAACTGAAGGAGAGCTGCTGTCTCTACAGCTATGGGAAGTTGCCTTCCACGCTGGAACAAGACTTTTGGAAAGTGTGACTGCTTTAGGGGCCACCCCACTCCAGTAAATAATCCCTCACCTGTGCTCTGGAAATAAGCCCCCAGACTCCTGACTTCTTGGTGCCTATGAGGTGGGGATAAATGTTTGCAGCTTCCCAGGGAAAAGACATCCTTAGGTCATTCTTCGTTCTCAACCATGGGATAGCCAGTACTTTCAAATCTCTCTGACTTCTTCCAGTAGCTCTTTTAAGGGCTTCTGTGATGAAGTTAGGCCCCTTGAATAGCCTCTTTATCTAAAGCTCAGCAGGGCTGTGCATCATAACAAAGTCATGAAAGTGATGTCATATCCACCAGCTGTGGGGATTAGGTCATGGAGTCTTCAGAGCCATTTGTAGATGCCACAGTGCTCAAGATGACTTTGGTGACAATGTCACTCACCCTCTTTCCATTTGAGTTTCCCCACCAATCATAGCTTGATGCACAATTGTGTTATAAGTTAATTAATGCCTTTGTGTTGGCAGAGGTTGTTCGTTCATTCCTGGCTTCCCAGACCCCAAATAACCACACAGAAACTGTATTAATTAAAACACTGCTCAGTCTATTAGCTTACACATATTTCTAGCTAACTTTTACATGTTAAATCAACTCTACTCTGTTAATCTGTATATCACCATGAGGTTGTGGCCGGTTCCATCATTTATCTCCTCCAGCGGCTACACAGTGTCTCTGACTCTGCCTACTTTCTCCTCTATCTCTGCTTGGAATTCCTGTCTTTCTCTATTCTGCCCTGCTGGTAGGTCAAAGCATCTTCTTTTTTAACCAATGGGAATAAAACATATTCATAGCATACAGAGGGAAATCCCATATCACCTTTGTGTGTAGATCAGTGGTTCTCAACCTGTAGGTCATGACCCCTTAGGTGTTGAATGAGCCTTTCACAGGGGTCCCATTGGAAAACACAGATATTTGCATTATGATTCATAACAGTAGTGAAGTTCATACAGTTATGGAGTAGCAACAAAACTAATTTTATGATTTGCGGCCCCCACAACATGAGTAACTTGATTAAAGGGTCCCACTCAGCATTAGGAAGGTTGAGAACCACTGGTCCCCATCATTTCAAATGCAGCACAAGCGTTAATGCACGCTTCCTGCCTTCTCCTATTGAGCTGTGTGCACTGGGAACCCAGGTAATTTGGTTAACACCAGCCCAGTCTCTTGGCCGAAGAAGTAGATCCTGCCTGTCACATGGCTCCATGCTCCTTCAGAGTCCCATGCTACTCTGTTGCTTTTCTGCAATTGCTGGAGTTTCCTGTGTCTAGATCTATACCAGGAATCTGAAGAGAAGGAAACTTTTCCAGAAATCAAATTCAGTCCTAGAGTGTTTTAATCTGGCCTTTAACTAACACACACACACACACGCACACACACGTACACTTGGCAGTACTAGTAGCTTCATGGTGGCAATAGTGAGTGAGAAGAAAAAGGGCTTAAATCTAATTGCTGGAGTTGAGTTTGTTCTGCAGATTTTATGGGTAAATTCTGCCAAAGACTACTTACTCTTAAGAATGCAGGACCTGATGAGAGGAAACACACTGTCTCCACTTCTTTAGCCATGGGGACACAATAATCCTTGCATTGTGATCTCTTATGGATCCCCGTACACAACAGTAAGTTTCTATAAAGCCCCCTTTTTTATTAATATGAATTTCAACAAAGAACCAACAGCCCTTAAATCCATCAACTGGTCCTAAATCTAAGCCACTGCTTTCTGAGTCGCTCCAGGATCCGTTCCTTGAATGGGCTACTGTGCTTCCAGCTGGGAGACTCAGCACTGCCTCCCCAGAGTGATCATTCCCCTCTAAATCAGTCATACTCCCACCGAAGTCAGGGTTTGGAAACCCTTCAAAGGCTGTGCAGGAGGGGAGGTGGGGTGGATGTCAGCAGAGACCTGCACACTGGCCTTAGGGAGAGAGGTACCTCCTGCTGAAGGTGTCTGTAGCCTTCTAGCTACTTCCTGTCTGTCCCTCATCAACAGACAGATCCATTTCTGCACCTAATGTTTATCTCCTAGGCATATTTTTAGGGTTAAAGTATGAACAAGGATGCTTTGAGTAGAGTGTATTATTTGATGATTATATCTTATGAGCTCTACCCCAAGACCTAAACCATGAATAATGACTAATGTAATGACATGGTCTCCTAGAAAGACATAGAAAACAGAAATATAATATATGCTAGTTCAACCACACACAGCCAGGCCACAGGCATTCTTCCCTCAATTCAATAAAGTCTGGAGGAAATAAAACTTTGTGAAAAGAGATGTCATATCTTATTGAATTTGGGGGCTCACTAGAATTAATTTTCCTCTGCAATATGTAGGAAACATCATTAGACATACCTGTTCATTAAATCACCTTTTCAGGGTAATTCCGTCTTTGTCTTCATCAGTACAGACTTTGTAACAACTTGGGCTCCTCTTTTAGTATATCCATCCTTATTATAATGTTAAAAATGATTGTGATGGCCGGGCGGTGGTGGTGCACACCTTTAATCCCAGCACTCAGGAGGCAGAGGCAGGTGGGTATCTGTGAATTCGAGGCCAACCTGGTCTACAAGAACTAGTTCCAGGACAGGTTCTAAAGCTACAGAGAAACCCTGTCTTGAAAAACAAAACAAAACAAAAGATTATGATGAGGGAGGTAGGCCCTTTTATAAATACCACTTCTCAGAAAGTGTTTTTCTGCTTACCGCTTTCTCCTAGAGAAACATATATGCTTATTCTATGAAACTGACTTCTTTTTACTATCTAGATAGTCGATACATGGCCTCAAACACAGTTGTCAAGTATATTTTCAAAAGTTGAAAGAGGGGAGCAAGAGAGATATCTCAGCAGTTTAGTGTGTTCTTGCAGAGGACCCAAGTTCAGTTTCCAGAACCTACACCAGGCAGACCACAAACGCCTGTAACTCTAACTCCAGGAGATCCATCACCCCCTCCTGGCATCTCAGGAGCAAAAATAACTTTTACTGAAGTTGAAAATTGCACAAAAGCCTACTAGTATTATGGGATGTAATAGAACATGGAGAATGAAACAGAAAGCTTAATGGCAATGATTTATTTTGAGATTTCTGTGTTGCTGTGAATGAGAACTTTGCTTGTGTTACTTCACTTAAGGCGACACATACTAAGCAAATGACATAACTTGCTAGTATTAGTATCACACTGCCTCTGCTTTATGGGTAAAAACATGGAGTGCTAAGGAGGCTGGGTAAATGGCCCAGGGTTGCCCAGCAGAGAATTTTGGGGATAAAAGTTGAACATTTGCATCTCAACACTGAACCAAGTTGCCCTCTGGACCATGTAGTGGTGTGTTGCAGCCTCCTACACTTTAAAAGCCAGAGTGTTTGAAAGGCCTTTTCTTCCAAAAAGGAAAGCTTCATTGGTTCAACAAGGCATGCACAGAGACCCTTTGGTTGGGTTTGGTTGTGGCCCTGCTCCTGACAGGGTGTGACTTCACAGCCCTGTCACCACTGGCTGCTGACACTTCAGAGGGCCTGTCAGAAGCCACTTAGGGTAAACTTGGGGAACAGGCCCCTAATTCTTCCCTTTAGCTGGGCATGACATGGGGCAGACAGGAGGAGCCTGGGAAAGGGTGAGAGAGTTCCGTGGCACTGTCTAGAAGGAACTGCAGGGCTGAAGGGTGATACTCCCTGAGGCTCCAAGTCTGTGCTCTCTGTTCTGAGCGTTAGCGTGACAATTAACAGAGTTTGCCATCACACCTGGTGCAATGGTAAAGCAATGGTAAAGTAAAATGCTGCGAATCCCCGAGTGGCTACAGCAGCAGCAGAAACATTGCAGGTCCCCAAAGTGGGTAGCAGGCAGTGGGTAGCAGATCCCAAGGGCAGCCAGTCCCTGAAGTTCCCCGAAGTGGCTGCAGCGGGCCACGTGGGGCAGCGAGTCCCACGAGGAGAGACAGACAGATGGGCAGGCCACGAGACCAAGCCGCAGGTATCTGAAGGCGGCTGGTCCTGGAAGGGGGCCATGCATTGGGCGAGATATAGAGACATGGATAGGCATGCCATGCAGAGTGAGGCTGGGTATTTATTTAGTGGGGTGAAAGGGAAGAAGGGGAGAAGAGGAGGGAGGGAGGGAGGGAGGGAGGGAGGGAAGGGGAGAGAGAGAGAAAGAGAGAGAGAGAGAGAGAGAGAGAGAGCGATCTGGAGAGAGCTCTCTGCCGCTTAGCTCTCTGCGCCTGGGGAGTGGAAGTGGGGAGAAGGGAGAGACGGAAGCTGCCTCTTCGAGAGAGAGAGAGAGAGAGAGAGAGAGAGAGTGGAGAGAGAGAGAGAGAGAGAGAGAGAGAGAGGGAGAAGGAAGGGACTCAGGCTGGAAGCCGAAGATCAGCTTGCCTGGGCAGATGGGGGAGGGAGTGGGCGTGGCTTGTCTCTTAAAGGCAGACCATTACACCTGGGAGACACTCACGGCGGCGCTGGCTATGTCCATCGCTCTCTGGCAAGACAAAGGCAACAGCAAACTTGTTGGGAAACCATTCTCTTCCCTCTTCAGGGTTTTCATCCCTTAGAGATAAATATTTTCTATGCATCTTCAGCATCTTAATATGAATTTCAAAGATAATCAGAGGTTAATGGAATTGGTACGTTGTCATTTGCAAGACTGGAATAATAGAACATCCTATTTTTATCTCAGCATTATGGTCTTTCTTTTACAACAGATTTCCTTGATGCTGCCCTGTGAGGTCACAGCCTGGAGTCCCAAACCTGAAGACAGCTTCACCCTTACTTACCTGGAGACAATGGTCTTGGGAGACCCAGAGCCGTCTCGCACCCAGGGCCCGGTGCCTTTAGCATGTTATCAGAATGCTGACACAAAACGTGACCCATGTGTTGATGAGAAACCAGGCCCCGGTGACAGGAGGGGTGAGTCACCACCTCCTTGTACTCCATGGCAATAGCAGAAGCTGATCCTGAGGATTATGTCAGCTCAGAAAGAAAATCCTAGAGGAAGGTTGGAAGATGCAAGTGCTTCCCTGCTGCTTAGCCACTCTTGGCACGTAAGACCTCCAGAGTGCAATGGAAATCATTCCGAAGACGTGGTAGAAGAAAAACATTGGCACACCTGTTGTGTCAATATGCCTGAGCTCTGCTAATACCCATGCAGTGACCAGAGGAGGGTCTCAGGGCCAATCTATCACCTGGAACCCATTTAGGGGGATTTTTACCATCCCCGTAAAACCTGATGCTCCGGCAATTTATCTTTGTTCTTTACAACAAAGACAAAAGAATTTTTATAGTGTTTGATAATCACCAATTATGTCCTCTAATTAAAAATTTTAAAAAGGAGCCGGGCGGTGGTGGCGCACGCCTTTAATCCCAGCACTCGGGAGGCAGAGGCAGGCGGATCTCTGAGTTCGAGGCCAGCCTGGTCTACAAGAGCTAGTTCCAGGACAGGCTCTAAAAAAGCTGCAGAGAAACCCTGTCTCAAAAAGCCAAAAAAAAAAAAAAAAAGAAAAAAAATTTAAAAAGGAGAACAAACTATTAGGGAAATATCACCCCACCCCACCCCCAATTAGCTCACACTCAAATGATGTGATCACGTGTTCAATTAGCCATATTTCTTTAAGAAGAAGAATAAGAGCCAGTAGCTAATTTCCCCAGAATGAGAATTCATCTTTAGTGAGAGATGATAGGAACTTGCAGTGGGACCTTCTGTTCCCTATACTATGAGAAGGCTTGCGTTCTCCTCCAAGTGAAGAAACCATTACCATTGAATTAATCCATAATTCACTTCAACTTGCCCAGCCTACGAGTTATCTAAGCAAACAACTTGTCTTTCTGGATGGGGAGTCTCTCTTTTCAAGGTCTCTTCATATAAAGAGGAAATTTTGAGTTAAAAGGAAGACAAGCGAGCTTGCCCAGAATCAGTTTTACACCAAGAAATGAGCAAGCCACGGGGAAAGAGTCCCATCCTCTTGGGCTTTGGAACGTGTTTTCCTTCATAGAAATGGTGGGGACTATGACAAGGATGTGTGGGCTGTCAGGGTATCCTGTCACGGTTGGTGGTGGGTCAGAGAGGACCCTACCCTTCTGTGAGTAGCGGAGGTTTCTCTACCTGCGAAATCCTGTTAGACCCTGTGAGACGTTGTCCGTCAGCGATTGAGGTGGACAACTAGCAGAGCTTTCCACAGAGGGACACGGATCCCAAGCAGGAAACTATAGGGCAACTTTATTCCTTTTGGTTTTCTAAACACGGACAGAAACTGAGCTTAAGCAGACATGTTTTTCCGTTTATAGAATACGAAGGGAGCCCCACCTCACTTCCACCTCAGAACCCTCTGGGTGTTCTACTCACGTCCCTTGCTCGGACCTTCAATCCAAAACTGCACCCACAATGCATTTAGGCATATGAACGTATGACACAGATACTTATGTTCAGATATGTAAAGGATTCAGGTAATGTATAGAGCATCATACTAATAATAACAGCTAATAATAACAGATGACTCAATAGAGCGGGTGGGGAAGGATGGATGGAGAACACACCTGCAACATGGATAAATCATCAAAGGAGCTTCAGTCTTCTTTGTTTTGTGTGCACATTTTACACGGAGAAGGGTTTGTACCCATTTTGCCTTGTTTCTAGAAACTGCTGCAGGCTTGCCAATTATGCTCACTCGCAACAAGAAGGCCGGCTGAATAATTCAGATTTTGGAGGTTTGCATGGATGTGTCCTGAACAAAGTATTCTATCAGCGACAAGGCAGTCTGCTGGAGCTGGTTATATTTAGAAGCATTACACTCTGCGTGGAGTCCTTCCACAAATAGAGAACAATGAGCTCCCTTCCTCTCCTATGGAGAATGCTATCCCCAAGTCTGATTTCAGGCTCTCAATTGAAAGCCATTGTTGCAGGCTCCAAACAGTCTAGCTGCTGTCCAGATAGGAGCTAGGAAAGTCCCTCCATCCACTTCGAAGGAAGAGCTGATTCTCGGAACCACAGGAAGAGGAGAGGGGGACAAAACGGAAGCTGGCAGCCCCTCCTCCCTGCTTCCAGGCCTTCCTGCTTTCCAAACTAGCCCAGCACAGCTAGAGGTGGCCTGCATCCTTCAAGCTCCAGCTGAAGGAGCAGTCCTCCAGTTTCCTGAGGGTTCCCTACCACCCCGGGGCACAGCGTATCTGTTCTTCTGCCCACTGCAATCCTGCACGTCCTTCAAGGCACAGCTCTGATACCAGAACCTTCCTTCAGTTTCCCTCCATGGTCCTGGCCAGTTGTCAGTGTTGTCTGGCCAGCCCCCTTACCACACAGCAGCTCCCACATTTAGGTATGTTCAAGTGGATCTGAAGAGAAATGACGATTGTAAACCCTCGGTGCTCAAGTATTCGTCACGTGTAACCCAGATGGGAAGGGCTTGGCTCTGGACATGGAGGCTTGGCATCCTGTCAGACTTTCCTGTGGTGGCTCTAGGGATCGACTCTCTGTCAGGCAGAGGGAAGGTGGGGAATGACCTTCTCTGACTAACTCTTGCTGTAGGCTCTCAAAGCCTCTTTGGTCTTCAGACTAGGAAGGGAAGTGGGTGGTGCTCTTCAGGGAGAGGCCACTTCTGGCTTTGTCAGGGTCCTGAGAGTAAGAAAATCCTCCCTTGGCCTCAGGCAGGTTACAGGGGAGCCAGCATCTGGCTAGTGGGGGAGCCTGGAGTCCAGGTACCTAAGTTCAAATCCTGGATTTCCTCATCTACAGGTCGAGAGCCCTGGGCTGATGATGTAAAGGTTCCAGCCTTCAGTTTCCTTCCCTATCTATGAAGTAGGTGGGCAACTGGATCTCCTCAGAGAACTGCTCTGGCTTTGCCTTCCTTCTTTAGATGTTCGTATGTGTTCGGCATGAACAATTCTGCTATATGACAGATGTACATGCTCTGACTCCCTCTATTGAAAGTCGTTATTAGTGGAAAGTGACCTAGAGTTAAATCAGCAATAAGTTAACAAAATTTCTCATTTTACCTGGGAACACTCGCTTTACATAACTGAGATAACACTAGTTGGCTAGACAGAGAAGCTTAGGAGTAGAAGGCACTGAGCTAGTCCCAACCTTTCCTGCTGGCCCTTGGAACTACTCCACAAAGTGACTCAATGCTCCATGTTTGTAAATCCCAGCCTTTATGCAGTGAGACAGGGACCAAATCTCATTTTCTGTACTTCACAGTAGAGATCTGGAATGCAATCAGTGTGACCCATTTTCAACCAATTTTCCGTGACTTCTGTAATATCCTGGAAGTTTGAACAAAAATAATATTTTGCTTTTGATTGGTATTCTTTGACTCCTAAGCTACCTTTCAGTAATTTTGATATCTTTCTCTCTGGTTTAATTGCACACCTACAGCATTCTTTGCTTATATTGGAAAAGATTTGTACAGGAACAGATAAGAAGAGAGAAGGACAATATGAACTGAACAGACTGGGAGGGCGAAGGGCACTAACATATGTATCAGCAGTGTGTCTGTCCGTAAATTTAGGGATATTTTTGGTGAGGCATTAAGCATAGTCTTCTACCCATTTTGTAGATGGGAAAGTTGGGGTGAACTCTGCTGTTAGAGAGGCCATGCTTGGTTCTTATTTGTACTGCCTCTCATTGGAGGAAGTGAGGAGAGAAGGCTCTAGAAATAGGAGGAGGTGAGCTAGAGGTGAAGGCAAGAGATGACTGGCATCAGATCTATAGGGATGAAGCCAGAACAGCTGCTGGTCAACTGTCAGGACAGCTGTGACAGCCAGCAGCACTGGTCCATTTGTGTGAGCTGAAACCCTGGGAAGCCGGGTCAAAGCCAACCCCTACTGGGAGGCTCCCTCCGTCAAAGCAGTTGGCTTTCTCCTGTCCTGCTCCTGCTGAGGACGCCACTGTCCACTGGCCTCTGTGCTGGGTCAGTGCACCACCCAGAATGATCCCTAATGACACTGGGGAAGGACATATGACCCAGGCTAGTGAGGGGTCAGTGCATTCTGGTGAAGCACAGGTTATCAGCACAATGTGAACGGGCTTGCTGCAAAGTGCTGACGGTCATGGGCCCTGTCAGAGCAGACCCCTCACATGGGAAGACAGATGGACGTTTCTCATTAGCTCAGCTCTCCCCGCTCCCACACAGCAACCCATGGCTCTGAAGGGGCCCATGGAAATCCAGGTCATCGGAAGCCAACCATGGAAAGTCTACAGGTCATTTTCTCAAGGAAAGGGTTTGACTGACTAGCTAACGAAGGCTGTGTGCTGGGGGAAGGTAAGAATTCACCACGGCTCTGTGGTTTCTCCCACTTCCTGCTTTGCTGTGTGCACGTCTACCACCTGAGTGTCTTTTCTTCACACTGCTTCTCTACTTCTATGTCCGAACAAATACACCATGACAGTTTCCTATCCTTTACCAACCTGCCCAGAACCAGAAATGTTCCAGAGTGCAGGGTTTTTGGTTTTGCTTCGTTTGTTTGGTCACCCTCATATTTCTTGAATATTTGAAATTGCATCACAGGTTTTAAATTAGAAATCCCCCCCCCTCTCTTCTCCCTTCCCTTTCTTGTTCCCTATTGTGCCTTTAATATTTTGAGATGGTTCCACAAGTAAAGGCGCTTGCAGCCAAGTTGGATGACCTGAATTTGACCCCTAGTCCCTACAAGGTGGAAGGACAGAACCAACTTCAACAAGTTTTTCTCTGAACCCCCCCCACATGTACTTTGGCATTTTGTGTGTCACCCCTGCCCACATGAAATAAATGTGATTATTTAAAAAAAAGAAATTAGCATCTATTTTGCAGACAAGAAGAAACTATCGAGAGATTTCACCAAATCAACTATGTATTTATTGTGTATTTATTGTTTATCGGTAGAACGCAACAAGGAGACACATGGCCCAGAGCCTGGGATTGGCGTGTGAAGTCTGCTACCCCAATTCATCATCCCTGATCATTTGGGCAACCGGTGAGCCATCCTAGACTTTACCTTTGTCATCTGTAGTTGATCCACCTGCCCCTTTGTTTCCTACACTGCACAGCATTGTTATAAGGATGAGCAGATAGGAATACGCACAATAATAAAATTTTCCAGTACCCACAACCCGGAGTTAGGGTTCAGACGATGGCCAATCAGGCACTCCATGTACCCACAGTCTGGACAATGCCGATAGATCTTTAGAAACAAGAGGAACAACAGCTTGGTTAGCAGCACTAAGGATGAGGAACTTAAAGTCAGTGGTTGTAGCTTCAAAGACAGGAAGCGTGAAGAGTGGTACCATGTGGGCACCAGGGGGATGGGAGGTAGTATGAGGAGGAAGATGCCAGGTTTAAGTATTGTTAGTCCATAGCATGATTGCGATAAACCTGGCAGGCACCTGGGCACTGCAGATGAGACCCAGTCCATGCTGAGCTGAGTCGAGTTGCCCTGGGCACATGAGGGCTTTATTCTGGGAGAGACATTTTAGGCAGAGCTGCCCATTAAATGAGAGTCTTGGGAAGAAGATGAGGAGAAGGGATAACAGGAAATGTTGTCATTTGGAGACATCGTAAGTAAGGGATATGACAGAGAGCATTCAGGGGAGGCACAGCATTAGGAAGCAGGACCAAGAAGGCATAAGACAAAAGTGTTTTATCTGTTTAAGTAAAAGCATCTGTGATGGTTATTTTTGGGTGTTAACGTGGCTGGGTCTGAAACCAGCAAAGAGATAAGCTGCTGGGCACGCCTACAACTGATTCTCTTCATTAGGTATATTTGAAATGGGAAGATTCACCTGAAGTGGGGGTGGCAGGCTAGATAAAAAGAAGCCTGGCGTGGTCCGTAGGGCTTTGCTTCTTGCTTGCTTGCCTTCACCTGTTGCTGGCTAGTTCCCTCATTCCGTTGCTGCTGATGCTGCTGGAGCTACTACGACTACCGCCGCTGCATGTTCTTGCTGCTATCAGAACCCAGCGTCCTCAGCCTTCCAACACAGCCTGAAGACTAACGACTCTCTAGCGGAGAGTCATCCGCTATCTATCTATCTATCTATCTATCTATCTATCTATCTATCTATCTATCTATCTATCTATCTATCTCATCGGATTGGGGATGCTGAGATGCCTGGCTTGGTCACGGGACCAAGCAGCTGCTAGGTTCTCGGCATCCCCAGTGTGCAGACAGCCACCCTTGAAATACCCCACCATATTGTACCATATTGTGTAAGCTAGTGTAATAGATCTCCTTTGTAATATACAGTCATTGTATCAGCTCTGTTCCTCTAAAGAACCCAGGCTGGGATAATGTCCAGGGCCAAACAAGGGCTAAGAAGAATGAGTTGCCAAGCAACACCCTGAATTTGTGAGTCTGGATGAGAGAGAGAGAGAGAGAGAGAGAGAGAGAGAGAGAGAGAGAGAGAGAGAGAGAGAGAGAGAAAACCAGGTATAAATAAAGAGGAAGAAGACGATGGAGAGGAAAATGAGGACCAGTGCGGGAAACTTTAAAAACCTATGTCCTATGTGGAAGTAGAAATGGGAAATTCAAGGGTTGCAGAAGGACAAACAGACAAAATCACAGCAACTGGTCTTGGGAGACTTAGGAAGAAAAATGACTGAGACTAGAAGGTGGGTAAGTAGCTGAGGTGTAGGTTTAGGTGGGATGTAGTTGGGGGACCCCTAACATGCTGGTGAGGGAAGGGAGGACGTGCCTGGAGACTGGCTCTGCTATTGACATTGGGTGACACCAGCTCAAACAGGGATTCATTCTGTCTTTTATCTTTGGCTGTCTTCTGATGCTTCTAGAGCAATAATAAATCATTTTTTTTAAAAGTCTACGGTGACTAGAGTTTCCTTTTAAGGCACACTGACATAAATAAATCGATTTATGACCAGAAAATGAAAACTTCAACTTCATAAATTTCCACATCCTGGTAGCCATAGCAACTGCTGACAATTCCCAGGGCTTTAGAAAAGAACTTACATCCGAGCCACTCAGGTCCAAGTGCTGCAACTAGGCACCCCATCCTTCAGAGCTGTGATGCATTGACCCTCTTGACATCTCTTGGCTATTTGGCTGCATAACCCCCACTTTGACACACAAAAGGCATCTTGTTTGCACGATTAGCTAGCCTATGAAGGAACTGACTTGCCTTTTTTTTTTTTTTTTTTTTTTTTTTTTTTACAGTGAAAAAGAGCCTGAGGCCCTGTGCATAGGAGACAAGGTCTCTGCCACTGTGTTTCCTCTTTAGCCCTGGGAGTTTACTTCTAAACAAGAGTCACCCCCATATTCTTCCTCTGCATCTGTTGGGACTCAACAGGCTCTCTTGCTTGTGTCAAGTGAAATAAGAATCTTCTAAAATCTCAGGCTGGGAGTGTAATTCAGTCCTTAGCTTGTTTTCCTAGCAGGCACCAGGCATGAAGTCCTGGGTTTGCTTTTTAGCTTTAAGTAAGAAGCAGGTATATTAGTGTATATCTGTAATCTCAGAATTTGGGAGGTAGAGGCGAAATGATGAGGAGCTCAAGGCAAAAAAGAATAGAGTCTCCTGGGATCTGAATAGCTACAGCTTCTTCAGTTGTGTGAAGTCTTTTTAGAATAGCTTGACCTCTGTCATTTCCATTTGGCATAGGGAGAAACATGCTGGAAATAAGCAACAATGGATCTTGCATGTATGTGTCTTTTCTTCCCTGTGGTCCTTCCTCCTGAGAGAAAGCCCACCATTTTAAAAGACACCCACGGGGTCCTTTCATAGCTTAGCAAATAGGACAACCAGCCATGAAAAGACGGGTGGCATGGGCCACGAGCCAGCAGTCACAGTTTCTTATACCAATAAACGCATGAGGGGGTGAATGAGTCAATTCAAGCCACAAAGTATGTGCACTCAACAGTGGATCCCTCAAAGAACTCTACAAAGCATCCAGGAACCCCGGGTTCTCAACTTGGAAGGCTCCTTGCCATTCCCTGGTGCCAACAGCAGTGTCTCAAGCCTGCTGGATGGTAGAGGAAAGTTGTCATTCTTTCCTCAGCTGGAACACGACATCACCTCTCTCCTTCCCCATCCTCGGGCCTGTCAACACACCCTGTGATAAGAGCAAGCAGGCCACAGGTGAATTGCCTTCCTGCCTGGTGGATGACAGCTTCTGTCAGATCCCCAGGCCTTTGCCAGCATCTCTGCTCCTCAAGACTGGAGAATGCTGAGGCACTATATCCCTATCTGGGTCGAAGTCTGACCTCCCAGGGAAACTGTATTTCCCCCTGTGGAGCCATATATGGGGGTTGTACAGGGAGGGATTTGATATGTACATACGTTTACGGAATAAAGTAGAGAAATAAAAAATTATCACGTGAGGGGAAGGGGCTTCCTGTTGAGATGTTCAGATAACTCAAGCCAAACTGCATATGTGGGGAAGGAAGGGCACCCTGGAACCGGATAATTGCCCCAATTTACTGCTTGACTTTGGATATTTCCACACAGAGTGTACAGTATTTAGAGTATCTCATATCCTGCCAGATGCAAGCCCGCCCTTTGGGAGCGCGCTTCATGTTAAGAGGCAGTGTCCAGTAACCCCGGCCCGAGCCAGTGCCATTGTTTGCAGCCCATTTTTGTGTCACCCAAGTCAGAGAGAGTTTCTCGTTTTAAGAATAACGCTCTATGTTGTCAGAGGGGGCTTTCTCCCTGGTGAGGAGAAAATTGAGATTCGGTGCCATTCAGGGCAGCCTTATGAGACATGTCTCGGGGGAGGGGGAAGATTAAATGACAGAATGGTCCCTGCAAGACCCTTAGCTTTCAAGCACTTGTAGTGGTTCAGCTTGCAGAATGTTAGCATCCAGTTTGACACTAAGAACTCCCCTAAGTGGTAAACGCTATTTAAAGGAGAAAGGTTATTTTTTTCTTTTCTTTCTTTCTTTTTTTATCTGCAGTGTATCTTAAGAGTGTCTCAGATGCCACAGAGTAGACTGTTGTCTCCTCTTGCTTGCTAAAAATGATCCTAGGTCGATGATTTTAGTAGCGGAAAAAGGTGAAGGTGTGGATTTTCAGAAAGGGCAGACAAATGTCCTGGGGTCAGTAAACCAAAGCTTTAGCCTTTCTTCTTCAAGTAATGATGTCTTTAAAAAGGGGTTGTGGTACACTGTTTTGTGGGTGATGTGTCCTGGGAATGTTACACATGCAGTGTTGGGGAGATCATGCATGCACTATTGGCAAGATCATGTGTGCAGTGGTGGGAGATGATGTGTGCATGTAACAGGGAGATAACGTGTGCATGTAACAGGGAGATAATGTGTGCATGTAACAGGGAGATGACGTGTGCATGTAACATGGAGATGACGTGTGCATGTAACATGGAGATGATGTGTGCATGTAACATGGAGATGACGTGTGCATGTAACAGGGAGATGATGTGTGCATGTAACATGGAGATGATGTGTGCATGTAACAGGGAGATGACGTGTGCATGTAACATGGAGATGACGTGTGCATGTAACAGGGAGATGATGTGTGCATGTAACATGGAGATGATGTGTGCATGTAACAGGGAGATGACGTGTGCATGTAACATGGAGATGACGTGTGCATGTAACATGGAGATGATGTGTGCATGTAACAGGGAGATGACGTGTGCATGTAACATGGAGATGATGTGTGCATGTAACAGGGAGATGATGGGTGCATGTAACAGGGAGATGACGTGTGCATGTAACAGGGAGATGACGTGTGCATGTAACAAGGAGATGATGTGTGCATGTAACAGGGAGATAACGTGTGCATGTAACATGGAGATGATGTGTGCATGTAACAGGGAGATAATGTGTGTATGTAACAGGGAGATGACGTGTGCATGCAACAGGGAGATAACATGTGCATGCAGTGGAAAGATGATGTGTTCACGTGGTAGGGAGATTATTGTGAGTGTGACAGGGAGATGATGTGTACATGTGTGTATGTGGTGAGAAGATGGTGTGTGTGTGAGAGGAGATGATATGTGTGTGTGTTGTGAGGACATGATGGGGTGTGTGTGTGTGTGTGTGTGTGTGTGTGGTGAGAAGATGTCGGGGTGAGGAGATGATGGTGTGTGTGTGAGGAGATGGTGTGTGTGTGTGCTGGGGAGATTATGTATACAGTGGTAGGGAGATTGTGTGCATACAGTGAGGAGATTGTGTGTGTGCAGTGGTAGGGAGATATGTAGGAACTCTGTGTATGTCATTGCTGTACAAAATTTTCCGAGGGAGATGTAGACAAACATCTACTCATTGCAGATAGGGCACCAGTGATGAACCTAAGGAACAAGTCTGCCAGTCCAGCTTAAACTTCTCTGCAGAACATGGGTAACAGGTTACTGACAGAAGCATGGGTGACTCTGAAAGCAGCCATGTTACTGAAAAGTTCCCTCAGCTTGGGAGATGACTTCCTTATAGTGGCATAGATGGTATCTGTCCTTCAGCTAGCCTTCTCCCTCAATGTGTTCTACCATTAAAGTCTACAGGACTTCAGATACTGGAGTAGAATTAGGCATATTGGAGAGAGGTGTATAGGAAGGCATAGCTAGGACCCAAGATGAGGCCCCAATGACCCTCCCTATCGGATTCTTCATTGGGGAGTGTCAACAGGCATACAAATGCAGGTGTCATAGCTGCTCCGTGGAGATGGCAATTGCTGGTGTCCATGGAGGACTGATTTCTACAAAATTCATCCAGTCTTTCTGTAACACCTCCCCTCCACTGCTTTATTTTTTAAGTCTGTTAAAAAAATATACAGGATTGGTTTTTCTTTAAAGAGTTTAGATTTTGGAAATGTCTCAAAGTTCTTGCTATAGTTTGGAACTTCCAAGACCCATGTGTTGAAAGTTTGGTAGCCGTAGTGATGCAATTGAGCCCTAAAATGAGGTCATGGGGACACTAGGATTGTGACTCTGATGAGGTTTCTAAGACTCCAGTCTGTTCCTTTCCCTGTTTGGCTCCCAGGCTCCACCGTAGGTGTCCTTGTCACAGGCCCAAAGCGACAGGGTCCACTGTCCATGGACCAAAACCTCCCAAACCATCAGGCAAAACAGATCCCCCGTCTCTACAGATGGGTTCCTATAGTGACAGATAGCTAACCCCGTTTTCAAACCTTGTCTAAAAGTTCCCCTTCATTCCCAACACTTACACAAATGATTTTGTCCTAAATCCCCCAAAGTCAGCAGGAGTGGCTTTAATGTCTGGGGACAATTGGCACCAAGGGTTCTTGAAAAGAGAAGTGAGGAAAAGGCGGCGAAAGCCAGGAATGCGCTTGCTATAAGCTAGACTGACACAAACACGTGCCTATGGCCTTACGGGTCCTCTGACTCCTATAATACCGCGGCTGCCAGGCAAAACCCTCTGGACCGCATTTTCAATGCAGTCTCCCAATCTTTGAGCTCTTCGGAGACACATTTACTTTCGGTATCTCTCCCTGGCCTGTCAGTATGCCATGCTGCTGAGTAGATCAACCACGTGGCCCAGCTGCTAGAATTCCTGCCTGGGGGAGACAAGCAATATCGGTGCCTTCTCCCAAGGTCCCAACAACAAACCAAGGTACAATGCCACCAAAGCTAACTTTGGACAGCCAATGGGTTTCTTGGGCTTACTTACAGAGCCTAGGTGAGGGATTAGTTACAGGAGTGTGGGTGACTATACCTGAGAATCTTTACCCAGCAAGAATAAGGGCTTCCTCATAGCCATAGAGAGTTCCACCTCCCAGTTCTCCCTGGCTCTTCTTTAATTATAATGCAATTAAAGCAGCATTACATACAACAGGGCTTTATGGAAAGGTTGGACTTTCAGGTGAGGGTCCTGTGACCCCTCCTAGGCCTCCACGAGGAGAGGCAAACCGCAAGCCCAGCTAGAATAACCCTTTTGCAAGAGGTTGAAGTTGAATTCTTAACAAAATAGCAAATGTTTGACTAAAAGGATAGTTACACATGACAGGCCCCAGGCCACTTGTCTTTAGCAAGAGGCTATTGCTTTGGCTTTTGGGAGGGTATACAACTCTTGGTCTCGCCTCAGAAAAATCTTACTATTCCTTTTAAAGTAGGTTCTGCCCCAATTTCTCTCTGAATATCTTTGTATTGGCTGAGAATTACACAGGACTTTCTGGAAGACTTTGAAACAATGGGAGAAAAGGCCTCAAAACCGCTAGTAATAAGATAGTCATGGCTGTCAATACCCAGTGTAATATCCTGTGTAAAAGTCCAAATCCCGCTGGGGCATCCTGACATCAGGTTTGCTGAGGTGTAGAGCTGGCTCTTCTGCATTCCTTTCTACACAAACACCACCCCTTCTGCAAAGAGACCTCCAATAGTTGCAGAGCAAGGAGGGCCATAGCAACCAGGAGAAGCTTGGGTGAGGCCAGGCCCAGGAGTCTCACACACAAGCTTTTGTTTCTCTAACTCTCTGTCCCTCTTTGCCTGTAGGCTCCTTTGCTGAGAGAGCTCTTGACTTGGGAAATCCTCTCTTTTCTTCCATCATAGGCTAGATTGACCCTGTCTTCTTTCCTTTGTTCTTTGCTTTCCATGCACAATGAACACCTAATTAAATACTTCTTGGGTTTTTTCATTGATTGCATTTCTATACCGCAAACTTTGACATGGCCGGTCTGTCTTTTGCCCTCGCAACCATGCTTGTCCATGTGCAATAACAGTTGAGTAATTGGACATCTGATCTAATAAAGGAGACATTCTTCCCTGATTTTGAAATCAAGCCTTTAAATTAAAAGAAACATCTGGTTGGAAAGTCCAAGGGAACGATTTGGTTTAGCTTCAGAAAAACAACCTTAAACATCATTCTCTCTATAGGCTATCTTGATATCTTGGGGAATGAAAGAAGACAATTTCTTGCCTACAGGCCATGAAAACTTTCTTGCCTTAGGTCATTGGTCAGATTACTCTTATCTAACCATGGAAGCAATGATCATTATCAATTAGATTCCAGGAAGGAGTCCCAAGCCCACCCTGGCTGTAAGAGGAGCATAGCAAATGAGCCGGATGCTGTACCAAAAGGCATCACCTGCCTGAATGGCTTTGTCTCATAGCAGCCTGGCTTGAAGAAATGCAATTAGAATCCCTTCTCTGGCAAAACAATGGAACGAACCGGTGAGTATTACAGCAATAGATGCTCACTTGCAAAGGGGACCTTGGGTTGCAGGTACCTGCATGCATGCGCATATGCATGTAGTAGTGTGTAGTATTGCCCTTAGCTAATTTACCTTTGATTTAGGACATTAGAGCCAGAAAGAACTTAGAGGACAACAAAGGCAGTCTGTTGACGGATTGGAGGTCAATGTCTAGTCTTTTAAGGGACAGTCTATATTCAGCAAAGGGAAAGGCTTAGAAAAAGCAGGTGACCAAGGGCATTAGGCCTGGGAAACAAGCCATGACAGAGGAGGGTGGTCCAGCACTGGGTGATGTCACTGAGGGATCTCTGTGGCTTAGCATTTCTTGTCTTCCTAATCCTTCACAGGTAGACTTGTCTACCAGGGAGATATGGAAAGTCTAGAAGAATTTCCCAAGGCAGAGAACCAAATGGCACACCTCATTGAAGAAAGCACCCAGCCGGCGGATCTTTTAGCTCTAAAAAAGTTGAAAACTCCACTGAAGAATCATGGACTGACTCCCCCCTTTCCCCACACCCCACATAGACTCCCTGGGAAATGAGGTCACAATTCAGAATTCAAAGCCACACAGTAAGTAACAACATAGGAGAAGCATCAGGCACTTCATTCTCCCCATTCTTTGGACTCGTGCTCTTTGCCTGTTCCTTGCTCCCCACTCTTCCACATTCTCTCCTATCCCTTGTAAAAGAGAAGCTGAGACCAGAAGAAAGGTGAGCTAGACCTGGGAGTGCTTGCCTTGACTTCCCTTGGCGATGGAGTGTGATGGGGACTTGGAAGTTAAATAAACCCCCTCCTTCCTGAGCTGCTTTCGATTGGAATATTTTACCACAGCAGTGAAAAACAGATTAATACAGTCCCCAATAAATTAAAAATTCTCCAAGAATCTGAGGCAGGAAGAAGGCTGATGTCTGGTGCCAGCCAGAGCAGGAATTTATCTCTTAGTAAGAGATTTCACGCAGTTCTGACAACCTGTCAATTTCCTTGCAGAAGAATTCGGAGCTTAGACAAGGTGTCTCAAAAACAGGCAAGACCACGCCTTGTCCAGGACTGCTTAGTTAGGCACACCTCCTTCCACCCCTAGTTTTAAACCTAAGCCTCATGGCAGGATCCTGAAGGTTGACTTGAGGAGGCCACTGATTACGGTGACACTGTTCTCCTCCAGTGGCCTTACTAAATAGATGGGTTTATTTGCTAGAACCCAGGCTTTGACCCTCACCATTCCAGTAGCAGTATGGAGTTCCTTGGTTCAGCATGAACTTTCCGGAGACTTGAGCACAGATGCGCCCCTCAATTGGTGAGTCAGCTTGTTCATTTCCGAGTCATCCGTCATCCAGGATGAGCAGGCACAGTAAACAGCTAGCAATATTTTCACATCGAAGCATAGACACAGGAAAAGAACCACAGTGTAATGCTTAATGTTTGCTTGTGAATGCCAGCATGAAAAGCTTTTGTCCAAGTATGTGAGACCCAAGGAGAGCAATGATGCTGAAATCCAGCTGCTGGGGGTGGGGTTATGACATGGTCAGATGCACACCTGCGAACCACAGAAACATCTCTCAGGTGATCAGGGGCCCCACGGGTGCAGTTTTGATGCCACTCGTTTAGGGGAACTCATCTCTAAGGGGAGACTTCTCTTCTCATGCCCCATGTTAGGAGGATCAATATTAGTTAGGGGGAAAACAGTTGGTTTCCTTTGTATTTTAAGATTTCCTGTTGTTGGCATCCTTCCTCGAGGATAGCTTTATCTCCATGCAGGGGCCAGGAAGTTGATTGTGTTGGTGGGAGCATCCTCCTGGCTGAGCTGAAGGCCAGCTCAGGCTTTTCCCAAGGTCTGATCGCAGAGTTCACGGGCTACCCGGTCTTGTTGGTAAGGTATTGTTCACCTTCTGCAAATGCTTTTCCATGGCTCAGACCCACTTAGATGGGTCTCACTTTCTGCAACTGTCCTACTTAGATGTGGGCAAACTCTACTGTTCAGGACCCTGTAAGCAAATACGATTTTCAGTTTGTCACTAACAGTAGAACAGAGGGCACTGAGAATGGCGGGGGATCTTGGGGCATCCTGCAGCTGTGGGCTGGTAGAAAGAGGATGTGACCAACATGTCTGCTTCAATTAGTTCTCCAAATTCATTGGTCACATGATTGCAAAGGAATGTTACTTTTATTAAAATGGCTCAGAAAAATGACTGCATCTCTTTGGAACCCATAAACATACACAGACTACACTGTTTTTCTTTAACATCTGTGCCCTTTAGAAACTTTTTCTTATATAGATTTTTTTGAGTTCTAAAAATAGATAACAATAAATAGTATAGTGCTATTGGCATATTTTCTTCATCTAAAATTGTCAATATACTTTCCAATATTTTTTTGCTTTCAGCCTTTTCCCTCCTCGTTCCTTTCTAAATAATGAAAACAACATGCATGTAGCTTAAGGCGACTTCAACGCTCATGCTTGGTTCTGCCAACCTCTGGCATGCTTACCCTGTTTTGCACACTTACACATGAAGAGTCTGGCAGGTCCAGATGATTCGCATGTATTTTCCTATTTTACAGGTCACATGTGTTCATAAAAAGAGTGCATCTAGTATGTACTTTGGTTTCTAATTGAAGGAAAATGTGCATAAATAAAATGTATACACCAAAAACTCAGCTCCTCTCTATTTTTGAATTCTACTTGTGACTTATTTTGTGTCTCCCTGTATGCAACATAAAATTGATATTTATCTCTTCGTGTGGCCTTAGTTCAGTCATTTGCATTGCTCTGTGCTCTCTAGACCTGTGGATGCACTACACTGTGTGTGCCCATCTCCTACGGGTGGCTATTGAGCGTTACCAGTTTCTAGTTACTATGATGGTTTCCGCTCTAAAGTTCCTGTGCACACTTTCTGGTGACCACACAGATAGGGAGAGGAACAATTAAAGAGGTCCAGTGACTCCTCAGTTCATCTTTGGGGTACTGACATGAGGCTAGGTACTCTACCAGACCACCTTCAGCCACTCAGTGCTAGCAACCACATCATCGCTAGCTGCCAAATGCGACAGGCATACCCTTTAAAAGGTCCCTGCCACCACAGACTGGTTTGTCTCTCTGTCTCTCCATCTCTCTTTGTCTCTGTCTCTATCTTTCTTTGTCTCTCTCATCCCCACTCCAAGATGGCCTTTGCTTCCCTACCCAATAAGTCTCTTGTATGAGATCTGTGGTGCTTGTTGATTCCAACCTACCAATGCACTCATTGGCATAAACCCTACCACCACCTATCTGGTTTCGCTGTTGTCTCTGCTCCAGTCTTTCCTTCATGGTGGTTATATAATCTGTTAGAGCCGTGTGAAATCGCTTTCCGAGAGACAAGTCCCTGCTCTGGCTGGCTTAGGCCCCAACGTCCTCCTTCTCCCAGTATGAGATCCTCCGAGAAAGTCCAATTCCTTGGGAACCGTCTGACCCACAAATGTCAATCACTTCAACAGTCTGATAGCACAAGTGTCTCCAGAATATATCCACTTCTGCCAGGATGCTTATATGATACAGTCCCTAAGACAGCCATTAATCTCAATGGAAAACATTGAGCTTCAATAACCCAGTTACTCACCCCCTCCAGGGTTCACGTCTTACAAGTCTTATTATGTCTCAGTATTGCTGACTGGGTAATAGGATTCAAGTACAAGAACCCGTGGGACCTGAATATCCAAACCACAGCAGGTGTGATGCTTGGTCACCAATCCAAGAGTTCTTGGGGTCAAGCATGTTTGGGAAGCTCTGCCAGGCGTTCTATACTCAAAGGTGGCACTGTGTGAGAGCAGGCCAGCTCGCTCTCAGGTTTACTAGACACTGTCTCACTTCTCTCAGAAGGGGGACTTTTTGGGCGAATGACACACCAACATGGTGTAAGAGACTCACTTCCCCACAGCCTTAATGTTTGCTGTCTTTAGACCAACTTTTCTGTATGATGAGTGAATAGTGGACTTTGGGTTTCAATTTGTATTTTAGTATCCCCCCCACCAGTGCCCAAATTTATTTTATTTATATTTATGTGTATGTGCAAGCACATGTGAGTGCAGTTTTTTTTTTTTTTTTTTTTTTTTTTTTACTGAGGTCAGAAGAGGGTGCTGGTTTCTCCCAGAGCCTGAGTTCCAAGCAGTTGTGAGCTGCTCCAACATGGGTGCTTGGAACTGAACTCTGGTCCTCTATAAGAGTAGTAAGTGCACTTAGGGATTAAACCATCTCTAGTCCCCAGTTTAGTGTTTTATTTTATGACACCCATCATTCAAGCAGTTAGCTTATATTGAGGAGCAAGGAGCTATTTACCATATAGAAGAAACTGGACCCAGGAGTCATCTGTCTTGCCCCAAGTCACTGACCGCTCATATACCTTCCACTCTAAATTCCTTATTAATAAATATTCTTATTAACTTTTGTTATTGTGTTATATATTTGTTTCTTGATATCTAGGGTTTAAAAATATAGATGTCTTTTTTATATTATAGTTTTCTTTATCTGACCCTTATTTATAAAGATTATTTATATTGGCTTCTGTATCTTTTCCAAAGCACTTTAAATACACCATTCTCCTCACCTGCTCACTCACCCATCCATCCACCCATTAGATAATTGTTGCTCAGGGTGTTTGGCTGTATTTGCATCACCAAGGTTGTTGACTCAGTTGCTGAGGAGTGGCTACTTCCTAGTGAGAGATGTTGGAAAATTCCCCAGCAGCATAAAAGCCCAGATTTACTGGCCAGGGGAGTCACCGAGGGAAAGAAGCACGAGAAAAAAAATGGCGCAGCTACAGGGACTGATGGGGTGAAGGGAAGGGAGATGGTCATTGTTACTTTGCTCCCTTGGCTATGTATTGTGTGTGCATGCACACATGCCATGGCGTATGTATAGAGGTCTGAGGACAAGTTAAAGGACTCAGTTCTCTGCTTCTACTATACGAGTCCAAGGGATTCAACGCAGGTTATCAGGTTTGGCAGCACGCACCCTGACCCACTGATCCTTATTGACAGCACCACTGTACTTTTTATTTGTTTGTTCGTTTTTGAGACAGGGTTTCTCTGTGTGTAGCAGTGGGATTAAAGGCATGCACCACCCCTGCCCGGATATTTTTTTTTTCAAATAGTTATTACTTCACGGTCACTATCTTTGTTCTGAGTCCCAACTTCAGGTCTTAGTGCTTAATGAGAAAAAGAGTTTGAGACAGAGCAAATTTAGACACGAGGTCATTCCTTTGTTCCCACACTCGGGAATCACTCTGCTATCCCACCGAGGCATGAGTGGGGCCCCCTGAAGCTGGGGGGTGCACAGCCCTCACCCCTTAGACACCCAGTGCCCATACGAAACATGCAGTTGTTTAACAATGTTGTTGTTTTAGTTCCTAAATTTCAAAGAAGAAATTAGACCCAGGAAGAGAGTAGGAAACTTTGAGAAAACGTGCTGTTCATTGCCAGTTCCTGAAAGCAGGCTGACTTCAGCTTGCACAAGCCCAAAAGATGGGCCCTCCTTTATGAATTCAGCTGTGGAGAGCATAGGGCAAATGGGGCCAGCTTCCTGGACTCGGGCCAGCCAATCAGAGGGCATACTGGGTGGGGACAAGGATCAATGTAAAGTTCTGTGTTTGAGTTTGAAAAAAATCAATAACTCAAGAACAGTTTATGTAAAGAAGACGGGGAGTTGTACTTGGCCTCTACCCAATAGCCATGTATAGAAAATCAACTTGTGTCACTTCCTAGGGATGCATTTACAGCCTGTTTACATTGGAGGGTCAGCCAGGAAGTGGCACTGCTTTAAGTTAGATTTCTGTGGACGTGTGTGTGTGTGTGTGTGTGTGTGTGTGTGTGTGTTCTGTGCAAACTATGTGATTGGTACATTTTGCTTTGCACATTTTTCTTGACAGACTCCTCACAGCCATGTTTTGGTGTGGCATTTTCAAGGGGTGGACCATTAGAATCAGCTTGTTACACCTAGCTGAGGTCTCTGAAAACACTGGTTTCTATAAACCCATCATAGGTCTCTAGAGATGGACCCTAAGGTGTTTTTTTGAATACAAAAAAAAATCTAGAAACCCCCCCCCCCACTCCATACCAACAAAGGAAAAGAAGATAAGAAAATGTTGGGGCTAGTAATAGGTGTGCTTTCAGCATCCTGTGGCTGTGCTGCATTTAATCAGTATTCTTAATCTCCTTAAGCCATGCCAGTTATGCTCTCCCTCTTTCCTCCCACTAAAGAATATGGTCTTGCTAGAAAGCATTAGTGTGCAAGACTACTTTCCCCATTTGTATTTTCTGCTATGGAGCTCAATTTCAAAACTGGTTCTTATTGTAGGTAATTGCCCTGGTATTTCTGACACATTTTCATGTTTTATCCTTATTTGTGGCTTTATATCCTTTCCTGGTATCTTTTTCTTTCTCCTAATTTAATTTAAAATTCTGTTTTCCTATCTGTATTTTGGCAAACCACCTCGAACACTTTTGCTTGGAGCAAGATAGGAACATACGATTCAGTATTAGCATTTGTATTGCTCTTAGGAGATATTGAATGAAATAAAGCCCAATTATTGTCACAAGTATGAAGCAAAGCATTGAAAGTATAAAGCTAAGGAAGAGTATGCTTACAGAACCCTCTCATATGCTTCATCTGGGGCCAGAGAGACAACAGAAACAAAAGAAAATTCGGAACTATTATGGGCCCCAGCAATGGCTGGATGGTGTGTGTATGTATACATGGTGTGTGTATGTTTGTGAGTGTAGTATCCGCCTGCTCACCTGTGGGTAGGTGTGAGTCTGCGTGGGGAGGAGCATGGAAGCCAGAGGACAGCCTCACATGCTGGTGATCTGTGTGTGTGTGTGTGTGTGTGTGTGTGAGAGAGAGAGAGAGAGAGAGAGAGAGAGAGAGAGAGAGAGAGAGAGAAAGAGAGAGAGAGAGAGAGAGGTGGGGGGGTTTCTCACTGGCCTGGAACTTACCAATTAGGCTAGGCTTGCTGACTCACCAATCAGTGAGTGAGAACCAGGGACCCACCTGTCTCTGGTTCTCCAGTGCTGGGATTACAAGCCTGGGTCACCATTTCTGGCTTCTTTTATTTATGTATTTTTTCCACCTCGGGTTTGGGGGATTGAACTCAGGTCCTTATGCTTACAAAGTAAGAGCTTTACTCGCTGAGGTCTCTATAGCCTTTCTTTCTAGGTGTTTCTAACTGATGATGACACACAGAGGTGAACTTACACATGAGATAGGTGGGGGGAAAGAAGAAGAGAGAACAGAGCAGGAAGAGGAGGGGGAGAAAATGTGTTCTATATGGTTATGGACTAAATGTTTGTGTCTATCCTAAAATCTGCATGTAAAGACCTATCCTCTAATGTGATTGTATTTGGTGACAGGGTCTTTGCTGAAGTAATAAAGGTTAAATGAAGTCATAAGGATGAGTCCTGTGATTGGCTAACATTAATGTCCTTTTAAGTCACAGCAGAGTCCTGTTTTCTCTGGCTTCACCCTGTGAGGACACAGCAAGAAAGCAACTGTCAGCAGGAAGAAGGCCTTGAGCAGAACCACACTGGACCTCTGGCCTCCAGACATGGATGAAATAAATTTCTATTTGCTTAAGCCTTATGTATGTGTATACATCAAAAATACAATAATTTAAAAAATCATTTTTAAGCTTCTGAACCTTGCCTTTGTCTTTTGACAATAGAAACAACAAACTTACTAAAAGAAAATAATAGCAGGAGAGGAAAAATATATCTGTTTCCAATAATATTATAGAGTTCTGGGTTTAGAGGGTTTGGACATGAGTTCAGTTCTGCATATGCTAATGTGTCCATGGCACATGCATGAGGAAATGAATCCAGCAGGGACATTAGAATGTGGCTTCTGGCTATGAAACACAGAGAAGGAGAGAAGCAGCCGAAAGCATTTTGGTTTAGTCAAAAACTCTCAGATAGGGCAGTGCTCGGGGTGGGGAGATGGTTCAGTTGGTGAAGTCCTTGCCCTCCAAGCATGAGAGCCTGAGTTTATCCTTAGAACCCATGGAAAAATCATGGCAGGGTGGTGTGTACCGGCAAGATGGATATAGGCATAGGCAGATCTCTGGAAGTCAGACTAGCTTATCAGTGAACTCTAGGCCTGTGAGAGACCCTCTCTGAAAACCCAAACCAACACACTTGCATGCGCGCGCGCGCACACACACACACACACACACACACACACACACACACAGTGCAGCAGGGCTCAGCCAGTGAGGACAGCAAGGATCATCTACAGTCGTCTCTTTAAACCCAACTTACACTGGGTTGTGGTGATGGTCAGAAATGCTAAAGCAATGAATGATTAGACTCCAAGTGCTACAGTTTAGGTGGAGTTTGTCTTCCCAGGTCCTTAGGTTCTTGAATGATGGTGTTAATGTAATAGAACTTTTAAGAGATGGAGCCTTCCTATTGGAGGAACCAGTTACTGTCTTACCAAATGGTCAAAATGCCTAAGCATCTTCTAAACGTTTGTGTTTACGCCCGTAGATTTATGCTGCTCTCATCCATGCTCAGGAAGTTTCTTTTTGCAGTTGACCGTGATTAATCCAGAGACTAATAACTGGTCAAAGTACAGAGGATAAGTGACCTTGAGTGCACAGTCCTAAAGGGGACATCTATATCAAAGCCACACCCATGCAAGGGGTAGGAAGGATGGAAGAGCTGCAGGATGGGGAGGTGTGCTGTGAACCAGTCTTCTGAGCATGACAGAGCCCGTGCCTTCAAGAACTCACAGTAGCCCTGGTTAAAGATAAGTCAGAGAGCATTCCAGCATGAGTAGGGGAGGAGCCCATGAGGCTCCACCCCTAGCTGAGGAGCCATTGATAGTTAAAGGCTATAGTGGGAGGAGGAGACATTTTATTTTCCTGTGAGGATGTGGCTGTTGGTTGGTTGCCCTTGCTCCAGTGGACAGCCCCACCTATGCACAGAACAGCGCTTCTTGGACCCTGTGGGTTGTTTACAAAACAAAGACGAGAACGTGACTGTATGGGGACTTGTTGGCCTGGGGGGATTTGGAGTGAGGTGATTGGAAGGGGTGGATATAATAAGCATGCATCCTATACATGAAATTCTCAAAAACTAAATCAAAATATCATGAAAATACACATGAAAACATTTTATCCCCCTCAATTTTATTACGGATCTAATGGACAACACTGTACGTTCTTACAGAACGAGAGGTGAAGCTCGCGAGAGGGAATTGGGTCTTAGGGGCTCTACCCGCATGCGCACATTGGCGATGTCTTGTGGAAGAGGTCGGGGCTCTCAGGGATGGATTGGTTCTCACAAGGGTAGTTATAAAGTGAGGCCATCCTACATGCCTGCCCTTTGTGCGTGTGGTCATTTCCCTTGGCACTTCTCCACCATATTGTGACAAAACCAGCCTCCTTTGCCAGGATATCCGCACCACGCTTTTTGGACTCTCCGGCCACCAGAATCAGGAACCAAGGAAACTCCTTTTCTTATAAATGCTAAACCTCGGGCATTTTGATATCACAATACAAAATGGAATAAGATACATATATGGTGTTGAAAACCATTAAAGGAGGCACGGAAAAAATAAATGGCTGGAGGGATGAATGAATGAATTTCTGTGACAATGAGTGAGAAGTCAGGAAGGCCCGGGGCACTCGTAGGAGGATCAAGAGACTGCATGAAATCGCAAGCCCTTGAAGGCCTTGCTGATAGGATAACAGTCGGGAGGTCATCCTCTGAGATGGCCACTGGCTTAGAGTAGCCAGTGTTCCCCTCCCTCTGGCCTTGGGGATTTCTGGGACGCAGCAGAGTTTTCTGGCATGGGATCCTCTGTTTCCTGGCTACAGTTGGGTTCTGGGCCATCTTTTGTTTCATTCAGTTTCAAATGAGAGGATCTTTTGGATGCTGGCTCTGGGCTGGGAAATGGAAACTTTGTGCTGCCATGAGGGAAGCAGTCTGTGTCTGGCAAGGGGCTCTGGCTGGAACCAGCATAAAGAGAACGTTAGGAAATCATCAAGCAGCCTGTGCTCTGGTGCGCTTTCATTGTTAGTGTCCCAATTCCTGGGAGGATGTCTAAAACTTTTCCTGGTTTATCGCCTTGGAGATAGAAAGGAAAAAAAAAAAAACTGAAAGCCCACAGCCCTTTCTACAGCCCGAGCTCCTCTCCACAAGCCTCCCAGAAAGAAACTGTGTTTGTGTCTGTGACCAGCTCACGATGGTGTGGCTGATAAACATGGCGTGTTGGGACCCTTTTTCCATTCCCTCATTGCTCTTCTGGCTCAGGCTTGCAGCAGCAGACAAAGTCCACTCTGTCCCTTAGAAGTGCCTGCTGTACTTTCGAGGGTTCCCTGCCCTCCCTCCCTGCCTCCCCCAACCCCAAGTGCCCAAGAAGCCTGCTCACGAGAATGAAATGGCCACTGTTTTGCTGGCATTTGGTACGATGAATGATGGATGTATCTATTTGAAACTTAGTTTTGACACATGCGGAAGAAGTAGAAAGGGGTCTATTTTAAGAAAACACAGTTCCCTCCCCATCTTCAGCTTCCCAGTACAATGCCAACTCCAGCCTAAAGTGACTGAAATGGTTCTAGGACACTTTTCCAAAGCATAGGTCCATATATTCCACCTCTCCTGTCTCCTCTCTGCCTCCTCTCTGTTGCCTTCAGTGAGCTGTGATCTGATATGGCCTAGAGACTCCCAGCCACGCAATGTGGGCCCAGAAGCCAACTCCTGCCTGCACAAATAGTAAGCATTATTTTGACAGTCCCAGCTCCCACTGAATTTAAATCTGTTTGATGCTTATTACACACAGTCCTTGAAATATTTGGAGAGGACCAGAGTGTCTACATTTGCCAAATGGAATATCTTCAGATGTTCTTCACTGGCCACGATTCCTAACACACATTAAAGCAGATATGCGCCCTCCCTTTCTTTCTTCCTCCCTCCCACTCATTTTTTTCTTTTCACAAATATTTCTGCATCTAAGTGCCAGAAATTGTACTAGACACACTTTCCCTCCATTGTAAAGCTAGAGGAATCGTAGATTAAAGGGAAATACAGAATATATGCAGTGTGGCGAGATCATGAAAGACCATGGACCCTGCAGTTAAGATTGTTTTCTTTTGTTTGAAAGAGAATGGTGTTAGGAATCTCAGGGTGGCCTTAAACTTGTGAATCCTCCTGACTCAGCCTTCCACAAACTGGACTTGGAGGCATGTCTACCAAGTACATCCAACGTTGGTTCTTTTATCCTTCTTGTCTCTTTCAACCTTCCTAAACATGCTGAGAACCAGGTTCTTTAGTGATGATAGAGAATACACTGCATCTCTTTAGGAATGGCAACAGTGTACGTAGCCTGCCTGGCACGTGCCCTGGTCTGAGCAGGAACCCAGCCATTGAACATCTCAGTCTGCCATTCAGTACTATTAACCCGAATAGGAAAGTCAGACAGTCTCAGTCATTGAAGTACACCAGTTACAAATCAACTATTGGAGAGCTTGTCAGACAGCATAGTATCTGTTTTTGTTGAAGTTATTGATAAAAAACATTGACCAGGATGTGGCCTGGAAAACAGCCCTGTGACCCTATCGAAGGACACCAAGCCCTTGTATCCTTATTCTGTTGATAAGCATTTTTTTTTATGCTGGCGATATTGAGTTGGTTATAAATAGAAGTGTGCTCTTTTCTGGTGTATGATTTCTCCAGAAGGATTTTTGTCATCTCCCTCGCTGAAATCCAGGTATCTGTCTGTAGTGTAGCATTCCTCTGGTTCAGTCATTAGAACAGACTCTATCCTTTGTCTGTCTTTTGGTCTTTCAGAATGAAAACCCTCCCATGCAGATGAACACATTGCATCAATCCACACTAAAATATTAGCAACCCAAAAGACTTCTTCCTATCTGGCTCAGGTGGGAGTGAGAGAGCTTCTGGATCCTGGGAGAGACAGAGAACGGTTGCTAATAAAATATTAAAAAAGGTGCTGCCACCGCCGCATGGGGAATGAAAACAGGTCATATAGACTTAGCGAGCAAGCCTGGAAAAGGATCTATATGCAGAACCACATTCACGCTGATAAATGTACACACTAGATTCCCTGTGCCCATGCTTGCTTCCCCCTCTTCTTCATGAGAAGTTTCAAGATCAAAACATTACCAATGTAGCTTTGA
This sequence comes from Arvicola amphibius, assembly GCF_903992535.2. NCBI lineage: Eukaryota > Metazoa > Chordata > Mammalia > Rodentia > Cricetidae > Arvicola > Arvicola amphibius. The sequence goes on from NC_052054.1 coordinate 15,996,455, forward strand.
TCCTATCATAGCAGGCATCAGGAGTGGGAGACAGGTCCTTAGAGCAGATATGCAAGTTCAGCACAACTTTAACATCCTTGCTAACAGTAAGATGTCGGCTGACATTTCTGGCCACTGTGCTAAGTGCAACAGGTCATAATTCTCCCAACAACCCTAGGAAGACGGTGTCATTAGCTTCTTGTCTTAGAGACTCAGAGAGGCTGGTCAGTTTGCTTGAAATCACACAGGGAACCGAATCAGAGCTTTTTTAGTCCCTCACTCTCCCAGATGTGTTCAGCATCTTGACATTGTGACACAGCATTGTCATCTACAAAGTTCATACCTGAACCTTGTGATTGAGTCACAGGAGCAATCACACACACACACACACACACACACACACACACACACACACACACACACACCCCTTGTGATGTTTCAAATAAGTTTTTGATTTTTTGTTGACCCACGTTCAAAGCTACCCCAAGGCCACATTCCGCCCACAGGATTTGGATTGGACACACCTTCAAGCTTTTAATCTTTAAACAAATGTTTCTTCCTACTCTGTTTTTCAGGATTAGTTGACAATCACATTGTCACTTGGGGATTCTGAACTCAACCCTGACACTGTGCCCTTTGGCCCTTTATGATCTGCTGCCATGTGTTCTGAAGAAGCCCAGGCCCCTTGGGATTATATATTTCCATGTGTCCACCCATGTGGCCTGGCCACAGTGCCAAGGACCAGGGTAATCTGGAGTAGACTCCGCTCACTTCCACTAAAGGTTCACACCCAAGGAGCCATCTGCTTTCTGGAATTCATACTGCTGGGATTCCAGCCTCCGGATTGTTTTGGAATTAGGCGGTGGTGTCTTGGAACAGCTTGACTGGAGGCTGAATCTCATTACTGACAGAATTGTGACCTTTCAGCAGAATACAGAAAATGCCATTAATATAACATGCAAAAATGATGTCAGTGCAGTTATATGGGAGGGAGAGAGATAGGCCATGTGGGATATTTATTTTAATGATATCACCATCAGTTGTTGTGTGGTTTGAATTAAAGAGAAGTCTTTGAGTTTAAATTCCACCAATGATTTTTCAAGAACATTCTCTTGTTTTGTCTGGTGTCATTTAGTAATCATTTTGCTGTTCTTCCTGGCTGAATGGAGCCTTTGATGTGATTTTTGTTGTTGTTGCTCTAATGTCCTAAACACAATAATAAGGGGGCCTTTATCTTCAATCTAATTGGATCCTTATTGATATAAGATACAGGCGTTTAAATATGAAAAGTAAGAGAGAATGTGGTGGTTCAAATTAGTGAGAGAGGAGGGATGGAGCCCATTACACATGACAGCTTGGTTTGATAATATAATCTCTCTCTCTCTCTCTCTCTCTCTCTCTCTCTCTCTCTCTCTCTCTCTCTCTCTCTCATTATCCTCAGTTTTCCCACTAAAAGTTCATGTTCAGTGAGTTGGTAGGTGTCCCATTCTTTTCAGCTTTCCTTTCTTCCTAGATGCTTTCATTATAGTGATGTCTTTTGAAACATTATGCTACTAACATTTTAAAATCATGCCTGTGTTCTTAGCCCCTTTCCTTGCCTGATCCTGCCCACCATGTTTCTTACCTAATCAACCGACAAGTATCTACTATTTGCCTTTATCCTCCTCTCCGTCTTCTGCCCAAGATCGTTTATTGGCTTGGCAGCTCCGTCTAAATCAGCACCCAGTGTTCATTCTTCATGTTCCCTGCTCAGTTCAACTAAACTCAGCAAAAGCTGACACCGCTCTCTGTGCCCAGATGTCTACAAGATGGCTCTCAAAGTCCTGATGGTACTGCAGGCTGAAAATACCCTAATTTGGCATCATCTTCTAAAAGCAACTTCCTGCCCACCCACTGGACTGCGCCCCACCACTCATAGAATCTGAAGTTGAGTAAAAAAATGTAGATGAACAACTAAATCACAAAAATACATAGTTATATGACCAGATCATAAAAATACATAGTTACATGACCAGATCTTAAAAATACATAGTTACATGACCTATTGACAAATTTTCAGATGTGTGGCTGCCAGGTTGAGTCCAGGGTCCCTGAATTCTGAGAAGTGACCAAGTAGAGGCTCCACAATGGCTCCCAGTTGCTGTTCTGCCCAAGTGGTGTCTCTAGAGAAGGTTTGCTAATGATGACAATAATTAACAAATAGCAACAATAATAATGACAGGCACAGTGTAGTGGTTTAATTGAAGATGTCTCCCATAGGCTCATGGATTCGAACACTTGGTTCCCAGCTGGTAAGGTTGTTTGGGGTATGGGGCGGCCTCCAAGGAGGAGGCCCATCCCTGAAACTGGGCCTTGATTTGTAACTTTGTTTCACAGTTTGCTCTCTGCTTCCTGCTTTTGGTTAACGATGTGATTGGCTCCTGCCACCATACCTGTCTCCTGCTGTCATGGCTCTGCCCTCCCATGACGGACATTTATCCCTCTGGAACCATAAGGTTAACCTCACTTTCCCTTTTATGAGCTGCCTTTTTCATGGTGTTTTAGCACAGTCCCAGAAAAGTAACAGGTCCCGCCATCTATAGTTCTCCCCGACACACGCCACCTTATTTGAACTCGTCAGCATGGGTAAGGGAACTGTGAGTGTGGACGCTGTTATTATCTCCATGTTACATGTGGACCGTAGCAGACATGTATGCAGTTAGTATGCAGTTAGCGGTAACCGGTGAAGCCTGGGCTCTGGTGTGCTAGGCTGATAGGCCAAAGCTGCTCCTGGCGGTCTGTTCATTCTCAGAGAAACAGCAGAGCGTGCAACCACGTTCTTGCTGGGGTCAGAACTGGCCTACCTGCTCTATACAAAGGACCCATAAGGGAAGAATTCCTTAGACATCCCCCCTGCCAAGGCGAGGAGGGATGAGCTGCTTACGGGGTAGTAATCAGTGTGGGCAGAGCTCTGTATGAAGCTCTGGTGTGTGGGGGCCAAGATGGAGAGACCCTGGGGTGCTCAAACGTCAGGAAGCTTTCCTCAGAGTTCATGTGGTTAGAAGTCAAGTGCATTGCATTCACGGATGCCCCTCTGGCAGTGGTTGTCCTCTCTTCCAGAAGATCCTTCCTGTGCGTGTTTGTGTCCTCTCTCCTCTTCCTTACAGGACCCAGTCATACTGTGTTAATGCACACACTAATGACCTCATTTTAACTCAATTACCCTTTTAATGACCCTATCTCTGAACATGATCTCACAGAGAAGATCTCGGAGTCTGCGACTTCAACCCATGAATTCAGAGATGACATGACTCAGCCTGTAACAGCCCACTGTGGTGGTTTAATCGGAACTGTTATTTAACTTTATTATATTGGAGAGAGAGAAGCAGAAGGTGCGCGGAGATAATCCAGATGTATTCATCTCCCTGCTGCGGAGGGCTCGGTCTGTGTTCAGCCCTAAGTTCAGCCAGCCCAGGACCCCATCACAGCCCACTGAGGTGCCTCTATCCAGAAGCTGCCACCCCTGCTGATTCCACAGTGCTTGGAGAAGGAAGGGCAAGCCCAGGTCCCACCCTCCCAGGTACATAAAGCACTCGGAAAACTTGCTGGAGCCCAGAACACTTGAGTCTTATGAAGTTTCTGTGAGTCGACTATCTGCATTCTGGTCACCTCTTGGCTGAGTCTAAGGTCACAGGTTCCACGGCCATGCTCTGAATGACACTAGCAAAAACACACTGGGAATTTCCCACCCTAAAACTTGGTTCAAATGCTGCTATCCAGCAGTCTCTGAGTTAGGAGTTGTATGCATTCGAAAGCACATCTTTTCGAATTCAGGTTTGGCTAACACCATCGTTCATTTCCCAGATCTGGCTGCTCTGAGCCCACAGCCAACATGACTGGTGCCTTCTTGCTTCTCTTGAAATGCTTTTGATCCTCGTGCTCATGAGAAAAATTGTTTCAGTAAAAACAAAGAGCGTGTGCCCGACTGTGCCTTGTTGACCAACCTGTCCGCACTTTAGCCTTTCCAAAGGAGAGAAAGAACATTCGGGGACTGGCAGGACACACTTCCTGAGTGCTTACGGCTGAGTACTCCCAGCCAAAAGAAGGGTCTGTGCTCTGAAATCTCAGCTGAAAGCAGGTCGTCTTGTACTCAGACCAGCTTCCCCAAAGAGATGGTTATAAACAGCCATTTCACAAAAGCCCGCTCAGCATGTAGAACTGAAGTATTTGCACCGTTCCTCACTGCTGTGTCTTACAGGAAAGCACCTGCCACTTTTCAGACTGCCCAGAGCAAGCATTCCCATCATTGATTTCAGTGGGAGGGGGCAGGGTGGGGTGGGGGTTGGCTGGTCGAGCTGAGACAGGAATTACAAACTTGGAGAAGGCAGGGACAAGTTCAAAGATGGGGCTAGAGACACCGGAATTAAGTTACTCTTGACGTTGCTAAACCATTGTCGGGTGTTCACTGTAATTTATTTGCTGAGATGGATACTGCCGTTTTAGCACAGTGGCCCTCCACCGCTTAACGCTGCGACCCTCATGTGGGGATCCCCCCACCATAAAATTATTTCGTCGCTATTTCATAACCATAATTTTGCTACCATTATAAAAGGGTAACATAAATAATTAATATGTAGGCTATTGGATATGTGACCCCCTGTGGGGGTCATGACCCACAGGTTGAGAACTGCTGCTTTAGTGTTCTCTAATTCATGGGTTCTAATCTTGTCACTTCAACTAGATTATAGTCCTTCGATACCTGCACTTCCTCTGCTGTCTTTCGAAGTACCCTCTTGACTGTCAATTCACTGTATCCTCTTATGTTTATTAGGTCCCAGCAGGGCTCATCATCTGGTTCTAAGAAGTGGTGTTGTCAAGTGGCAAGGCTGTGTTAAAGTTTACCAGCAGGGACCAGATCAACAGTGAGAGTCAGAGAAGCCCCGGGTGCTGGCTAAAAGGAGGACAGACGAAGTTTCACTGGTTGAATACAGTCAATAGTTTAATTGGAGGAAGAAAGGAAGAAAGAACAAAATCATTTCCTTTGATCTAATAGGAAATTAGAGCAATGGTAATCGGTGTTTAGAAATAGCCACTTTCGTCACGGATTGTTCTCAAGGATGAAGAGAGACCGTGGACAAGGGTCGGTGAGGTTGCTGGAGATTGTAGAGTTGAAGAAAGCCTGTGCCTGCCCCAGAAGCTCCCCGAAGCTGCTATGAATCTGGAACTAAGTGCTGTGGTGTTCAGCCTCTGGATTGAGACCACTTGGAGGTCAAGTGACCCTTTCACAGGGGTTGCCTTAAGGCCGTCTGAAATATCAAATATTTATATTACGATTCATAGCAGTAGCAAAATTACACTGAAGTAGCAATGAAGGAATTTCATGGTTGGGGTCACCACAACATGAGGAACTGTATTAAAGGATCACAGCATTAGGAGGGTTGAGAATCACTGTTTTAGTTGAATTTGTTGGGCTATGCCCACTGAAGTGATCCTGTTTTGGTGGCCTTGTTAATGAAATAGCCAGTAAGTTTATTCAAAAGACTTAAACTTCAAGAACTACTTAAATTCAAGAGATACAAACAGTTGTTATTGATGGTATTCCTTCCTGGAAAGATTTTTTTTTTTAAGAAAAAGAACTCTAAACCAAAAATCAGAAAAGAGCCCCAATTCAAACAGAATTTGGGAAAAACTCCAACTTGTAAAAACTTGCTTCCTTTGTGTGAAGATTTGTGTGAAAAAGTTCCATTGGCATAAGCATACCAAATGGGGGCTCCACAGCAGAGTAAGGCCAAAGGCAGACACGCATCTGCATGCATGTCAACAGTGAAGGACAGACACACATCTGCATGCATGTCAACAGTGAAGGACAGACACACATCTGCATGCATGTCAACAGTGAAGGACAGACACACATCTGCATGCATGTCAACAGTGAAGGACAGACACACACCTCCCTCGTGTCAACAGTGAAGGACAGACACACATCTGCATGCATGTCAACAGTGAAGGACAGACACACACCTCCCTCGTGTCAACAGTGAAACCACGAAGCCGAGATGGCCCTTCATAAAATGGTGCTGCGTCAATTCCATATCCATTGAGAGAAAGATACAGTTCTGCCTTTTCTGGTACTGAGGAGATGGTCCAGTTATTCAAGTGCTTGCTTTGTAAGCACAAGGATGTGAATTGAATCCTTAGGATCCACTTAAAAAAAAATAAAAACCAGGTATGGTACCACATGCTTGTACTCACTGTGCGAGGATGGCAGAAACAAGAGTTGGATCCTTGGGGATCACTGGCCAGCCAGCCTGCTTGGTTAGTTCTAGGCTCATGAGAGACCTTGTTTCAAAATGGTGGATCATGTCTGAAGAAAGGTGCATGAGGTTTTCTTCTGACCCCCATATGCATGTGCACCCTTGCATGTACACTATCTCATATTCATACATACTCACAGGCATGAACATGCAAATGTGTGGCTACAGACATACATACAGCACGTAAACACACAAACACACACCAACACACATGAACATGCAGACATACACACGCTCGTATTTTCCCTTTTCTCTCTTGTCACTGAGTTTCATTGAAATTTAAATGCTAATCATTGGACAATAAAGCTCGCTAGAGTGGTATAGAGCAGCATCTTTGCTATGGTGCATCACCAAAAGCTGCAACAGTGGCAAAGGGAAAGAGAAGAGAATCTGCCAGAGTTCCAGTGACCACCAGTCAGAGCACAAAAAATAAATCAACACTTTGAACCAAGGGGAAGAAGGGTGAGTTTAGGAAATTAAAGAAGCCTGGAGAGGAGACTGAAGGAAGAGACTGCTGGAAGGAAGAAGCAGTCACAGCATCCAATGCTGCCAAGAATCCCGGAGACCTAAGACTGTCCAGTGTCCGCTGGGCTTGTGAGGGAAGGGATGCTGCAGAGAGCAGGCGGAGTGACTGGAGACAGCTGCTGCGCAAGGGCCTGGATGCGGCACTCAGAGAAAGGAGGGAGAACAGAGGAGACGCTGCTGTTCTTCTAAGATCACTGCGTTCTTCCTGAGAAAGAATGTCTCATGCTGATGACAGGAAGCATGGTGCACAGTAGTGGGGCTTGAGCAACAGGGAGAGAAGGAATGGAAGGGTGTCTGCCCAAGGCTGTGGGCAGGCAGGGTTCATGGGAGAAGGAGGAGCCTCAGTCAACCTGAGACCCTTTCTTCCGGTAAAGGGAGAGTAAAGGGAGGCACATAAATGAATATGTTACTACATATACATATATACAGAAGTTGAGTGTGTTCATTTTTTCAATATATATTTTACTTTTTCTAAATACCATTAGTAATCAGTAGAACTAGCATGATGATCTTCCAAGCTTTTTGTCTACACTGACTTGTTTTTATCTCTAAACAGCCCACTGAGAAGCTGTTGGGTCATCTCCATTTCAAAACTTAGGAAAGGGGACATGGAAATAGGTTAATGAGCTTTTCCAAGGCTATATGGAGCCAAGATGTCCACCATGTATGTCTGAAGCCCATACTTATCACCAGGATGGAAGTCGTCTTTATTCCCCATGAAGAAAGAGATTCCTTGGTGGAGAATTCATGAAGATGGATTGTAATAAACAAGGGCTGTAATACACAGCATCCCAGGGATGCTGTGGACCTTGCACTATTGGCTACAGCGAGAAGAACTGAGAATACTTAGTTAGGAAAACTCAGGAATCAGATGACTCCAGCAGCAAAAAGCTATTTAGTGCCGCCTCTTGATGACTATGGTGCTAATGAGCTTCATTTTTTTTTCTCAAAGGAAACTATTTTTAAGAAACCGCTAGAGAAAGAGCTTAAAATTCCAACTCCTAAAGCTTTAATTGGAATGATTAAGGGGTGGATAAACAGCCTGTAATAGAGCTATGGACAGCCAAGGTGAGCTAAGCCACAAGGAAGGGGTGAAATGAAACGGTACCTATTGACCAGACCAGGCAACTCTAATTTGGTAGGAACACTGTGTTTTTTCCAAAGAACTGCTGAACTGTCAGCGTTATTAATATCCCTTGGCCGGCACTCAGGGGTATCCTGTGACCCAAAAGAGCATGACTCACACTTCCAGCCTCTGCAAGGTGGTCAGGCATCCACATTCTCCTGGTCTCCACAGTCCCCTACACTCTGCTGCACAGTTTGTAGAAACTCCAGGTGGCTCATAGGTTGCTTAGAAGACTGGAACTTCTCCCATGTACAGGTTAGATTTCAAAAGACCAAACACGATGCTTACAACCCAGGAAGTTTTCATATTGAGAAAATGTTCCCAAGTCTCCACAGAGTACAAATGGTACCAACCTTACAGGGCCAAGTGTTTGTATGATGTTAATGAAACTGAAGGTCACTAGAGACTCACAGAGTGGGAGGAGCTATTGAGTTTGTATGTGGACAAGTACTTATGAAGTCATAGAGGAGAAATAAATCTGTGCCATTAGTTACCAGCATTGAAAAATTGTCAGATCAGGAAAGGGTTAAACTGTCACCTATAAAATCGTCAACCCACTGGTATGCTGGAACCAAAAAATCCAGCCAAGTTGTAAACATTATTAGGAAGCATATTGGCAACACAGGATGATTATCACAGCCTGCACCGTTCCTTAAACACTTGTGATTTAACAGTCAGTTCTATTTATTGCCTCTAGCAAAGAGCAGAATGATCCTGCAGACACACATTTATATTGACTGACTCCTGCAGAAGGAGCAGTGCATCTAAGACAGGGACGTTGGAGGCAGAGAGCTTGGGCCGGGTCTCTTGAGGGAAGGTAGGTAAGAGAACCAGAGACAACAAGCAGGATGCAAGGTAAAGAGCAGGAAGAATCCGTGGAGGAGTGGAAAGGAGGGATGGTCAGAATGGAAGAAGGAAACTCAGCTGTGGCCAGAGGATGGAAGGAGACTGCAGTGGTCTGAGCCAAGGAAATTTGTTCAGAAGCAAAGATGGGAACACTGTGTCCCTGAGTCCTTTCAAGACATGGACTTGGGTAGCTGGAAGGATGGGTGCGTTGATGATACTGAGGCTGTTTGGTTATTAAGGAAATAATGCTATCAGTTTACAACCCTGACCTTTGAAAGATTTTATATATGTTATATATAATATATAATATAAAATATATATTATATACACACATACACACATATGTACACACACACATGCCTTTCTACAAAGTGTAACTTGTAGAATTTTTCAGACACAAAGTTCTGGACTGGAACAAACAAGGTCCTATATAAGCATGGAAATCGAAAGTCTATAATCCTGGGGCTGGAGAAGTAACCCGGAAGTTAAGAGCAGGGGCTGCTCTTGCATAGGACCCACGTTCTCTTCCTGGCACCCGCATGGCAGCTCATAACCATCTGCATCTCCAGCTCCAGGAGGTCTGACACTCTCTTCTGGAGTTCACAGGAACCAGGCACATGTGTGGTACATAGATCTACATGCAGCAAAACGAAGACATGAAATAAGATAAAGTGTGAATTCCTGGAACCGACAGCACATCCTTTTCTGAACAGAGAAGCAAAACATCCAGGAATCGTAAATGGCTAGGCATGTGCTTAAGTTGCATGTGCTAATGCCTCCTTCCTAGGAGAGAAAACAAGACAGACTCAGAACTACTTTTCCTTTCCAATGATTGCATGCAACATCTACGAAGAGTGAATGCCTGCTCTTTCTTCTCTACTATGGAGTTGTCTGGTCTGTGGACGATTGTGTGTAGTAAGAACTGATGAAATGTCCAAACTGGCCTCTGAGACCCTCTGCAGAACCTCCCTAGGCATCCTCAACAAGAGAAGCTGGGTTATCACCATGTTGGGATTTTTCTTTCTGCTTTTGTCCGCCAACCAAAATACCAAAATAAAGTGCCATTTCCTTTAAAGTCACACATCTCATGGAATAGCTACCATGTATTATGTTTTAAAATTAGTTATCAAAGGTCTGTCCCCATAGTTGACTTCTTCTCCACGTTTCTATTTGTCAACACCTGAGCACAGTCAGACATCGTAAGGAAATAATCTTGTCCTTCCTGGGATCTTCTCATTTCTCTCCATGCAATTGTATGTGAGGGTCAGGGACGCTATCCTGTCCTCCATCTGGGTTTAACAGCTAATCTAAGGTTTTGTGCTGAATCTTTCATGATAGAGTAAGAACAATATTTGATGATCTTTTGTGCATGTGTTTGGATGTTGTGGCGGGAGTTTGAACATGCACACATATATATGTGCACTGAGAGTCAGATAAAAATCTTCGGTGTCATTCCTCAGGCACTGTCCAATTGTTTTGTGAGACAAGGCTCCTCATTGTCCTAGAACTCACCAAGTAGGCTAGGCTGGCTGTCTAGCAGGTCCCAGAGATCTGCTTGTCTCCATTTCCCAGCACTGGGATTATAAGCACATACCATAACATCTAACGTTTTAAATACATAAATACATATGATAATTTTTATATGTACATATGTGAGTATTATACACAAATATAGGTACCCACAGAAGCCAAAAGAAGATGACAGATCCCTTGGAACTGGAGTTACAAGCAGTTATGAACCACTCAACATGGATGGTGGGAACTGAACTCAGCCTTTGCAAGTGCTCCTAACTGCTGAGCTGTCTCTCCACCCCTCACATGTCATTTTTCAATGCAGTTTTTATGGATAGAATTATTGAGGTGCTCATGCTTGCTGGGTCAGAGCTATCACCCAAGTCTCTGATGGTCTCTTATTTTTATACTAAGAATGTTTACTGTTTTTTTATTTCCCTTGAAGAAGAAGGAAGACTCCATCTATTCTCAGAGTGTCTATTATTCTTCAAATTGTGCCAATAACATGTGTGACATTGACTTTCTAGTATTTTTCATTTTGAGAACTTCAGTTACCAGAGGTCAGAACCTGCAAAAGAAAGTGTGGGTGTCAGGATTAAAGGTGTATGCTGCCAGCCCTGGTATAGCATCTCCCCCTCAGGAATAATGCAAATAGGAGCTTCCTGTGGCCCATCTAGAAGAGAAAGAACCTGCCCTGTATTTCAGTGCACAATGGGATCATTTGAGGTATAAGCAGTCACAAAATACCCTTGGATTTCAATGGCTTGCACTAGTTACACTCAAGGGGCCTTACATTTTGCTTTAAATATGTATGTTTGAGTTCCAGGGCCCCTTCTATATTTGTGGCCATTTCAGAGTCCCTGCATCAGACATGGGTAACTCACTGTCCCTATCAATATTAGCTCCCAAAGTGAGATCTCTTTGGAAATGGAAGTCAGAGGTCAGGAGGTGTTGTTAGCCTGGAGTACAAGGCACAGGTATCAGGGCCTCTTGCTAACAGGGCAGGAAGAGGATAGCTGGGCCCCCCTGGAGAATCTGAAAAACTATAGGGCTGCATAGTCTGGGATCTTAGAAGCCAGCATAGTAAGGACTGGAGCAGGATAACGAGGACCACATTCTGAAGTCAGCCCTGCAAAATTCAAGATGTCATCATTTTTTCTGCTGTATAGTACTCCATTGTGTAAATGTACCACATTTTCCTTATCCATTCTTTGGTCGAGGAGCATTTAGGTTGCTTCCAGGTTCTGGCTATGACAAACAATGCTGCTATGAACATAGTTGAGTACATGTCCTTGTGGCACAATTGAGCATCCTTTGGATATATATCCAAACATGGTATTACTGGGTCTTGAGGAAGGTTGTTTCCTAATTTTCTGAGAATTCGCCACACTGACATCCAAAGGGGTTGTACCAGCTTGCACTCCCACCAGCAATGCAGGAGTGTTCCCTTTACCTCACATCCTCTCCAGCATAAGTTGTCATCAGTGTTTTTGATCTTAGCCATTCTTACAGGTGTAAGATAGAATCTCAGAGTTGTTTTGATTTGCATTTCTCTGATGACTAAGGATATTGAACATTTCTTTAAGTGTCTTTCAGTTATTTTAGATTCCTCTGTTGAGAGTTCTCTATTTAGGTCTGTACTCCATTTTTTATTGGATTAAACATTATTTTGAGTGAGGTAACCCAGACACAGAAAGACAATTATCGCATGTACTCACTCATAGGTGGTTTTTAAACACAAAGCAAACAAAACCAACCTACAAACCACAATCCCAGAGAATTTAGATAACAATGAGGACACTAAGAGAAACTTACATAGATCTAATCTACGTGGGAAATAGAAAAAGACAAGATCTCCTGAGTAAATTGGGAGCATAGGGACCTTGATGGGGGAGGGTTGAAGTGGGGAGAGACAGGGAGGGGAGCAGAGAAAAATGTAGAGCTCAATAAAATTTTTTTTAAAAAAGAAGGCACTGTGGTGCAGAGGGAGTGGGGAGGAAGCAAATGCGAGCTTGGTGGATGTTTTCAACAGACACAGAGTAGAATCTTGTTCCCACTGGGAGACAAAGGCTCATTAGGAAGCAGAGAGCACAGATGTGTTAAGTGCCAAGTATTTAAACAGTACCTAAGACTTGCCAGGTTGGCTCATCCTCGCCATTTCGCTCAAGATACACAAATGGAAAAGGGGTAACCTATCCTGATGGTGTCAGAATACAAGGCTCCCACTCTGAAAAAGATAGACTTCCTTCCAGACACAAACCTAGACATTTTTCCATCAATGAGACATAATTGTTTGAAACTAAAACAAAACTTTGTTGAAACAACTAAGCACAAAGTTTGGGAAGGTTTATAATAATTATATTTAGCTTGATGATTCATGGAGGGGAAAATATTTGAAGAAACACCCATCAAAGATAAGTCATGATGTCATCTTCTGATTTTCTGCTGTTTTCAATTACTACTCAATATAACCACTCCTAAGTGTGTTTAATGAGAGCTAGAATGTTCTACCACTCCTTCCTAGCTCCTAAATATTTGGGACCTCCATGCAGTTTTATTCCCGTTGTACCCTCAGGAAGCTTCCTCTGGCCAGAGTTTGACATAAGTCATGGAAGACTTGTGTACCAACCCATCTATGGAGACCTCGTTTACTCTGAGTCTTTTGTTTCCATGGAGTTGACTCTCTGGGTCAGATACTCCCTTGTTTGATTTCCGTTGCTGTGATAAAGCATCCTGACCCAAAGCGACTTAAAGGAGAAAGGGTTTGTCTCAGCTCACAGTTCCAGGTTGGAGTTCAGCATTGCAGAGAAGTCTCAGGAGCAGCTGCTCACATCCACAGCCAAGAACAGAGGACTAACTGACCCTCATATGCTTTGTTTTCTGCTAGCTTTTTATACTCTTATAGTTCAGAGCCCCAAACCAGGGAATGGAGCCATCTACACACTTTTAGGTGGGTTCTTTTAGATGATCAGGACCGTGTCCCACAGATAAACCCAAAGCCAACTTGATTTAGCCTGTCCCTCGTTCAGACTGTCTTTATCAGGTGACTTTGATTGCATCCAGTTGACAATTAAAAATAATCACTGTAAAGAGCAAGACAATGTCAACCTTGGAAAGTGTCTTTGTGACATCAGAAATGTTTTACCTCTGTCAACAGTGGGTCTCTTCCATCCTGTAATTAGTTACCTAGAAACTTTCCTGGTGTCCTTAACATTGGCTCATAGTAGGTCCTGGTTCATAAAGGCTTGGTTAGGTTAATCGGATTGATATGAGAATTTTTTTTTCTTGATGGGAATAGAGATCACTTAGATGCATCCATCTAAAGTGCATCCACTTAAAAGGCACAGCTCATCATATTTTGACAAATGTACCCTTCTTCTGTGGAGACATGGACTAAAAATCTCATTCTAAGATGTCCCACTAGGGGGCTGGAGAGATGGCTCAGAGGTTAAGAGCACTGGCTGCTCTTCCAGAGATCCTGAGTTCAATTCCCAGCAACCACATGGTGGCTCACAACCATCTGTAATGAGATCTGGTGCCCTCTTCTGGCTTGCAGGCATGGAAGTTGAACACTGTGTACATAATAAATAAATCTTAAAGAAAAGAAAGTCTGTAGAACATTAAAAAACAAGCAAAACAAAAAGCTCTGACATGCCTAAGATGTCCCACTGGCCTCTTGTGTCACAGTTCAGTGTCTAGCAGTCAGTGGGCGCTATCATTGTAGAAGGGTTTCTTTCCTGGGAGCTTCTCAGGCTAGGCAATTTGTCTGAAGTCTCACACATTCTAGGAGGCTAATATGTTAACCAATAGGTGACAGGGCTTCTCCAAAATATTCTAAGGACAGAACTGGAGCTCTTAGAATATTCAAGTGTTTTTTAAGGTAAAAAAAAATCTTATTCCCTCAACAAGAAGATAGTTATGTTTGACGTTCCTCTTTCCATAGCTAAGGGGTTTCCTTGGTGCTTCTTCGCACTGCTCTTGTGACATTGTGTTCTATTTCCCACATCTCCAGTCTGGCCGTGGGCTCCAACTGTCTCCGCATGGTCCTTCCTTAACCTACCCTAGATTACACCTGCTCCATGTGATGTATCTAGCATCACAGCCTAACCACAGCTACAGGATCAAAGCCTCCAACCACACTCTTCCTCACAAGAACTCTCTAGGCCTCTGTCATTCTTCTGACACTAGCCAGCTCATTAAAACTCATTGGATAGATGCCAGTCTGACACCACACTGTTGTGTCTCACAGTAGGATACATTTTTATTTGCACAAATGCCTGCCTTTCTACCCCCTGCACACTTCCAAATGTCTTCTGGCTTGCTATTTGTCAGCCTCGTACCTCTTGACACACGGAGAGTATTTCCAAACTTAACTTCTCTTTTTCAGATCTCTTACCCAAACATTATAATCTTTGTTCTTTGCCAAAGACATGCCCAGTTTCATCAAGAAACCCATAGTCGTCAGGTGTACATTCCATCTGCTTTCTGAAAACCGCAGCAAGAGACTGATCACTTCCCTGGCACCCACCATCCAGCCCTCAGGCATATGAGAGGAGGCATTCTACCTCTGGCCCCAGCGTCCCACCACTAACACTGTAAATCTCACGAATCTCACTGTAAATCTCTACTTCTTCACAAGTAGAGGGCTGCCAGTGTCTTCCTCATATCATCGTTCCCATATACACTTACCAATATCTTCATCTCTTTCTTTTAAGTATGCACGACCACCCTCTGTCCTGAAAAAGTGCTAGCTGGCCTGTTGTCCACATCTAGACATGGCTCTCGATTCCCCTCATGCTTCCATCAGCTAAGTTCCCTGAAAGATAGTCCTGTATTTGGAGCTCGTTCTCAACGTCTCCTTACCTGTTTTCTCCTTAACCCTCTGTAGTCTAGCTTCCACCCTGTCTTGGTTACTTTTCCCATCACTGTGGCTAAATACACAATAGAAGCATCTTACGGGAGAAAGGGCTCATCTGGGCTCCTGTTGCTGGGAAAATGCCATGGTGAGAAGGAATGCATGGAGGCGGGAGCCCACACCTAGGATCCCAGGAGTTCGAGGCAACTGGTCATAGTGGACAGAAAGCAGAGACCTATTCCAGATGAAGGGGAAGGCTCTAACCTTCAAGGGCCTGTCTAAAGTGACCCACTTCTACCAGCTATGGCTGTTGCCCCAGACTTTCTACAAACAAGGACAGCAGCTGGGAAGCAAGTGTTCAAACACAATCGTTTGTAGACATTTCCCATTCAAAGGTAAAGCAGCGCCATCGCTTTACTGAAATTTCTCTGATGAACGGTATCAGTGGTTTACCAAACCAGGGGAACAGTTCTTGTCTATTACCCAGGTTTCTCTGCCACATTTCATGCTAAGGACCGCTGACTTCTTGGCCTCTGTTCGCCTGAGCTCTGTGACACCGTTTTGTTTGCTAGTCTTCACTGAGAGTGTTTTCTTTGAGTTCAAACTCCTGGGTCCCCCTACATTCCAATATAGGGAAAGTCCCATCACCACATTCTGTCCCAAGCTGAAGTTGATGTTGGGTTCCTTCACCACTGGCTCCAAGGAACCCTGTCTGTGAGATAGTTCTCTGCCCACTTCCTGCAGTATGGGTTCCCTGACCTGAGGGTCTTCGTCTCTCCCAAACTTCGGCATGGGCTTTCAGAGTCCTACCCTGCCTCTTTAGGACTAAGTTTCTCTCCCCATTCGATGGTGTGTTACCAAAAAAGGTGGATACTTCTAGAGGGTCTCATCAGTGCGATTCATCCGACTGATGAGAGGCCTACAGAGCCGTCCAAGATATACCACAAACTATGGATACTCTGTTCCAGACTTGATCTCTCCTGCAGCCTCTTTCTTACCACAGGGCCACCACAAACGGCTGCCTACAGGTTCTGCAGACTCCAATCAAGGTCTTGGCTCAGGCAAGGTCTGTCTCCAGGGCTCATCCTGTATTCCCAAACAATAAATAAACAAATATCCATCTATTTTATTTTTGCAACAAGTTCTTGCTATGTAGACCAGGTGGGCTTTGAACCCATGACTACCGTTCCTCAGCTCCCCCTGTGCTGGGATTGCAGATAGGTACCCCCACACCTCAGTCTTACGGATTTTTTTATGATTCTGCTCAGGTGTCCTCCCTCTTCAGGGTGTGCCAAACTGCCAGTTTGACCGTCAACTACCATTTCTCTCTACCCTGCTGCAACTTGATCTTCACTTCTAGAAATAAGGATGCTTGTATTCTTTCTTCAAAGTGGATATGAGACTCCTGTGTCTTCAATAGTCCTCCAACACGGGGAGCTCCAGATCACAGGCCTTCCTAATGAGTAGTCCTCTACTCCGAGAATGAATTACAGCCAGTCTCAAAAGTCATTCTCTGTCCTATCTCTTCTTCCTTATCGTATTTTACTGCCCAATGTGACTATTCATCATAAAACCAGAAGTGGCTGGGGCTGGGGAGTGGTCAGCACTTAAACTAATTCATGGATACTGTTAATTGACTGAATACTGACTATGTCTGGAATGTTCTAGGCCTGGGGCCTAGGAGACAGTGATGGAACCGGAAGCCTCTGCCCAGGATGGCTGGGTACAGTGGCTCGTCTCACTACCCTCTCCAGAAGCCTGCACTACACCCTGTTTTATGGTAAGATGATATCCCATGTCATGCTTCATCTTGTGGATTAAGAGCAGAGTGACCAAGGAAAACAGAATCCCACTGGGAAGATATCACGGGTAAGGTAGGGCAGCTGAAGGGCAAAGCCGTGATTTCTGTGAAGTATTCTCCAATCTAGAGGTCGGGAAAAGGTGTGGCCCATGGCGATTTGGAGGTCATCTCTAAACAACTTCTGTCTAAAATCTGCTCAGGTTTCCCTAACACCAATCCCTAAGTTGAGCTGAAACAATAGAGATTCTTTTGTAAGAGTTCTAGAGGCAGAAAGTTCAAGATCAAAGGGTCACACCTTTGATGTTTCAGGTGATCTTTTGCCTTGGCTCAAAGTTGGTATTTTTAATCTGTGTTTACACACTCATAGTGTCTCTTCAAAAGACACCTGTTTGGTTGGGTTGAGTCCCCACACAGTGGGCTTCATTCTAATTGAGTTACCTTTAAAAATGTATTTATTTATTTTGTTTATGAGTGACCTGTCTTCATGCACACTAGAAGAGGGAATGAGATCCCATTACAGATGGTTGTGAGCCACCATGTCATTACTGGGAATTGAACTCAGGACCTCTGGAATAGCAGTCAGTGCTCTTAACCTCTGAGCCATCTTTCCACCCTCGCTCCAACCTCCCATTCCGAGTAGCTTTTTGGAAGGCAGATACACACACCATTAGATCCTACCCATGCCTCATTTAATCTGAATTACTTCTTCTACTGTCGTCTCTCCAAATGTGGATGTGCAGAGGATTGAGGCTTCAGAATAACAAGGGACACACAATTCAGTCTACAACAAGTGGTCTCCTGTGAAATATCTACTATAAATGTAAAGTGAATATGATCCTTCCCTTAATTTCTACGAAGTACCAGTTGACTGCTCAGCAGATCTGTGCATCTCTGCAGGTTCTCCCTTGAATGTTCCCGGGGCTCTTTGAAGCTCCCTCTGTGTCCCATCAGCCCCTGCTTCCTGTGATGACCTCCCATTCAGGTCAGCTCTGTCCTAGGTCCTTCCTTAGTTACACTGTGTGTATTTTTCTCCCATTCTGTTCTTCACCTGTCTTAGTTACTTCTCTATTTGTGTCATAAGATACCATGACAAGGGAGCACTGCAGCAGGCTGGCAGGGATCGGGGCTGGAGCAGTAGCTGAGAGTTCACGTCTTGAGTCACACCGTGAAGCAGAGAGGGTTAACTGAGAATGGCATGATATGGTAAAGTCTGCCCCAGTGGCACACCTTCTCTAGGAAGTACACACCTCCTAATCCTTCCCAATCATTTCTACCAATTGAGGACCAAGTATTCAAACATATGAGCCTATGGGGATGGGGGAGCCTTCTGACTCAAGCCAGCGTATCCACACTTCACTGATTTACTCAAAGGATAGATACGGCTTCAGTTTCAACTCCTCCCAAACCTGTCTACCCGGAGAGTTGACTGTTCCACGACAATTGAACAACGTGCAGCAAATACATATCATATCTGTGTAAACCTCAAACATGTTATCTCATATGCCAGTACATTGGTCTCCTCGTTGGACAAAATAAGTGTACCTTTCAGTTTATCCATTAAGCTTCATGGAAGTCTACAAGTGGGTCCAAAACTCGTCCTTGAAGCTGACAGTCCTTATAGAGATCGTGTGACCAAGCAGAAGATGAAGAAGAACCAAGAGAAGGGGAAACTCTTCGTTGTGATGGAATGGGCAGAAAAGAAGCAGTGCTGTCTGGACCAGCACACCTGCCTAGGTAGCCTTCAAGATGAAGAGAGCATCCCTGAGGCTGCCAGGAGATACTCAGATACATTCACGGAGTATTACCGTAGCCCCGACATCAGCTGCACCTAGTGGGCTCACGACCCCAGCTGTGGAGCTGCATGGGGTGGGGGGTAGGAAGCAAAGTCTTGTTATCTTCTGATACCTCTGATATTTTCTACAAACAACCTGTACACATTGAAATAGCCTTTGCCAAGATTGCGCCTTTAAAAATTGTGTCCCCTCCTTCTGGAACCCAGTTGAATCTTATTGACTTATTTAAAATACTAGTACTCCATTTAACCACCTCAATTCCATCACAAATTCATTCCAAGACTGTGAGTCATATTACCATAGATGCATTTATATGGTGTGTGTGTGTGTTTGTGTGTGTGTGTGTGTGTTTGTGTGTCTGAGCAAGAGTGTGTGATGTGGGCAACAAATTTATAGAAAAAATATACCTCATAGGATAGTAGCAGTATACAAATAGTCCTCGCATGGCTGAGACTCAATTTTTATTATTTTTAGAGTCGTAAAAATAAAAACCCTGGGCCAGGCATAGTGACGCATGACTTTAATCCCAGCACTTGGGAGGTAGAGGCAGGCAGATCTCTGTGAGTTCAGGCTAACATGATCTACAAGGCAAGTTCTGAAATTCCAGAACAGTCATGTCTGTTACATGGAGAAACCTTGCCTTGAAAAACAAAAATGAAAGAGAGGGAGGGAGGGAGGGCGGGAGCGAGGGAGGGAGAGAGGAATGGAGGGAGGAAGGAAGGAAGGAAGGAAGGACAGAAGAAAAAATCACGGCTTCAAAGTGTTAGTTAACTTAATCTACTGTAGCCATTTATCTGGCTTTCTCTAGATTTTGGGCTTAGACAATTTAACTACATAAGGGGATTATCATAGACTACCTCAGAACCATTCATTTATTGAGACATTCTTGGGTGTCACTCAACACTTGCTTACAAAATCTCTCAAATATGGACAGTAAAAGAGCTTTGATCTTACCCAGTTCAATAAGAATATTATCCTTGTAAGTGGACTATTTGAGAAAGAGACTGGGGGAGGGGGGTAGTATGAGCTGAGAGCTGAGAACAAAAGTGTGAAGATGCTCAAAGTTCATTATATTCTTATATGAAAAGTAATAACAAAGCCCATTGTCTGTGCGACTAAATTATGCTAAATAGAAGGGAAAATGAGAAATAGATCTATATTAAAAAAGAATTAAGGCTTTGTTAGACCCCAAGGGGCTTAATTTAGTTTATATATTTGTGTAAACACTTCACATCTTGTGTTGTAAACACATGTACCTAGTTCATTGTAAGTGTCCATGCTTTATGGGTTTTTGGTTTTGTTTACATTTGTTTGTGGTGGTGTGGCTCCCAAGCCCTACTGCATCAAGGCTTTCAACTTAATTTATGTGTAAACTTCTCCACGGCTATGTGCAGTTGTCTCCATTTCCACAGCTGCATAGTACTTCTCTATTTTGCAGAGGCTTTATTTTAGGCATTTTCTAGTTAACAGGACTAGTATTTTTTCATTTATTATTATTATAGGTGGATTTTCAGTGCACAGCCTCATACAAATGTCATTTATACTTTTCATCAATATGATTTAAAATACTTAAAACCTAAAGCTTCTGAGATTGTGTGACTATCATATAAGGGATATGAAAAAGGTTTGGATTGTAATCTCAACTCTCAAATACTTTTTTTTTTATTCCATTACTAACAAATGGAATAAAAGATGGCACTCAGAGTTGTACTTTGCAGGAATTCTCTTCATTGTCTCTAACCCTTTAGAAAGTCTTAATCAGTTGGCATCTTTTATGAACAAAGTAGTGGAGGCAGGTCCTGGCCAGGGCCCCTGAAGGCAGTACCCCCTTTGCCTTGAATAGCTTGTTCCCCTTGTGCCCGCCACAGATGAGGTGCTGCGGGTCATTGCAAGGCGAGTGCGCATCTGTGGGCGAGGGCAGCCAGTCTTCTAGAACCTACGGTTTTGCGGTGCCGTGACAGAGAAAGATCTTGTTCCCAAACAAGCAAACTGGCGTGCCCAGAGGCAGGTCACTCTGTGAGTTCGTGAGGCTGGCGTGTGGGAGGTTCTGAGAAGTGAAGCTGGAAACATTAGCGCCTTGGGCTGTTAGGTCTCAGCAAGACTTCCCATTGGCCATTATAACCACCCAAGCGCTCCCGGTGCCAGGAATGGGTACCCTTCACCTCTTCTCGGTGACCTCTGCTAAGACCAATTCCTTTCAGACTGGTAGAGTGAACGCTATCCATCCTCCCCCCCTCCCCCCATCAAACATCAGGTCCCTTGCTTTCCCGAGCCACCTGTCAAACACATAACCGGAGCTGGAACCGTAGAAATAATTGTACTAACAGCTGGAGGGCGGGGGGAGGAAATCTGGAGCCCAGCTTTCACTTCTTGTTCTATCCATTTCTAACCTCCTGTTAGGAGGCCACAGCATTTTGAAGAAAAGCAGTGGTTGCTCCCAGCTAAGGAGTGGACAGCTTTCCTCCGATTCATTCTCATGCTAAGCTTCAGAAAGTGAGAAAAAATGGGATCCTGGGTGAAAGATGTTAGTTCTGGAGAATGGTTTGGAATAGAGGTCCAGGAGGGAAACAGCTACCTTTATAATGCTAATTCTGGTTAATAGTTGAAAGGAGTAGGCTGTAAAAACAGAGCAAACTGGAAGACAGCCGGCAAAATAAAATTAGAAGTTATTCATTGACTTTAGAGCCAGGTAGTTTGCTTGGATCCCTGGATCCCCTATTGTCACCAAGAAGCAGGCTTGGCTACCTGAGGTCAGCAGTTTCTGACTCCAAACATGAAGACTCCAGTATGTATCACCGTCTTGAGAAAAATCTATGTTTTGAATGGCTGGCTGATCAATTCTTTCTTCCAAAAGGGCTCTGGGGAAATTGGACTATTAAGGCTTCTACTGGAAATTACTTAGACAGTAAGTATGTCCAAAGGCAAGCAGTCAATGTTCACTTCCTGGCTTTATCTTGAGTATTGTCAAAATCTGGCCAGAACCAAGAGTGACTATCCACATCGCCAAATTCCATGGCTTCCTCTGCCAGAGAAGTCCTGTGTAGACAGGTCCAGTGATGGCCTTTCTGAGCATGCTCAGTCTGCAAAGGCAGAAGGTACAATGTATGGTAGTTCTGTCTGTGCTACATGGAGGCTGCAGACAATCTTAACAAAGCAATGGGACTGTGTTTACATGATGGCCGCCTACGCATCAGAGCCACCAGGCCTCTGGTGGGACGTCCTCCAAGAGGGCTTCCAAAGCCTTCATCGATAGGAAGTTTCGAGAAGGAATGGGCCTTGCCTCATTTAGGTTTACCAGCAACTAAGTTCATAGATGGGAGGAGGCTGATGACGCTTTGGTCAGATTGTTGTCTAAGGTGTCAGCAAAATGGCACCAGATCTCTGTTCAGTTAGTTCTCCCATGTGGCAGAACCCTGTCTTTTGATACTATTTCTCAGCTGAACAATAAGAGCACACTTCCTTATCTTGTGTTACCAGGATGAGGTCGGCCCCAAGTCTTCCAGCATGCCCATCATCTGTCATTTCTTTACAGAATCCATTCCTAGGACACTAGAAGAAATACCCAGAAAATATAGATTTGACAAAGATGTAATAGTTCAACTCTGTGCTTTGGGAGTGACATAAAACTTAATAGTCATATGACCCTGTTGGATTCATAATGTTGTGCATTTTCATTGGTGTGTAAAATTTCAGGAAACCATAGACGTCTTTGTTTAGATAGATTTCCCTTGTTAAAATGAAATCTCCAAGGACATGAGCATGGGTTAATTCTCAGCTTTTTATAATGCTCATGCCAAATAAAGGGCATGAAGTTCATGTGTCTTACTGCTGTTCTGACGGCAGCCCAGTTGTTATTGCTCCAGCTCCCTGACCAGTTCCCATGTTTATCAGTGCTATACCTGGAGTAGCCTTGAAATACTGCCTCACGTCAGAAAATGATTATATCAGCTTTTTTTTTCTTTTTGGACTACCAACCAGCTCCCAAATCATGGCACAGAAACTTCTTATTAGTTATGGATTCTCATCCTAGCTTAATATCACTTCAGGCTAGCTCTTTTAAGTAAACCTGTTTCTATTTATCTACTTTATGTCGCAGGGCTTGTTACTTTCTTTCTATGACTTACTTTCACTGTTTTTCATGTCTGTCTGTCTGGCAGCTGCCTGGCTTCTGGCCCTGGGTGCCTCTCTCATTTTCTCTTCCTCCTTCTTTTTTGTTCCTCTGGAGGCTAGATTTTTCCTCCTATTTATTCTCTCTGCCTGCCAGTCCCACCTATCCCTCTCCTGCATTGATATTGGCCATTCAGCATTTTATTAGACCAATCAGATGCCTTAGGCAGGCAAGATGAAACAAACATCTTTATATAATTATATAATTATATAATTAAACACGCATCCTTACCTCGTCAAACAAATGCAGCATAAACAAATGTAACACACCTTTACACAGTTAAAGTAATTGATAAGTTTCAAATCCCCAGTTATTGGATATCTGCCACCACTGACATAATAAGCCAATCTAAGTAAATTAATAAATCCAGGTTTAATCTGAGCAAAGCATTGCCGGGTGACCCCAGGGGAAGAGGAGAAAACCAGGATGGGGAACCACAACGTGGGGGCTTTTAAATGCGTGCTGGCAGCCATATATGGAGTACTTTTTTAAGGGGCAGAATCCAGAATGAGGCAACTCCAGGGGCGAGGCCACCGCTTGGCGCCCTGACAGTGGGGTTTGGAATGGCCCCCAAGCCGGAGATTCCAAACAGCAATATTCCACAGCATAAACAAATATAACACATCTTTACATAGTTAATGTTCCACAACAAATTGTGCTTCCATAAAAAACAGTCTCTTACACTGTTTCCTGGGTTCACACTGGTGGGCAGAGGGAGGAGGACCCGGTTTAAAATGTAATTGCTGCACACAATGTGCTTCAAGGTGGGGTGGTTTGAGAGAATATTGCTAGACGGTTACACTTTAACAAAGTGTAAACACATGCTTTAAGTCCCAGAACCCAGACACGTGGGCTCTGCAACATGAGGAATTCCATACTGTAATGAGCACAGGCTCACAAGCAGTTTCTATTCTCTCCCCGCCCCCGTTAGAAATAGTTACTGGCTTTTCCCTGCCTCCTTTTTCCTTCTGTACCTCCCTCCCTTCTTTCCATTCACTGTACAGCTGTACACAGAGCCAGGAAGAACAAAGAAGGAAGTGATCAGGCCTCCTGGCAGGGGAAGTGTTGTCATCTGGGGGTTTCTCCGGATGGATTGTCACATTGCGTTTGGGAAGATATGTAGCAGAGAAGAACATTTCTACCCAGGAGGAAAAACATGGGGGAAAGTTCTGGAATTTGAAACTCAACAGCTGTCTTAGTCTGTTTGGCGTGGCTGTGACTGAGTACAGAGTGGGTTCTTTATATATTTGAAGTTTAGTCAGCTCCCATTCTAGAGGCTGGTGGGTTTAAAATCAAGGGGCCATATCTAGTGAGGTTCTTCTTGTTAGTAGCACCGAGGCTATGTAGCTCATTGCTTGACAAGAGGGGCACACAAGAGGTGGCCAAAATTGCTTTTTAAATATTTTTAAAATAGACCACCTACATGATAACCCACTGAGTCATTGGTCCATTCCTCAATGATTCAACAACTCTCAAGTCTCACCACCAAATGCCGTCATCACCAGATAAGCTTGGGGATTATGCAATACAAGAATTTTGGGGTGAAAACATTGAACCATAGCATGACTTTCAACATGATAGGATCATATGAGGCATACTATCATTTTGTCATGAATATCCTATATAAGAGACGTAGGTATGTTTATATCTTTCCATAATTACAGTTGTTAGAAACTGATAAGCTATGTCAGTTTTACTGGCTACAAACTTACCAAACATCCCAAATTCTCTTGCTGACTGGCTTGTGACACTGTGTGTTCTTTCATTCCAATATCAATTATATTATTGACACTCATAATTTACACAGTTAAATAAGTATGTATGTATTTATATAGGTTACAAAATGGCTGCTACAGGGTTAGAGAAGCTGCTGAGTTCAAAGATGTCTTATTGAAAGCAGAGGCAAGACAGATGACGGAGATGCAGAGAGAGTCGCTGAGGTGGTTAGATGGGCTAGTAAGGTGTTCATCGAGAGGCTGCTGAAGGGTAGGGAACCTAGCAGCTGGACCAAGCTGCAGACTCACAGAGGCATTATAGGTATGCTGTTGAGTAAAGGTCCTATTGGATGGCCAGATGGATGGGTGGATGGATGGATGGATCATTGGATAGACCGTTGGATGGATGATTACATGGATGGATGGTTAGGTAGATGGATAGATTAGTGGATGTATGGACAGTTGTTTGAGGACTCTGTATTAAGCAGTGGGGACCATGCTGAGTTTCATGCCCAGTACAGTACAGACAAGTTGGTGGAAGTACTGACATCAAGGTATTTGGTGTCCTTCTTCTTATGGCGTCCAGGTGAGGATGCTGCACTTTTCCTTGTCCGCTGAGTAAGTTTATAGACCAGGCTTTTCTGATATGGTTATAATATAGCCACATGTCTATGTGTTTGCCGTGTACTTCAATGGGTTTATAGATAGCTTTTTATGAACATAAATACGTTATTTATTAGTCTGTGCCTTGAGGTTCATGTTAGACAGGTTGCTGTGCCTACTTACACACGTGAGAAGCCATGCTTCTGTGTTTGTACCTGTGTTTGCACTTAAAATAGAGCCAACTGCTGCTTTGTAAAATGAGACACCCAGGGCCAGGCACAAGGTTTGAAAGTCTCTTTCTTTTTCTTTTCTTTTTTTTTCTTTTTTTTTTTTTTTTTGGTTTTTCGAGACAGGGTTTCTCTGCAGCTGAAAGTCTCTTTCTACACAGCTTGGAGCAGCGCAGTAACAGGATAGCCACAGTCTGATTCCCACACATTGTTTCACTTAACCGTCGGCCATGCTGTCTTTCCCCAACAACTCACAGAGATCTGCTCTGCTCTTTCTGATAGCTCAAAATGATGCCGTGTGGGTTTACTGTCATTTGACTATCTAGTTCCTGTTGCTGGATGCTTAGCTTGTTTTCCATTGCTATAAACAATTATCTGATCATCTCTTTGGGAAATATCCCTGGAAGGGAATTTGTTGGGGCAGAACACCGCATATATCTTGAATATACTGTGATTTGCATTGATGGCTTGGTCTTAGGAGATTTTCAAGTTCCTGGCTCCCTAAAGAGGACTGAGTCCTTTCTTGGACCACTGTGTCTCTGAACACTGAATCATTTTTGTCTTTGCCAGTCCTTTCCATAATGATCATATTTTTTATGTTCCTTTAGATTTGCTTCCTTAGATTGCCAGAGATTAAACATCTTTTGCTAAAGTTATTAGCTATTTGTATTCTTCTTTTACAGCCTTGAGCATTTTTGGACTTTTGCCTGGTTTGAAATTAGAATGTTGTCTTTTTATTGATGAATGGGAACATTTTGTCTGCCAGATACACTGCTCATATTTTTTCTCAACATTATATTCGTTTTTAAACATTGTTTATATCTTCTACTGTGCCTAGATCTTAAATTTTTATGAAGTCAATCTTGGAAGTATAAAACTTCAAAACTGACTTCATATTGTGCAACGTTGCAGATGGCCGTTGGTTTCATTGCTTGGATCTCTACGCTCTTTGCAATCCAACATGGCTGCTTCTCCCATTTACCATGGTATCTGCTTCCTTGCCGGGACAACTGTTCTGATACCGGAAGTGACAAAGTTCAGCATTCCTCCTTTTCTGCGAAACCTTCTCTCTGCATGTGGAAGAGCATGGCTGTCATATTAGGAGGTAAAATAGGGGACCCTTACTCATGCCAGCATCAAGTGTGGTGACTACAGAAGATACGATACCCATCCCAGATACCCAGTTCTTGGGACACCTGCCGACTGACTGAGCAAGCCTCCTGGAGACAAGCTGCACCTTGCCCAGATTAATGGAATTATCCAGATTCTCCAGAGACCTGATAGCTAATATCAATCAATCATCGCAGCTTAAATCCTCAAACTTTAGGGCAGTTTGATCAGAGGCCATGAAGGACCAAGTCACCTACATTTTTTTCTGCATTGAGTCATTCTTGGCATTGAACTTTGGGTTCGACCCTTTAACACATATAAAGTTCATTGTCAAAACTTGTGTGCAGTGGGCAGAGAAGCTTAGGTCTTCATTATTTTTTTCTACATGTATAATATCTTTTCCTAACACTATATTTTGAACTTTCTTTTGCCATCCGTTTGAAATGCTGTGGTTCTCATTAGCTGAGTTTTCATATGCACAAGGGTTGTCTTTTAAGATGTTCCTGATACATCCTGCTGATTTCTTCCCATAGCCATGCACCAATAGCACAGTACTTAATTACTTAATTTTGGGTACAACTTGCTGACTGGGGTCACAGGGAATAGTGTAGGAAGCCAGTGACTAGGATTCAGGGGAGGCACACTTTCTTTAATCCATTCACATTCCTCGTAGAATCTGCCCAGGTTTTGTGACATGGTGATTACCAAACTCGTGTTTTGGAAGAGGAACCGTTTCGTCTGCCAGTACAGCGGGAAGGGTGGCATTCACAACACCAGAGACCCACCGAGAGCCTTGTGGTTTGCAAACACAACACCAACTCACCTTTGTCCTCACAATAATTCTGTACTGCAGAAGGCAAAGCCCCCTGAGACAGAAGAGCAAAGAGAAGGGACTCTGACCCCCACAGGGAGTCTGTTTGGAGACAGCGCATGCTGTTAGACTTTCCTACCGACCTGGAGAGGTCAGCGCTGTCTTCCATCTGTTTTTCAGGAGAAAATAGGAGGTGCATGCACGATCAAGTAGCTGCATACAGCAGCATCTGACAGTAGGTGAAGAAGTTAAAATCCCCTATGTGTGTGAATCCAAAACCACACTGTACAGAAGATGGAAAGAAAGCAGCCCTCAAGGAGAAGGGTGATCTTTTCTGGAAAGAGGGTCATGGAAATCTCTGGGTTGCTTTCTTTCCTTCCCCCACCCCAATACTTCTGATGTTCTCCAGATCTCCTGCATGGCTTACTTTTGTGCTCTTGGCTTGGTTGGGGTTGCCAAGCTGGAAGGAAGCGGGAGCCCCTGTGAGGAATTTGCATCAGTCATATTGTTTCCCAGCCTAACTCCTCTTTCCCTCCTATGGGTGTGTGTGGTATGGTGTAGTGGTGATGATGGTGCTGGTGGTGGTGGTGTGTGTGTGTGTGTGTGTGTGTGTTCATATGTGTGGAGGTGCATATGTTGCGTGTGCACATGAATATGTGTGTGTGTGGATCAGAAGACAACATTAGATGCCATATTTCAAGTGCCATTTTTTTCTTAAAGACAGGGTCACTGGCCTGAAACTCCCCAAGCAGGCTGGGCTGACTAGCTATCAGGTCCTAGGAATAGCCCTGCCTCTTCATCTTCAGTGATGGGACTAAACGCATGCACCACCACACCCAGTTTTTTTTTTTTTTTATTTGTTTTAGCAGTTTTGGGAAAACCAACCTCAGGTCGTCTTGCTTGCGGGACAAGAGTTTTATCAACGGAGCCCTTCAGACAATTCTCATAGAAATCTGCTGACCCTGTCTTGTCTGGAACCTGATGAATGACAGTGTGTTTTCCAAAGAAGCAGTCACTATGGCGTGATTGACAGACATGGTTGGAAGGCACAGGAAGGCTTTGTGCCCATCCTATCGTCTTCTGCATGCATTATTGAGTGTGAGTCTCGGTACTCCCTGGCTACGTTTGTTTTATTGTGGTTGGAGAAAAGGGGTGGATTGTGAGGCTAGGCATAAAAAGGGTAACTTTTAGTCCAGTGGTAAAACAGAGGGAACTTCTGAAATCAGAGTGCTACTGGAAAGGAACATTTGGTGGATCTAGGAAGAGAAAACCAAAAGGATAGAGTGAAAAAGCAAAATAAAGTCATAAATCAATAATGGGATTTAGTCTGCCAGTGGTTTCACTAAGTGAGGAGCAGAGCAAGACCTTGTTGTTGTTGTTGTTGTTGTTGTTTTTTTTTTTTTTTTTTTTGCTTATGAAGAATGCACTGGAAGTTTAAAGGAAGGCAAAAAGCGAAGTATACAGAACACACGTGACTGCCCTTATCCCGGAGGGCTCGCCACCACAGGATAGAAACAGCTACAGCTTTTTGAGAAAGCAATCTAATCTAGCAAGATATACACATCCTGAATGTAAATGATTGACTCAGCAAGCAATTCTGGGTTTATGAATCTAGGACAGGGGAACTTCAGGCTATGCACACAAGTAATCGTAACAGGAAGAAAAAAAAAAAAAAAAAAAAAAAAAAAAAAGATCTCTGTGAGTTCGAGACCAGCCTGGTCTACAAGAGCTAGTTCCAGGACAGGCTCCAAAGCCACAGAGAAACCCTGTCTCGAAAAACCAAAAAAAAAAAAAAAAAAAAAAAAAAAAAAAAAAAAAAGAAATAATAAAACACACACACACATAGGTATTGATTAGACAGACAGACTTACACACTCGGAGGCAGGATATTCTCTCAACAGCCACCTATGTGTTGGAGAGCAGAGAGCACAGTGGCTTTTATGTCCAAGGAGGTGGAGGTCAACATATTCCCAGTCCAAGGCTGAAGGATCGAAGTTCCCTGAAGAACTCCTGGTGTGAGTCCTCATTAAAACCCAAAGAAGTGAGTCTGGTGCCTTCAAGCAAGTCAGTAAAATACATATAGTTGCTACACAGTAAGATCTTGCTGGAGTCTTCTTCCCATCTTCGCCCAGCATGCCCTTAGCCGACTTGGTGATTCCATGCATGCTCAGAACAGGTCTTTCCATGCTATGTTGGTTGTGTTTGTGAATACTATGCATCTGCGTAAGCGTGCTCCCTTAATCTCCAGGCTACCTCTCATTCCTATCAACCTGACAGCTGGGATTAAGCATTACACCATGTCACGAGATACTCTGAGACTGACTCTCTGCTCAGTGCACCAAGAGGGCATCGTGGAATATCATTTGACTGTTAAATAACTTGGCATTTGAAAAAGCAGACAGGAAAAGGCAGAATATTATACAGCCATTAAAGAACTTGGCATAGAAGAACACAGACTAGGAAACAGGTAAACACAGTGTATGCATTCATTGCTACCTTGTATTGCTAAACTTTTGGAAGCACTTAGCCATGGAGTTTTAATTATGTATAGCCATTGTATTAGTTATTCTTATTGCTATGACAAAGTGCATGAGAAAAGCATCTTAAGGAAGAAAGACTCACAGCTTGAGGAGAAAGTCCACCATGCAAGGAAATATGTAGGACAGAGAGAACATTGCTACCATTGGTCGCCAGTATTGGAGACAGCTGCCATCCTTATTAGGAAGCACAGAACACTGAGTTCTGGGGCCCCATGCACTTACCCTTTTTATTTAGTTCATGTGTGAGCCCAGTGGATGATACCCTCACATTCCAGGTAAGTCTCCCCACTTTAATTAAGCACACCAGGAAATGGTATGAAGGGCACACCTGGAGCTGTGTTTCCATGGTGATTCTAAATCTCATCAAGTTGACAATCAAGATTAACCACCATAGCCACCAAATGCTAAGAGTAATATAGAGTCACGCTCATAGTGTTTGAAGTGCTTATTGTTGAATGAAAAATTCCTTACAGAATGGCAGCCACAGAGAACTCCCAGCCCTGACTTGATGACTCCTGAAGTCAATTTCAGCTTTACACCAAAGAGCATATTAGGAAAACAGTTCCAGTTAGAACCATGCAACAAGCAGACACATTGCTTTGTCAAATAAACTCACTGGTGCCTTTGGCAGTTCTTGCAAATTCAGGCAAACAAAATAAATTTACAGTTAAAAGTTAGCTTTTTGCTGATTTTAAAGGATTTGAAAACTTATAAGGAAGAATACCTGATATTAAGCTATGAAACTTTTGAATAATAACTATTCCATCAGTTACCAGAAACAAACCCAATGCAACCAAATAAAATACCTTCATCCTGCAGAAATTAATCCACAGAGGCTGGAGGGATGATTTAGCAGTAAAGAGCACCCATGAGTTGAGGCTCAAAACTGCCTGTAATCCAGCTCTAGGGGCTCCCATGCCTTCTTCTGGCTTCCATAGGCTGGAGCACACACACGCACACACGTGCAGATTGCACATACCCCCATATGGACACATGAATAAGATATAAATAAAAAATAAATATTAAAATAAAGGAGGAATTAGTGAGCAGAACACTGAGACAAAATGACAGCCTGGCCCATTTCTATCTATTTATTAATTTTTAATATTTTGAGACAGGTTCTCACGATATAGTCCAGATTGCTCTTGAACTCAAGATCCTCTTGCCACAGCCTCCTGAGTAGTTGGGACTATAGACACATGATCATACACATCCAAAAGGAAAGAAGATTCTTAAGCAAGACCAGAAACTCAGAGACTAGAAAACAAAGAGAGTACATCTTAATCAGACACACGTAACTATACATTTTAACAAACACAGAAGGGACCTGAGGGGATGGCTCAGTGAGGAAGAGCACTTGCTCTTCAGCATGAGAGCCTGAGTTTGAATCTTAGACCCATATATAAAAAGCTGGGCACAGCCAGATGTGTCTGTGATTCCAGCATTGAAGGGTGGAGGCAGGCAGGCCTGGGAGCTCACTGGACAGCCAGCCTCGTCCAAACTTCAAGCTTTGGGTTCAGTTAGAGAGAGCCTGTTTTTAAGGGAATAAGGGAGAGAGCAATAGCAAAGATGCCTCCTCTGGCCTTCCAAGTGTTCAGCATGGGAGTGCACACATGCACATTTCTGGACACGGACTACTCCCATCCTCCCATGCTCTAAATAAACAATGGGTCTGTGGACGAATGTTCACAAGGCAAAGAACAATGCCTGACAGTGTTTGTGATGGATAAAGAGTTCTTAGAAATTGATAAAAAGCGGGGGAGGAACAAATAGAAAACTGACCAGGGAAGATAATTAGGAATTTCACAAAGATAAAAGAAAACCCACATAGTTCCGACGAAATGGAATATGACAAAAATCACTATTTAGCAGGAGAGTGTAAGTTATAATAATAGTAAATCACATTTAATCTAGACACATTCTTATGCCTATGGAAACACATAAAATTATGGAAAAATAAGTAGCTAGGTGCCAGCCCGTCTCAATAGAGTATGTAGCTTGATAGTGAAGTCATATCTCAAGCGCAAATCTCATTTTCACTTGCTGAATTCAGGAAGGTTCTTCTAGCATGAAAGAGATAAAGGAGGCCTATGGGAAGGGACTCAGGTCCTTGGCTAGGGAGAGGGAGAAGATGCTGTTCCAGTCATCAATCATCCCATTGCCCTGCTGAGTGTGTGTGCATGTGTGCGTGTGCGTGTGCGTGTGTGTGTGCGCGCGTGTGTCTGTGTGGTGTTTCAGTACGGAGAAACTTATGAAAGGGGGAAGCTTCATGGGAAGAGATGACTGTGGTCATTGAGGGAGGTTGAGAGTGGGCATTCAGGACACGTCCACACAGAATACACACACAGGTTTTTGTTTTGTTTTTTTTGGGTTTTGTTTTTTGTGTGTTTGTTTGTTTTTTCACGACAGGGTTTCTCTGTGTATCTCTGGCTGTCCTGGAACTCACTCTATAGAGCAGGTTGACCTCAAACTCACAGAGATCTGCCTGCCTGCATCTGCCTCCCCGAGTGCTGGGTTTAAAGGTGTGTGTCACTACTGCCCAGCTATATACAGTTTTGAAAAGCAATCCCTGGTAAAGGCATGAACTACTGAGGCCACAGACTGTGTCTCTGCCCGATTTTCTCCCGAGTTTTACTCCTTGGAAATGGACTTCAGAATATCCTGAAAAGAACATTGTTATGATCTGAGACAATCTGATGGAATAAATAGATCAGTTCAGATGGATGATCCGAAAGAATAAATAAAGTCAGACATTTCCAAAAGCATTGTGGATACTTTAAATGTAGTCTTGGGCTGGAGAGATGGATCTGCTGTTGGGACAGCTGGCAGCTCTGGCAGAGGACCTAAGTTTGGCTCTAAGTCCCTGCATCAGGCAGCTTAACACTGCCTACCAACAGTTAACAGGGAGCACCTTTGCAGCCCAGGCTCAGCAGAGGAAGGGACTCGGTGATTCTGAGATCAGTGATCAGAGGGTGTGAGCCGTCTTTTCGTGTAAATTACTTGAGGAAGTCCCTTCTCTTGATTTTATTATGGAACATGACTCCAAATGATATCTTGTTTCTGCACCAATAAGACTTTATGAATTGATAATGACCTAATGGCTTGATGACACCCGACTCGTTCATGGGCAGGGGTTGGTGTTTATAAGTTCTTTCTCTTTCCCAGTGTTTTTTTTTTTTTTAGTGTAAATGTCATTCATTATATGTATTAAATGGTCTCCCCTTATAAAAGAAACAGCAAACACCACACACATGCACACACACACACACACACACACACACACACACACACACACACAGAGAGAGAGAGAGAGAGAGAGAGAGAGAGAGAGAGAGAGAGAGAGAGAGAGAGAGACCTGACCAAGCAGAGTAAATCACACGTTCTAACCAGGCAGGCCACAAAAGTAGTTCGGCTGTGCTGAGTGGGTTGAGCTCCAACATGATGGCTTTCAGGGATTCCTAGTGGGAACAGAGATGCCCTTAGAGTCACCAAGAGTGAGGGCAGGGAGCAGATGAGAGAGCAATAGAAGGAGGAATCCTCAGAGGATCAGTGAAGTGGTAACCTCCAGGGGAGGCCTGTGATCCTGGTGAGTGGCTGTGAAACTGGCCTGTGGCCCAGGTGAGCCACTAGCTTTGAGCCAAGCCTATTCTCTACATTCATTCCACCCACTCTTGGGCACTAATGTGACTCGAGATAGTTTTTGAAAATTTTTATTTAATTAAAAAAATTACATGTAATGTCTAGTGCCTGAGCACTGTGGGAGAGCAGAGTGGGTCAGATGCCCTGGGACTGGAATCACGGGCAGTTGTAAGTTGCCTGAGGTCCACGCTGGGAACAGAACCAGGGGTCCTCTGCAAGAGCAATAAGCACTCTTTAACTGCTGACCCAGTTCAACAGTCCCCAATTTTTTTTTTTTTTTTTTTTTTACCAAATTATGCTTTTGTTGTTTTGTTTTTCTCTTTGAAACAGGATCTTCCTCTGGAACTTGCTGTGTAGACCACAATAGCCTCCAACTCAACAGAGATGCACCTGCCTGTGTCGTCACGTGCCCCCCCACCCCCTGCCCACCCCTTGCCCTACCAGAACCTGGCTCCTCCCCGCCCGACCCCCCCCCCCCCCCAAGCTGTGCCAGGATTAGAAGCTTATCTTCCAGCTGACATCTTCTAGGTGTGGTTTTTCTTTTGAATTCAGAATCCTGGGTGGAGGGAGAGCGTTTTCTTGCTGCTGTGACAGGAAAGCCTGACCAGCTTAAGGGGTGAAGGCATCTAGTCAATGATGGCAGTTAGGGCCCAAACTGTGGTGGTAGGAGCTTGTGCCACGGTTCCTTACAGCAGCCTAGGAAGCAAGCAGAGGAAGAGCTGAAGGCAGAAGCAGGCCTGCTGGAACTCTCTCGCCCCTGCAACTATTGCTCCTCCATCACCCAGCTGGGCCCTGTATCCAAAGCATGCCAAGCTTGTAGCAGATAGCCACCACATGGGGACCAAGTGTTCAAACACAGAAGCCGGGGTGGGGGTTACTTTTCACTCAATCCATAAGGAAGGAGTCAGAGGGGGCAATGTTATGAGGTGGCTGGTGTTACAGTGTATCTATCTCCAGCTGCTGTTACAATGTATCTCCAGCTGGTGTTACAGTGTGTCTATCTCCAGCTGCTGTTACAATGTATCTCCAGCTGGTGTTACAGTGTATCTATCTCCAGTTGCTGTTACAATGTATCTCCAGCTGGTGTTACAGTGTATCTATCTCCAGCTGCTGTTACAATGTATCTCCAGCTGGCGTTACAGTGTATCTATCTCCAGCTGGTGTTACAGTGTATCTATCTCCAGCTGGTGTTACAGTGTATCTATCTCCAGCTGGTGTTACAGTGTATCTTTGTGTGCAGGCAGCTGCACGGCCCATCCCCCACAATATGCTCTCTATTCCTGCTTATGTTTAAAGATTTTTTTCTGTCCGCTATCATTCCAGACCCCTCATGGGACCATGCAGTGTTCATCTTTAGTTTATTGCGCCCTTGAGGGCGAAACCAGGATCACTAGGGCGGGTGGGGCTTATTTAACTTGATTTCTGGACTCTACCCAGAGCCTGCGGTTTCTGGGCTGGGGAAGGACCCTAAATTTGCATTTCAAGCCAGGTTCCAGGTGAAGGAAACTTTGGAAGGTCTGCGGACCATGTGTTGGCAGCTAAAGTATCGGGCTGCTCATTCAACTGGGATTTATTTGATTTTGCCCCTACGCTGCACGATGTACAGGTGCTGGGGATAAAGAAATGGAGAGAGACATGGAACGCGTCCTGTAGCTGGCAAAGTGTGTTAAGCAAATGGTTGCATAAATATTTGCTTTATTATGGTGATGAAAGGGGCATTATTAGACATTATGCCAGCAAATGCCAGGGAAGGCAACTCCCCTGAAAAATGACATTTCAAATGTGCTCTTTCTAAGGAATCATTGTATTTTCCACGCCTTTATTTACATACGCCATGAAAACAAATATATCCCATAGTTTGAAATTGTCTCCAAGGTGTACCCTAAAGCTCTAAACGGTGCACCCATTAACTTGGTGCTTTCCTGAAAGGGGTGGGTAAATGGAAGAAAATGACAGTTTTTGTTTCAGAGTCAAGAGGTGATGAAAAGATTGTAAAGCTTGGAGGGCTGCTTGCTGTGTGTGAACTCTTGAGCCGCCTCTGCCTCTGGAGGTTCAAAGGCCAGGTTAATGGCAGCTGAAGAGGCAGTGAAGGTCTCTCATTTCACAGCAGGAAACCAGTTCCTGGGATCTCACGGGGTTCACCCTCTATAGCTAGCATGGTGTGGGATTCCAACCACACCCAGCAATTTCCTCAGGAGAGCGTCTGCCATCAGGGGAAGGGTATGGTTCGTCAAAATGAGGGCTTGGAAGGAGGCCAAAGGGCCTGGGGGGTCTAGCGGGCAAGGCCAGTAGGAGGAAGGGAGTGGTAAGAAGATAAGAACATCCAGAGGTGGGACCGGTTATTAGTAAGGATGCGAGACAAGAAGGAAGATGCTTACTGCCTTCAGCATTATTTGGAGGAGAAAATGTATTTTCAATCTGCTGAAGAGCCGGGATATCCTGAAGTGAATGTTCCCATCCACTGACCTGTGCCAGCAGTGCGAACCCTGCTGCTAACTTCCAAGCCCTTTTCTGGTGCCATTTCTTCACTTACCTAGAGAAAATGTGTGATGGACTCTTCTGTTCCAATCCAAATATTCTCCTGAGGTAGGCTTAAAAGATAATTTAAGTTCATATATGCAATATATGTGAATTTATATTTATATTCACAAATATGTATTATATGTTATATATAAAAAATCAGGCAAGACTGATACAGACAAAAAATGATGCCTAAAAATACATTTGGTAGATAAAGTGTTTTTATTTAGTTTTTTCTTCTCCCTTTCCTGGTTCCCTTTGAAGTAGGATTTTGATATTTTAATATGGTTTTTCATTTCTCCTCCCACCGTGTGTGTTTCTGTGTGGAGAGAGAGGGAGGAGTGGGGAGAGAGAGAGAAGGAGGGAGACAGACCTGTAGTGTGAACACAGGATGAATGAACTCTAATTTCTTGGGCTTTGTAAACATCTCAAATACACCGGTATCCGGAACACCTGCTAAGAACTTGTGGCAGGGTAGGGTGGAAGGTTGTAACCTTTCATGCCCCTAAGTCAACAAAGTTTCTTGTGCTTGATATGACCGTTGGTGACGTGACCTCAGCCTGCACTTGAAGTGCCTTTCAACGAAATCATGCATGCCCCCTGTCCAAATATGATTAGTGGTCTTCAAAGGCCCAGGAAAAGCCGGGGATAGAATTCAAACAGCCACATTTACCCAGGACGTGGTCCATATTGTTTCTATTAGGAAGCTAGTGCAAGCCCTTGGCAATCCGAGTTAATGATTAGCTGGGTTAAGTGACACAGATAAAATCCCCATATCTCGGTTTGTGGTCAACTGAGTGTTGCTCTTCTGAGGATGTGTTTGATCTCTGGCACATTTAGACCTTTGTCTACCTTTATCTCAGAACTTGAATCATCTTTTGTTTCTCAGTGCGGTCTTTGTGAATTAGGGAGTAAACATAGAAAGGTTTTACCCATTTGCAGGACAGTGAAGGAGTTAGTAAAAGGTACTGTAAATGGTTTACTGATGGAGCTGAATCCATCAGGCATGAGTCCAACACCCCAGCCCTCACCCAGTAGAGCCTCTTGTCCTTCCTGCCTCTGGATGAAACTTCGTCACCATCACTTGGGGGCTCGGGTGGAGTGTTGCGCAGTCCTCGTTAAGCTTCAGAGAGGTCTGAAGCTGGGGTGACAATCACAGTTGTCCCAAGTGGTGACGAGGGGTTTGGACCTTTCTTCTGCTTCATGTATCAGTCATTGGCTACTGCCTCCCCAGAAAGGGATATAGTCTCTAGGCAACTAGCAGCCCAGGCTCTGCAGGCTGCACTGGACCAGTCAGGGCCAAGTCCTTTATTATCTATCAGGGCATCCAGGATCTACCAGAGGAGTGGCAGAAAAAAAAGGCATACATGGTCCCCACACACTAGAGAGGTGGAATCTGCCATGATGCCTCTGGGAGATGTGTAAACAAAAAGTCCTTACCAGTGGGTGCTTTGGGGGTTTCTTGCAGATACCCCCACTGAGGACCACCAGGTATCATCCTTTGCTATAGAAATGCCTCTTGCACTGGTTTGCCTGCAATTCCCCTGCATTTGGGGATTTGCCCCTTTAGGGGTATGGCCCCCAATAGTGGTGGTCAACTCTCCAGATTTGTACAGCACCACCCTGGTTTTAGCAGACACACACACACACACACACACACACACACACACACACACACACAAACTCATGTCCTAGAAGACATTTCAGTCCTGGATCTATGGGGCTCACCCTAGAACATATGGACCAAAGACAAATAGACACACATTTCATCTGGTATAAGAAGGTATTGTGCTGGCAAATGTTTAACTGTTTGCGTTCTCCAAGTAAAGCCCTAATCTGCATTGCTGACAATTGCTGTGGTGTAAGTATTCCCACCACAGCCAATATGCCACTGAGCGTGGGAGTATAGGGAGAGATGCTGAGAGTCAGTTCTTGGGAGGTGGTGTAAGCAGTTTCTATGTGTTCCAGCACCATGCTGGAAACAACAGGCCTAAGCGTCAGTGAGATGAAGGCTTCTGACAGAAGTCGATTCTAAAGCTGTAGTGACTAGGGGGAAAGGGAGGAGCCTACAATGGAAGCAGCTGGATTAAAGAGAAAGGAGAAGAAATGGGGAGAAAGGACAAGGAGCTGAGACTTTCAATAGTAGCTGTACACCCAGAGCCCCTGTTAACTCGGCTGCAAGACTGCAGCTAACATGAAGGGTTACATAACTCAGGCATATCATTTGGTGCCTAGTAGCTGTTAAAATGGTCAAGTTGCCCTCAGAATAGATTTAAAAATTTTCACATTAGTATTTCTGTAGGGATATAATGCTAGGTATGATTACAAAGATGCACACATATATATGCTTATATATTAAACACTGGGGTATATATATAACCTGGAACACCCATGTATAAACACACACACACACACACACACACACACACACACACACACACACGCCCATCCCCTATGATACAAAGCAACATGACCAGACAGAGAGAGTCATTTTATTCCCCTTGAATGTAGACCAGAGCCATTAGAGAATGATGTCATTTCTGTTTGGTTGTTCAAGGACATCTGAGAGATGAGAAGCTTAGGAGAGAAACATCCTGCCCCAGGCTACAAACAACCATAGCAAGACGGAAAAGGTGTTCACGTGAAGACGGGTTCCTTCCAGACTTACCGACTAAAAGGATTTTAGGTCAGTGTTTATCCTTCAGGAAATAACTGGGAAGCGGGAATAGTTCCGTGTTCTGTCAAGATGTGCGGTCACTTCAGAAACAAGAGTCTTTGAGGAGATGGCTAGACTGGACAGAGGCTTCCTGAGTTATGTCCTTTCTTCTGGTGAGTCCCTGGGTAGGCAGAAAGAGTGGCTGGGTGGCTTGTTTCTCTTGTGACAATTCAGTCTGCCATTAAATGATGTGGCTGAAAACTCACGTGTTCCTGGGCTCCCTTGTCAGCCAGGCTGGAACACACCTCACTGCTAGGAATCACTGTGAAGAAGGCAAGAGGGCAGGGTTGAGGGGGAGATCAGTCAGCTTGCATTACCAGCGGGGGATCGGAATCCACAGTTTAAAAACTAGGAATGGTGGCACTTG
The DNA here is from genome assembly GCF_903992535.2 of Arvicola amphibius. Taxonomy (NCBI): domain Eukaryota; kingdom Metazoa; phylum Chordata; class Mammalia; order Rodentia; family Cricetidae; genus Arvicola; species Arvicola amphibius. Next base: position 16,035,601 of record NC_052054.1, read on the forward strand.
CTTGCTTCCCCATGCTGGGGAGGTGGAGATAAGGATATTGCTTGGCCCAGTAGCCTGCCAGCTTGGCCCACTTGGCAATGCCAAGTCAGTAAGAGATGTTTTTTCAAAAATTGACATAGAAAGCACTTGAGGAAAGATGGGGGAGGTTGACCTCTGTCCTCCACATGGGAGTATATGCATGTACACACATATACCTACATCCACACAAATGTGGACATAAATACGCATAGAGAGACAAACAGACACACACACAAACACATACACATGTGCACGCACACAGAGGAAGCCATGACAATAACCTCGCACTTGCTGTCCTATCTGCTTATATCCACGTTGACTGCGTCACAGGGGCTGTGGAGAGAGGCAGGAGCAAGTCTTGTTTCTGGCGCAGGAAGTGGAACTAATTTGAGCAGAAACTTTGCTTGGAGGACACTAGATGAGATCTGTAGGATAGGACTGGAGTAGGTTCAGCCCCAGATGGTGGGAGGCCTGAGGAGGAGCCGGGAAAACTGACATTCTTTTGTGCTGTTCTGCTAAAACTGTTCAAAAGCAGTTCTGTACTGCAGTTGAACTTTAGTGAGAACAACTGAGCGCCTGGGTTTGTCAACTGCGGAAATAAATGTGTTAGTGTGGACCCATCTGCTGTCGTGAGGAGATGACAGTGGCTTGCAAATCTTAACGTTAACCGAAATTAGGTCTAGCACAAGGCAAAGGCTAGGCTTTGGGTAGATACCTGTCTATGGTAAAAATTCAGGTGTTCCTTTTCCAGTGAAGGCACTGGCAGGGGACTGATGTGTGTTGATCTGTGGTTCATAATTTTACATTGATCTCAACTTGGACTTCGTGCAGGGAATCTTTCCATTGAACATTTGTACCTGGGAAGATGGAAACAAACACATGCCAAATAATTCATGTTTTGATTTTTCGTATGCTTGTTTATTTTGTGGAAGTATGAAAGTTAAGTTCCAAGAAGACTTAGAAAAGAATAAGGTTTGCACTAAAATGAAAACCTAATTGTAATTTTAAAACCATTTAAACAAAAATGAAGCTTTCTGGAATATTTGGGTTACCTTCCTTGTTCTTTTAAAAGTTTTCTTTAAAAAATATGTGCATGGGTGTCTAATCTGCATGTATATCTGTGTAACACATGTGTCCCTGGTGCCCACAGAGGCCTAAAGAGCTTATTGGATCACCTGGAACAGGAGTTAGAGGTGATCACACAGTCCACAGGTGGTGGCACATGCCTTTGATCCTAGCATGTGGGAGGCAGAGGCAGGTGGATCTCTGTGAGTCTGAGGCTAGCTTGGTCCACAAAGTGAGTTCCAGGACAGGCTCCAAAGCTACACAGAATAACCCTGTCTAAAAAAAACCAAAAGAAAAGAAGGAAGGAAGGAAGGAAGGAAGGGAGGGAGGGAGGGAGGGAGGGAGGGAGGGAGGGAGGGAGGGAGGGAGGGAGGAAGGAAGGAAGACATGATCATGAGCCACTTTGTGAGTTTTGGGAACTAAACATGGGTCTTTCACAAAAGCAGAGAGTGCTCTTAACCATTTAGTCATTGTACCAGCGTGTGCTTTCATTACTCTTAAGGGTCACACTTTGAAGACAAAAATAGAACAAACCAGAATACCCATAAGTTTCTAACCTCCTACACATACATATGTCCCCTACCCCATATACATCCAAATTTCTGTGTGGTTAAATGGATTCAATTCAGATGGAAGGAAAATTAAAGGCTTAGGCATATGACAGCTTTATTCTCTAGGCTCAGGGTGATGCTGTGGGACAATGGTCTGTATCCTGTCAATTGTATTTTAGTAAAATGCTGATTGGCCAGTAGTTAGGCAGGACAACCAGGCAGAAAGTAGAGGCAGGACAATGAGAATTCTGGGATGAGGGAAGTTTCAGTCTTCAGCCATCACCCAGACACAGAGCAAGCAGGATGTGACTGCCTCGCCGAAAAGGTACTGAGCCATGTGCCTAACACAGACAAGAATTATGGGCTAATGTAAGTTATAAGAGTTAATAAGAAGCCTGAGCTAATGGGCCAATCAGTTTATAATTAATGTAGACCTCTGTGTATTTCTTTGGGACTGAATGACTGCAGGACTGGAGGGATAAAAAACTTCAGTCAACAGGGTGATAATTGTTACAAGCATGAAGATTTGAGGACCCTGTATTTGGCAACATCCACCTGCTTTATGAGAATAAATACTTGCATGCCAGCCTTTGATTGTTCCCCTTACAACTAGAACCAGAGTTGATGAGATAAAACATTTAGTTCATTCAAACATTTCTTAAATGTCTACTAGTATTGGCTCCAAGCAAACCCCTGGTGGAAAGATCAATGGATCCTGCTTGGCCTGGAAATGAAGTACAGAGTGTGGTAGGGTAGCCTTGAGGTGATTCAAGATACTACCTCTGTCAGATACACTGAGGAAAGTGCCCTGAGAACAGAGAAAAACAGCAATCCTCCTTGGGAGGAGAGGAGACACCTACACAGACTTTCAGGACAGATGATATTTCTTGAGGCATGGGAAATGGAGATGACATTCCAGACAAGAAGTAGCAATGGCAAAGCAGTTGAAAACACACATTATTCCAGGAATAATGGTGGTTGGGACACAGCCATGAGGCTCCAAAAGCCAATATATGTGTTCCGGAGCCGAAGGTAGGATGTGGGCAAGACCACCCACTCTTCCCGGTGAGTCAGGCCATTTGGAAGCTCTTGGAATGTTGGAAACCACTGCTTTCTGTTTGAGACTAGTGAGTGGGTAGAATATACTGCTTGTAAACCTGAAAGGGCCTCTGTCTGTTCCTTGTAAAGTAGGACCCCACTGTGAGCCTGTTAACTCCATTCATGACCAGACACTGCCCTAAACTGCTCCAGGTTCACCTTCTATCCCCCATCTCACTCTCTCTCTCCTTCCCTGCTCCCAATGTAGCTACAGCACTAGAAGTGGGCTCTTGTAGGAACAGATTTCCACCGTCTTGGTCTGAGGTCATAGCCATGAATCTATTTAGTGAGTGATAGAAGAAGACCCAGCAATAGATCTTATCCATTTAGAGCAGATGACACTATTTTTGCAAAGCTGTCTTAGAACTGTATGAACACTACTGACATTGATGTTATGCACAGAGAGATATTTCTAGTCATAGTCATCACAATGACATTATCAGATGGTCACATTATGTTAGCCATATTGTTAGCTTTGTAGGAAGATGTAGTTAGTCCATTGTAGTCCTTAGTGTGTGCATACCATAAAAATGGAAGATAAATTCTGAAGATTTGGGGTACTGCAACATCAGTGAAGTGTTTATGGGCATGCTGGAACATCTCGTGGAACAAGAATCTTTCACACTGGAGAATGCTCTCTTTTTTGAGTGCTATGGATGATGCAAGATTTGAATTAGGTCAAGTCAGAGGATGCTTCTGCATAATAAATCCAGTCAGAAATGTAAACACCCCAGCCATTTAGTCCACTTGACACACCAGACATCTGTGTTATTAAAGGTATCTAGGTGGAAAAAGTCTATTAGATGATTAAAGCAAACCCAATAGGAGTATTTCAATGTGGGATTCAGTTGTGAAGTGTGTCCATAGTTCTACAATAAAATATTCTACAGAATTTGGAAACCCTCTCCTGGTGTGGCACTTGCCTAAGATAACAGTAGAGCTTTGTCCATGAAACATTAGATGATAATGTATTTAGAGGTATGTCTCATGGGCAAGGGCCTTATCACAAAGGTTGGATAGATTCAAGAGCAACTCATCATAGGATGGAGTAGGTTCCTCTGGGACTTCAAATGAGTATGAAGAAAGTGTATGATTAAGCTATACACTTGGAGAGAGCCAGTGTCCCGAATGGTAGGGAGTGCAAGACCATGGTATTCACTGGACCCAGAAACTAAGAAGTGGAAATAGGAACGGCCCTTTGGAACCTTGGGGGTACTTATACTTACTATCACAGGAGCTCAGGGGTGCGTCTAAGGGTTCTGATTGTTAAGGAATCCTTCTCTGTCAGGGAACAAGCAAGAGTCCCTTTAAATTTCATGCTAAAGCACTCAACTGACTGTTTCGGTGTCCTTGTTTCAAGACTTCAGACCACAAGACATCACAGTAGCCAAGGCCACTGAGGCCACGCATTCTGATCACCAGGGCGCAGCAGAGCTGATAATATAAAAAGACCCCTTAGGAAGGAGTAAGCATGGGATGATCGTACAGCATGTAGCCAATCATTTCTCTTCCCCCAAATGAAAGAATGGCCTGAGAAGGACATTGTGACCAACTCTACGTCAATTGCTTTCCAGGTGTCAATGTAGAGAATGGCAATCTTAAAGAAAAAAAAAAGGACTGAAAATTCACATGAAGAAAATGTGGAAATCATAACCACTGAGAGAAGGCATTTACCAGAGGGCCCGTGGGAATGTTCTCTTTCCCTGCCTGGGGCACAAGAATCAGTGAAAAAGCTTCAACTGCCACCACGGGAACAGTTGAGCACAAAAGCGATACTGACTATAGCCCAAAGCATACAATACATGTCCACGCATCCTTGCCACTATAAACACATGGCTGAAAAAGAGAAACCTGTCCTTTGAAGAATTCCAGACCAGAGGGTAGCGCACCTGGAGAGCACACCACATCTGGCTCCTGAGTGTGAACAGGGTGTGGTCACTGCCATCCAAAGAACACAGTGTGGGAACCAGGGAAAGAACAATAGCGGGCAATGTGACACCTATTGAGTGAAGAGACGAGGCCAACAGTAACACACACCAACCCCATGGCTAGAATACAGCCTTATAACAGTGAGAATGCCTCTGCCCCCTAAACTGACATCACTTTTATCATGAGAAAAACATCGGGCAAATTCAGATTCATGAGAGCTCAAGAAGTCCCAATTAGTGCCATTTAAAACTGTGAAGGCCATCAAAATTGGAGAAGTCTTCACAGCCAAGAGAAGACAAAGGAGACTTGAACTCATGCTATGGGATCTGGAGTAGAAACAAAAGCGGGGAGCGATAAAATTAAGGAGCACACCATAGATTGTAGGCCAAGCAATGAGAAGATGTCAGCACTGTCTTCTTCCATGTCACAGATACCGTACTTAGGTAAGATGTCAGGCGGTGATAGGAAATCATAGGCACGGGGCATCCGAGGACTTCCTGTGAGTTTTCTTCAGTGTTTCTGCAAATCTGCAGCATTTCTAGAAACGAAAGGTATTGACAAAATGAGCAACATAAACACAACAAAACAAAACTGAACTTTGGCCCTCATTTTGCACTTTATACAAAAGTTCATTCAGAACAGAACTGGATGTGAAGCTAAAAGTGTACAACTCTTAAAGGAAAAGAGGGAAGGAAAAACTCCACGATGTGTCAATTAGGCAAAGATTTCGTAGAACACAATATTCACTACTTATAAAGTAAAAACTGGTGAGTTAGACTCTGAAATTGTAAAATTCTGCTTTTTTGAGAGACATTGTTGAGAAAAATGAAAGCAGGTAACAGAGTGGGTGGAAACATTCGGCATGTTTGGCCGACCAAGTCTTAAAGTAATTTAAGAACTCTTGCAACTTCCCGTTATTTCTTTCTCAACTTGACCTACAGTCAGTGAATGGGGGAGAAGGAACCTCAGCTGAAGAATTGCCTTGATCAGATTGGTCTGTGGCCACATCTGAGAGAGATTATCTTGACTATAATTAGCATGAGATAGCTCAGCCCCCTGGGGGCAGTTACCATCCCTAAGCTGGTGGGTTCAGGCTGCATAAAAAGTTAGTTGAGAGAAGCTACACTACTCAACATTCTTCCTTGGCTGCTTCTTGTGCTCCTGCCCAGACTTCCCTCACTAAGCGTCTGTGACCCTGCTGGTGTAGGATGAAAGAAACCCTTTCGTCCACTCTGCTGCTTTGGGCCGCGGTGTTTATCACAGCCATGAGGGAAAACAAAGTGGGACACAACTCAACGATTAGGAAATGAACACCATAATTCAGCAGAGCTGGAAAAAATAAAAGAAGATCGCTTATCTTTTTAACGAATGGTTCTTGGTTGGTTCGCTACCCTTAAGGACCAGAAGAGGAACGGGGACCTTTGTCTCTTATCACACTCAAATATCAGTTCCAAGTGATGTTCTAGTTTCATTCTGTTGCTGTGGAAAATCAAAAAAAAAAAAAAAAAAAAAAAAAAAAAAAAAAAAAAAAAAAAAAAAAAAAAAAAAAAAAAAAAAACATTCTGAATAAGAGTAACTTTGGGGAGGAAAGCGATTATTTCAGTTTTTAGGTCACAGTGGATCATTTAGGGAAATCAGGGCAGGAACTCCAGCAGGAACTTGTGGCCAGGCATGCTGCTTGCTGATTCCTCACAGGCTCATGATTAGTGAGCATTTGTATTCATTGGGGATGGTGGTGCCCACAGTGGACTGGGCCCTGCTGCAGGCTGACAGTGAAAACAGTCCGCCACAAGCATAGCTGCAGATCCATTCGTTCTAGGGAATTCCCCAGGGGAGGTTTCCCTCCTCAAAAGACTCTAGACGACGACAAGATGACAGTCCTGCTAGGACAGTGGTTAGAGCTAAAATGCCAACAGTAAGGCAGTAAAGCTTTTAGAAGGACACACAGGATAGAAACCACCCAGTTAAATGACACACATGTGGGTATGCATGTGTATATATGTATATGTAAGACTTTCATCAACGATTAAATAATCTGAGATCAAATTTCTTGTTCTTTTAAAAAAATTGAAAGACTAAGCAAACAAGCCACAATTTGAGAGAAAATGTTCTCAATATAAACTTCCCAGAATGGGCAAAGAACTTGTAGTGAATTAATATTTCACAAAAGATGTATGAGTGGCTAACGAGCAAGTGAAATGGTGTCCGGCACATTTAGTCATCAGAGAACTTCACATAAAACCACAGTGGGATCATATTTCTTGTCATCGCGGTTGCTGGTGGAAGTCTGAAGTGAGACAACCATGCTGTAAACCAATTTGTCAATGTCTTATAACACGCCATTATCTTGTGACTCATTCTTTGATTTTTATTTATGGTAAATGAAGTCCTATATCCACACAAAGATTATACACACGTTTGTGGAAGTTTTGTTTATAATATTCAAGGTGGAGTGGCATATCACTGTGTATGTATATATACACTGTGGTAATGTATGTATATATGTATCATCATGTGAGTGTGTGTGTGTGTGTGCGCGTTTGTGTGTGTGCCTGCCTTGTGGTATATGTACATCTTGTGGTATACCTACGCAGATATATAGCAATGAACAGGTCCCCACAGCAATGCAATAGTGAGAATCTGAAAGAGGCAGGATACAAATAATATATCATATGCAATTCTAGAAAAGACACGTTTAACTTGGTGACAGAAAATGAACTGCGGTGATGAAAATAACTTGTAAGACTGTCGTGGTGACTTGTGATATATGATCTAACACAAAAATCACTCAGCATGGGTATATGCACTGTAAATGAATTGTAGCACAAAACGACAATTATTTAAAACTCAGTAGAAACCGTGCATACTCATACAGTGATGTCTGTATCCTGATAGCCCAAATCGCTGGTGATTATTTCATGCTTGACTTCTCCACCATTCTAGTGAGCGAGATAGATAATTTCCAGTTTCTTATCTCATTCTCTTGGACAATAGGTTTCTATGGGAAAAGACTGAGCCTTAGAGGTCCAGCTCTTGAAAGTCGATTGCCAATGAGATTTTAGCTGATGAGGAATTTGTTTCTGTTTGTGGAGAGCAGGTGGAAAGAACGCAAGAGTCCAGGGGCTGGAAGGAAGGCAGCGAAACACGAAAAGGACTTGGTGTAATAGGCTTGTCGCAACCGTGAATTGACAGCAGGGGCTGAAGGGTGGGGAGCTGCCTTCACAGGACCAGCACAGCACCCTCAGGAAAAGGAGAAGGCTCACGAGGTTCTGCCATGATGGTTTCTGGGAGAGGAGACATCATGTTCTTCAGTAGGATAGCCACTAATAGTTGTTCTTGTTCCAGTAAGTAACACATCACCAATGTTCATGCGCACTTGGTGTCTTAGTTGCTTTTCTATTGCTGCGAAGAGACACCATGACCATGACCGAGGCAACTTGTAAAAGAAAACTTTTAATTGGGGGCTGGCTTACAGTTCCAGAGAGCGAGTCTGCCACTCATGGCTGGGAGCACAGCAGGAGGTAGGCGGGAGCACAGTTCTGGAGCGGTAGCTGAGAGCTCATATCTGATCCACCAGCTGGAGGTGGGGAGAGAGACTGGGTCTGGCAAGGGCTTTTGAAAGCTCTAATCCCACCCCCAGTGACACACCCTCTCTAACAAGGCTATGCCTCCTAATCTTTGTCAAACAGTTCCACCAACTGGGGACCAGGCATTGAAACACATGGGCATATGGGGGCCATTCTCATTTAAACCACCACACTCAGTGAGTTATAAAACCAAAAAAAAAAAAAAAAGACATGAAAATAAGGGGACCTCTTGGAAGGTAGAGAGAAGGTAGAACGAGAGAAGGACATGAGGGGTGAAATGACCAAAATATAGTATTGTGTAATATAATACACACTATGTTCATTGCAGGCCCCTATGGAGACAACTACAGGCATTGGGAAGGATCCTAGAAGCCACGTGGTCCACTCCCAAGTTTTGCAGAAAAAGGACGTTTCTATTTGCACTGCTGTAAGTGGCCAAACCGGAACTAGAATTTTGCATTTCTAATTAGAGCCTACAAATCTTTCTAGCAAATCCCAGTCCTTCATGAACCAGCAACATCGTGGCCCACTGAGCATCCAGCATCCAGATGTGGTACCTAAACATGCAGTGTGCGCATGGCAACGCTTTAGGGAAAATAAAACTTGCGTGATACCCTGAGCTCATCCACATGACTTCGTCTGATGAAAGGAAAATGTGCTTGTGACTTTTATGATTTAGCACGTGGTGACACACTGCACTGGAAGATGCCTCTGTGGCAGCTGTAAGTGGAGACGAAGCGGCTATGCATGTGTGAGTATACTCATTGCATGTTTGCTCGGAACAAGCCAGGATTGTGACTATCTTGGCATAGTTTTTAATAGTTCCCTCTTCTCCAAAAATATCCTTATTTGAAAGATGATTAGACTATCATGATAATTACAAGGAATCTCTAGCTAATGGGCAGTGTGGTACCATCTGCTTATTTTTTTATTACTAGAAATTAATGAGGAGTTTGGGGTAAATAGCTTATAATCAACGTCTAAATCATGCTAGATTGGGGGGAAAGCTGCATACTTCTCTCCCACTATTCTAGGGAAAAGCCATCACAGTTGACTCGCTTGGAATGTTCTCAAGGGGTATCACAAGAAAGAACACTACACAAGAAAGTGGGGCTGTCCTTTTCTTGTCCCCCACTTTCCCGCCACAGTGCTTTCAGCTATGGGTTCCCACATAAATATTAGTCTAACCAGGAACACTTCAAGTGCCAAGCTTGGTGACACAGACACTTGGGAGGCTGAGGCCAAACAATTGCTATTTGGACGTTAGCCTGGGCTATAGGGTGAAACCCTGCTTCAAAGACATGGGAACTCTGCTCTTCTAAAATCTCTCTCTCTCGCAGCATCTGCTGTGTTCTACAGTGGTGGAGTGGAGGACTTGAGGGGGGCAGAGGGGAGTCTCCTGAAGCATCTCTCATCTTACAGTTGTTGGTACACTTGATGCTTTCATTTGATCGTCTTCTCAATCAGACCAAGTTTGTCCTCTTCTGTATCCAAGTGTTTGACTTGGTCTCAGAACAAGTGGGCGATAGATGAGTAAGTGAACAGATAACTCATCTGTTTTTATCAAGAGAGGGTAGCACATCCCTCAGATGAAACTCCCTGGGGGGAAAAGTACGTTCAGTAGAGTTCTGTAACCATGCATGAGGTCACTTCCAAAGCAGTGAGAAGAACAACAACAACAAAAGCAACACAAACAAACAAACAAGAAAAAACAAAAAACCCAAGCAGATCCTGCTACGAACCACTGCTTGATTGTGTTGCACACAGACACCCACAGGAGAAAACCTGCCGTCTATTAGGCGGTCTGTTTCATGTGACAGTTGTACACGTCATAGGACAGGTTCTTTAGACTGCAGCTCAAGGGACTGGAGAGATGGCTGAGTGGTTAAGAGACATGGTTCTTCCAGAGGACCTGGGTTCGGTCCTCAGGACCCATATTAGGTGGCTCGCAGCTGTAGCTCCAGCTGCAGGGGATCTGTTGCCTGCAGGCACAAGCACTCAGGGGCACATAGCCACTTGCAGACACACACACACACACACACACACACACACACACACACACACACCAAACAAACCTTTAAGCTCAAACTCTAGGCAGGTTTCCTTGTTGTGAGCCCCAGTTATTTGCTAACCCTGTGGCTTTGAGCAAGTAACTTGTCCTCTGTGTGCCTTAGTTTCCTGATTTTTATAACACATAGGAATAACAAAAATAACCATAATGCACACAGGGAATACATATATGCATGTCTGCAGTTAGGAGGCTGGGAGAAGTTAGAGTATTTAAGGACTAAGTTAGTAAGTGTAAAGGTATTTTTTTGTATTGCTGTAGCTGTCATTAAGGACAAAAGAGTTTTAAATTTAATCCCACACTCTTACTATAATACCAACCAAGCCCTGGACTGTGTCGCCTTGCTAAGGATGCTCATCTATGCTTCCTCCTTTCCCTGCTAGTTGATGCCTGTCTTCTCTGGACATCCTCTGCCTGAGCTCCTTAAGTCCCAGCCACTCTCCTGCAGCTGCTTAGCTTTGAGGCTGTGGGAGGCTGGCGTCCCTGTCACAGCCGCTGAATGGCTGACAGCATTCATTCCTTCTATTGCTGTGTCCTAGAGGGTTGGAGATGACAATAACTGTGACAGCCACCTCCTCCCCCAATTCCTCAACTCAGAGTTGGCAAGGAAGGCCCATACTTTTCCTCAATGAGGTAGGTGCAGGGGGGAGGGAGCGGGAAGAGGAAGGAGGGTAGGGGGAGGGGCAGGGGTTGTGGGTCCCACAGGAGCAAGGGGGACACTCCAGGCCATGCTTGATACTTTTCCAGTGACCCCCCCACATGAAAACAACCCCGCCTCCTCCCCTGCAGCGGCCCATCCAGCTGTTTCCACTTCCTTAGCATCTGGTCACTTACTGAGCTGTTTACTAACGTCTCATCCAGGACTTTTTAAATAAAGGAAGACCCAGGGCTCATCTGTACCCACCAGATAGCCAAGATAAGGGAGAATTCAGCAACAAACAAAACAAAATCCAGGCTTGACCAGGACAACATATCGATTGCCATATGAGCGTGTGGCTTCCTGAATCATTGAGGAGGCTCAGCCCTCTCTCCCTGCCTCCGTGATGCTGGATCTTGGACTTTGAACTTCAGAATTGAAGGTGATATCCAGGACCAGGAGACCACACTTATCAGAGAGCAGCCCAGGATGACAACAGAGCAATATTACACCTGAAAGCCAACCCCCATGCAACAGACAGATCTCCAGGACTGAATTCCAGCTCTGCCTCCTAGGAGCTGTGTGACACAGGGTGAATTACCTATCCTCTCTGTGCCACGGTTTCATCATTTGCCAAATGGGAAGAATAGTATTAACTCTTACGCTTGTCATGGGGTTTCATAAATTAACATAAAGCATCTGAAAAACAGTGTTTGGCTTTCTCCGAGATTTTGAGAAGAATCTGCTCTTTTTATTACAAGTACACGAAGGTTTTTGCTGGTTGTGTGACTATTTTAGGGGACACATAGTGGTGTGAAGATTGTTTAATGCAATGCAGAGTGATTAAATCAAGTTGTTTAAGGTACCCATCAAATGCTCAGCTTTTTTTGTGGGGATTTTGAAATTTACTTTTTGGGGGACCCTGAAGTGTGTAGTGCTCGATTACTCTGTTTGTCCTCCTGTTATCTTCTCAGCTCACCCTTTACTCTAACAAAATGCCTGGGACAACGCGCTAGCAAAGGGAAAGGGCTTCGTGTGGCCCATATTTAGAAGACGGGATCAAAGGACAGTTATTTTGACTCGTGTTTCTCTAGGTGAGAAGTCCTCTCTTGCAAGAATCTTTACCTTCTGAGAGGGAACCGACGCCTGTTATTTTGTTTCTTCCCTGTTCTGATTTGAATGTGAAATGTCCCTTGTGGGCTCACGTGTTTAAGTATTTGATCCTCGGCTGGCCAGGAAAGTTTGGAGCCTTCAAGAGGTGGAGTCTTGCTGGAGGGGGTGGAGTCTTGCCATAGGGGGTGGAGTCTTGCCGCAATGGGTGGAGTCTTGCTAGAGGAAAAGTGCCCAGCTGCCTCACGCCCTTGCTGTCAGGTTCTCCCAGCCATGGGAGACAAATAAGCCTCCCTCCCTCTTTCTTTCACTAATACTCCCCGGTGAAAATCTTGCTCATGCCAAGCAGGAGGGGCGGGGCAGTGCTGTGCAGGCGGTCCCTTTAAGGACGGATCTGAAGACTGAATGTAGCATCTGTCTCGTCACCCTCATGGGTTTCAGCAAGTGTTTCCCTGGGCTCCTGTTCACATGGCAGAAATGATGTCTACTTTGGGTGCCCTCCTGCATGCATGCATACCTTAGGGATTAGTACGTACTAACCTAGAAAGATCTTGGTTCTTTGCACACATAGCCATGTAATCTGATTTTCACTAAAAACTTACGTATGAGTGGCTGAAATTTTTGAGACCTCCAATGAATATGTTCAGCTGGCCAACTACCCCCCCCCCCACACACACACACGCTCATCATTGTCCCCAGTGAACCAGATACAGGTTATCATTTAAGCTTGCAAGGTTTGTGAGGCTAAATTTACCTCCTGCCTCCACACTGAACTTTTGACACCTCCACAAGGTGACTCTCCCTCTGGTATCCTGTGGTTTCTAGCAGGGCCTGAAAAATAAGGGGGAAGCTACGTTTTCTTAAATGACTGATGTCTTCCAACCCTGTTTGGTGTGAACATAGAGTCTACCACAGGGGTTCTCAACCTTCCTAATGCGGTGACCCTTTAATACAAGTCCTCATGTTGTGGTGACCCCCCCAGGCTTCAAATCATTTCATTGCTAGCTCATAACTGTCATTTTGCTACTGTCATGAATCATAATGCAAATATTGGATATATCATCCCTGTCAGGGGTCACGGCTCCCAGAACCGCTGGTCTACAGGTTCTTTATCCACCAGTCACAGCCTTGGCTCAGTCCTTTCCCCGCATGGGCAGCAAACCCTGTATCAACTGAATGAGCCTGCAGGTATGCATCCAGGTGTCATCTGTGTGGCCAGCTCTGTCATCTGCAGTGCTGGTTTATCATGCTCAGCCCAGCCCATGGCCAACCCCCCTCAGCTTGCCTGGCGCCTCTTTCCAATCCACACAGTGCCTATGATTAGATAGATGTCTGACTGCAGTTCCTCATGTGTCCCCACTTGGAGCCAGCCACCCCGGGAGAGAAGACAGTCTCCGGGAACAGGTATGGGAGGAAGAGAGCAGCACCAGGGTCTTACCCACTAGGACGACGAACACAGTTTCTCTGCTTCCTCCCCGTGTGTAATTGGGATGCAAGCCCCTTCCCTTGACATGTCTATATCCTTTTCACCCTTGAACCCGGTGGGCAACCGAACAGAGAGGTACAAAATACAAGGCACACTTTATGGCTTCCTTAGGGGAAAGCTGTGTACGTTTGCCTGGATAACGCCAAGTCGTGTGAGGTTGGGGCGAGTGACTCATGGATTCCAGGCCATTCCCTCGCTGCCCTTAGAGCAACTGTCAAGTGTGCTTGAGGCAGAACAGTGACCTTCACCTGCCTGGGGGTGGGGTGGGGTGGGGGAAAGGGATTGGCCCCGGGCTGTCGGTTTACATCTGGGCAGCTTGAGCGGCTCCAGAAAATGCCGATTTCTTATGCCTGAACTGCTGACCCCTCCACTGGCTCTGGAGAGGGACAGGAAGGAAGGTGTCCTTCCACTGATTCAGGGGCCTCCGGGCAGCCTTTTCCACCGCGTCAGCGGCCTTCACATCACTTCCCTCCCCTCCCCTCCCTCTTCCGCCCCACCATTAAGCCCTGTCCCTGGAAGCCCTTTGCAGTTGCCAGGAATCACAGACATTAGGAAACAATCCAAACACTGGGTGGCTGCTTGGCATCCCACGGCCCAGTGGCCACACGTGGGCCCTGGTGTTGGCGCTAGGACACGGGTATGGCAACAGCCTGGTGCAAAGGAAGGAACCTGTGCCACTGAGAGGACTCTGGCGACTTTAGAACCAAGCAAAGGCTAACGGAGCAGCAGGAAAATGTCCGGCTGTGATTCTAGGCCATTCTCTGGCTCACAGGGTTTAAAGCCGTACTTCCCAGGGTGATGATCGCCAATGTCGCTAATACAACAGGAACGGGGCTCAGGACAAGATCATTTCCCAGGAATGATAACAAAGCCAGGAGAAGTCCCAGCTGTCAACCTACCTGACAATTGAGGGTGACAGGAAACAACGTTTTTACTCTTTTTTAAAAACTTCATTGAGAATTTCATACAATGCATACAATACGTTTTGATCATATGTACCCCTCCCTCAGCTCCTTCCAGATCCTCCCACCACCTCCCTTCTGACCCAACTTAATGTCCTTCTTTTAAGCACCCATCCAGACAAATCTGTGCCACCTGCATCTTCTTGGGTATGTCGCCTTGGTTGGCTTTCCAGAGGCTACACAAAGAACGCCAACTCCCCCCTCCCAGCAGCTACCAATTGCCAAGAGCTCCTTGACCAGAGTTAGAAAATCACAGCCACAGCACCTCCATGCTGGGAATTTGTCTGGCTTGACATCGTACAACCTCTCTGAGTTCAGAAGGGCAACTGCTCTGCTGTGTCCAGAAGGTGCTCTGGTTCCTACAGTCTCTTTCATGTCTGCTTCTGCAACCATCCCTGAGTCTTGGAAGGGGTGTGGTGTGATCCAGATGTCTCATTTAGAGTTGAGCATTCTTTTAAATTCTCTGCCCCTCGACATTTTGTGAGTGTCTATATTAATCACCATCTATTGCAAATGGAAGATGCTCTGATGAGGGCTGAGAGATGCACTAATCTATGGGTATAATTATGAGTCATTAGGAGTTGGTGTAATACCATAGAAACTTGGTAGACTAACAGCAGTAGGCTCTTCCTCTAAGGCCTTGGGATGTTTAGCCATAGGTTCTTAGCAACACGGGATCCTGAGTTAAAGAAATAACACCTTTTTTAATTTTTTAAAAAAATACGGTTCCACGTTGCAAGAAATACTTTGAATGCCTCACTTGAACAAACAGTTCCCAGACCTGCTGTTCTCGCAGAGATGGGCCGTTGCGATTCATTAGCTCCCTGACGACAGATATCTGCAAAGCCGAGTCAAGCAAAGAGGGCCTCAGCTATGCGAGCAAACAGCCTTCCTTCTCATTTGTCAAAGGCTTCCCAAAGGACAAGGTGCTGAAATCTCCCTGAGCGAGTGTCTTCCCCTCTCGGCTGCCTGTGGGCGTCTCCCCCTTCTATGGCAGCTCACAGAGGCGAGGACTCATGTTTGCTCTCCGTTAATTGTGGATGCGCATGGCGGGCCACAAAGAGCTTTGTGCGCGTCCACACGCGGCCGCTGATAAGGCCTGCGTGTGCTGAGCAGTCCTGTCTGCAGTTCACATCCTTACGCTTATCCTGGGATTTGTGTGGGTGGCACCTGTCGGCACCGCCCAACTTTATCTGGACTCTTGGACACCTGGGCAGGTAGAAGCCCCCCTTCCTCCCCTCTCAGTCACATTCCTAAGCGTCCTGTGTCAAGTGGGTTTGTTGACTCTGCTTCCTGGATCTGGCCAATGACAGCATGGCTTTTGAAAAGAAAATCAACTGTAAAGCATCTCCCAGAATGTGTTGAGGCCAGTATACTGATAGGTTGTCTTATGTTTCCTGTGCAACACACCTTTAAAGTGGGGTGCTGCACCAGATATCAGGAGGACACCTGGTATTTAGCCAGAGCGAGGGGTTGAGAAAGCAGCAGCCTTTGCTCCATCAGTAGAATACCTAAGGTATTAGTAGCCTGTCTCAGGGCTGTAGGAATAACCAGCACAGATACAAGGAGCACTTCATTGGCCGTTTAGACTGCTATAAACATACTGACCCTAGTGCCTAACAACACAAATTTAATTCTTACTGTTCAGAAGGGTGGGAAGTCCAAGGTCACACTGCTTGCAGTGTTGGTGAGACCCATCTTCTGGTTTATAGGTGATATCTTCCCGTGTTCTTACAAGGGAGAAAAATCGAAGAAGCTTGCCCGTCCTCTATTGATCGTATGTCAGCTCCATTCATGAGAGCTTTGAACCCATAACCTACTCATCTCTGAAAGACCCATCACCGTAGACCATCCTATCTGGCAGTGAGCAGCAACGCATAAATTGGAGGACATTAAATGTTCAGGTACAGAAGTATTGCTGGGTAGGTGTAATTCCTACTCTTCAGAAACTACAGCCTAAAGTGAATAATCCACAGTATGATTAAATCATAAAGCGCCAAGAAGAGGCCAATTCAAGCTGACAGGAGAGAAGTTATAAACAAATAAAAGCAGAATGAATCACAGAGGCTAGATGGTGAGGTGGGAAAAGCTGCACACAGGCTTTCTTCCTCCCTGAGGAAACTAACCCACAGGGTGCAGAGGGAAGAAAAGAAACTTTGTAAATTACCATTTCCCCTCATGTTGATCAACCCAAGGGTTCTTGCTCATAAAATTAAAAGAAATAAAATTAAATTGGAAACAAAAGGGCGAGATTGCTTATTTTAAAAAAAATAAACATCAACCAACAGTCATTGAAAGGAGACAGGAATTGAGTGACATTTTGAAGGAAAAGTTTGCTGTCTGATCATGTTGGTTAGCATTTTGTTTACTAATCTTTATCATTAAAGCTATCTTTTAATATTTATTGTTTGTTTGTTTATTTATTTATTTACTCTCAGTGCGTAGTGTGGTATGTATGAATGTGTGTGTTGTGTGGTATATGTGTGTGTGTGGTGGGTGGGTGGGTGTGGTGTGGTGGGTGTGTGTGTGGTGTGTGTGTGGTGTGGTATGCGTGAATGTGGTGTTGTGTGGTGTGTGTGCATGTGTGAGTGGTGTGGTGTGTGTGTGGTGTGTGGTATATGTGTGTTGTGGTGTGGTGTGTGTGAATGTGTGTGGTATGTGGTATATGTGTATGTGGTGTGGTATGTGTGTGTGGCGTGGTATGTGTGGTGTGGTGTGTGTGTGTGTGGTGTGGTGTGTGTGTGTGGCGTGGTATGTGTGGTGTGGTGTGTGTGTGTTGTGTGTGGGGTGTGTGTGGGTGTGTGTGTGTGTGGTGTGGTGTGTGTGTGGTGTGGTGTGGTGTGGTGTGGTGTGGTGTGTGTGGTGTGGTGTGGTGTGGTGTGGTGTGTGTGTGTGGTGTGTGTGTGTGTGTGTGTGTGTGTGTGTATCATGTGTGTGCAGAAGGCAGAGGATAATTTTCAGGGGTCAGTTTTCTCCTTCCATCATGAAGGAACTAAGGATCAAGCTCAGGTCATCAGGCTTGGTGATGAGCTCCTTTCCTCCCCACGCCATCTCACCAGCTCTAAAGATCCCTTCTCATTGCAGCAGCCTCCCAGTCTCCATTCTTGCCATCCTCCCTGTACCCTCAGTCCTGTTCCTCACCCTCTGTTCATGCACAAGGGCAGTGGAGATAGCTGAATGCTGAGACTCTTCGCTCCAGCTGAGTCAGGCAGACAGACGGACAGCACTTAGTGCAAAAGTTTGCTTGACTCTTCAGGTGGAGCTCTTGCTTCTAGGCGAGTTCTCTAAAACAGATCTGCACCAATTCTGGTTTTGTTTTTAATTTTTCATGTTTTTTCAGTTAACAGGTAATTGTACCAATTTGTAAGGCAAGGGTGATAGTTCAATCGCTGTCTATAATGTGTAATGATCAATGATTTCCAGTTTCTCAACATTCTCTCGTGTTTGCAGCTTCCAAGCTGCCCTACTCTGGCTGCTCATGAAATGTGCATCGGGTTGCTGTGACTGTAGTTACCTTTCCCTGTTAGGGAGCCCTAGAATGTGCTTTTTCTATGCAGCTGTGTTGGGTGCCCACCCATGTGCTGCTATGCTGTCTCCACACTGCCTTGCCTAGACTCTGCCAACTGTGACTGAGTTTCCACATCAATGTTTGAGCTTCCACAAGTGAGTAAGCACAGTGTGATATCTGCCTGTCTGTGCCTGACTTCTTTCACTTGACACGGTTTCAGCCAGGGACATCTGTGTTTCTCCAAATAGGGCCTTATTCATTTTATATGCCAATAGTTCATTGTGAATATGTACTATTTTCTTTATTGATTGTTTTATCTAGGGCACGATGGTTGATTCTGCCTTGGCTATTGGCTATTGGGAGCAGTACTGTAATAAACATGGGACTGTACGTACAGTTTTAACAAGCTGATTTAATTTTTCAGCGGAGATTTTCATCAATTCTTTTCTTTTTACTTTTTTAATGTTTGTGTTTGTATGTGCACATATACATCTGTGGAAGATGGTGCCAACCCCAGGACTGTCCTCCAGGAGCAGCTTGATTCTTTTATTTGCTTGGAGCTTGTCACATAGGCTAGGCTGGCTGACCAGCAAGCCCCAGGGATCCTCTGCTGTGGAATAATCCTTTTGTACAGTGTGAAGATGTGTCATTTGGATCGGTTTAGCAAAAACCTAGCTGGCCAGTAGCTAGACAGGAAATATAGGTAGGACAACCAGATGCAGAGGAGTCACCAACCAAATACAGAGGAGTAGGCCATGTACAAAATGAGGCCGCAAACCATGAACCATGTGGCAGCAC
Source organism: Arvicola amphibius (assembly GCF_903992535.2). Classification (NCBI taxonomy): domain Eukaryota; kingdom Metazoa; phylum Chordata; class Mammalia; order Rodentia; family Cricetidae; genus Arvicola; species Arvicola amphibius. Next base: position 16,054,418 of record NC_052054.1, read on the forward strand.
ATAGATTAATAGGAATGGGTTAATTTAAATTGTAAGAGCTAGTTAGTAATAAACCTGAGCTATCAGTTGAGCATTTATAATTAATATAAGCCTCAATGTGTTTATTTGTGAGCTGCTGGTGGGACAGAGACTTCTGCCTACAATTCTCTTGTCTCTGCCTCCACACACTGAGCTTGCAATTCCCACCACAATCTTTTTTCTTTTCTTTTTGTTTCTTTTCTTTTTGAATGTAGGTTCTGGGGTTCTAACTCAGGTCCCATTCTTGCATGCAATTGCTTTACTTACTGAGCCATTTCCTCAGGTCCTACAAATACCTTCTTTACTTTCAGAGACCTTTCCTGGCTAAACTTAGAATTTTCAACTGACTTGTTTTGTTAATTTTTTTTAGCTGCTTGACTGGCTATCAGAATTACAGTACCTACCGGACTGTGCTTTCTGCATCTGTTCATGCATTTAATCCCCTGACTAATGAAAAACCTAATGTTTCCTCCCAGAGATGAACAACTCATTTCTTCTTGCACTGTCCAGAACTGACACTTGGTTTCCCTAACATGTGTGCTACATCGAGACCATAATCAAATGGTGCCATACGCCAGAACTTAAAAAAAAGAAAAGTTAAACCTTGCCCCAAGATACTCTCTACAATTGGTTTAGAAAGTGGCTCCTAAAATCCATCATTATATGTGCTTGGTGGCAACACTGCTCAACAGTCCCATGACTAGAGCTGGTTGTGTAAGGCAAACTGCTTCATATTTCAGAACACCCAAAGATGAAGCCACCGTAGACCAGAATAAATTCCCAGAAGAAACCAGTGAGCTAAAATTGTATATTTATGGACATTTTTTGTGTGTTTCAGTCTTCCTGGAGCATCTGGTAATTGCTCCGTGGCAGGCTGCATGCAGCATAGAAAGGTCATTGTTTATAGCACTCGCTAGGATGTTTCTAGAATGTGCCCATGTAGGTGAATAAAGGTGGATATTGTTGAGTCTCTCTTCACCAAAAAATAATAAAGCTGATTTATTAGACTGATTTGGAAAGGAGCCTAAAAAAATCTGTGGTGGAGGGAGGACCTGCTTTGCAAAGTCTCTCTGTCCTGTGATGTGCAGTGATGGAGCTTTCTCTTTTTTCCTGTGGTGCTTGGCATGTCACATTTGTTTCCAAACCAAGTTGGAAAAATGTAAAACTTGTATAAAATAATTACACTTCATATCAAGTGACTGTGTAATGCTCATGTCCTCTAGTATCCAAAGGATTTGCTCTTTTATAAGTGTGTCAGTAGTAACAATTTGTGTGTGTGTTCAAACATGTGTGTGGGGGGGGTGCATGTGGAAGTCAGAGATTGACAATGAAAGTCTTCTTTAATGGCTTATCCACTTTATTTTTCTAAGGCAGTGTCTCTCACTAAACCCACCACCTTCCCCTAGGTAGCCCTTTCTAATGCTAATTTCAAATAGATTAGAAATGAATTAAAAGAATACTGATTTCTACAGTGATAATAATAATGGTACTTACGAAATTATGTTTAACTGAAATCAATCTTGGAGCACTGGAGCAGATGCATACCTAGATGAAAAGCTGATTTACATCACCGTGGAACAATTGGGCCTTGACTTTGGTAAGCCCTAAGCATGAGTCCGTGTAATAGAGACATAAAGCCAGGAGGGCTTGAGGTGTCTGCCTCAGAATGGTGAGCAGAGAGTGCATCACACTTACTTTGCAAAATACACACTTGATTCTCTGTACCCACAGGGTGTCCTCTATAGATACAACCAACGCCTCATCAAAACTATGTGGAAGGGATAGGGAGAGAGTTTGGTTGTTAAAGCGCTTCCTTTGCATGCACAAAAGCTGGAATTCAATTCCCAGAACCCTCTTCTTAAGTAGAAGCTGGATACAGTGGTACACATTTATGATCCCAGCACCAGGGCCATAGAGACAAGTAGAGATCTCTGAGGCTTGCTAGCCAGCTACTCTAGCCTGCTTGGGAGGTTTCAAGCCAATGAGAAACTCTGTCTCCTAGAAAAGGTGAAACATGCCTGAGGAACAGCACACTGAGGTTGTCCTCTGGTCACAAATGCATGCGCGCGCGCACACACACACACACACACACAGAGAGAGAGAGAGAGAGAGAGAGAGAGAGAGAGAGAGAGAGAGAGAGAGAGAGAGAGAACACATACAACATTTAGGGAAAAATGTGTCTGCACTGCATATATACTTGCCATTACTTACTTTAAAAAGCAGCAGAACTATTTACATGGTATTTATAATGTGTCTAGTGTTAGAAATAATCTAGAGGGCTGGAGAGATGACTCTGTGGTTAAGAGCACTGGCTGTTCGTCCAAAGGCCCCAAGTTCCATTCTTAGCATGCACATGGCAGCTCACAACTGTCTGTGACTCCAGTTCCAAGCGATCTGACACTCTCACATAGACACACCTGCAGACAAAACATCAATGCGCATGAAATAAAAATACATTAAAAAAAGAATCTAGAGATAGCTTAAAGTATACAGGAGAATAATCACAGGTCCTGTGCGAATGCCATGGTATTTTATAGAGAGGATGTGAGTGTCCAGAATGGGGTTTCTCAGAGGGTCCTAGAATCAATCCTTTGTGGACATGAAGGGGCCACTGTAATTGGGGGCACTGAGTGCCAGCCTTGTTCTAAGGACTTTGTCCTTATCTCATGCTTAGACTTCAGAGTTCTTTATCTCCTTCTAATTGGAGGAAACAGAGCAGAGAGATACTTGCCCAAGGTCACAAACAACCAGTGTGGATCCCAGAGCCAAGGCCAAACATTGGGTTCCCGGCTCTCCCCGAATCACTGTGTCCCAAGGCCTCCGTGTACTCCAGATGTGTCCGTGACCTCTCAATCCTGGCTCAGTTTGTACCTAGCCAAGTATTCTCGTTTTATTTCTGTTTCTGTGATAAAATAGCCTGGCAGAAAGCAGCACATGGGATAAGTCATCCATTTTAGCTCACACATCCGGGTTACAGTTCGTCGTTAGAGGGAAGTCACATGGCAGCCGGAGCCTGAGGTAGTAATCACCTCACACCCACGGTCAAAGGCAAGGAGAAATGTCTACTTCATTTTCATCCAACTTTCTCTGTTCTTAAACAGTGTAGGTCCCCAGTCCCAGGAATGGCGTCCTGCTTTCAGGTTGGGTGTTCTCACAAGCAAGGCAATCCCCTGCAGACATGTCCAACCTGACATAGGAAATTCTTTCGTGGAGACTTTTTTTGCTAGATGATGCTAGGTTGTGTCTGGCGATCATGAACACTAAGCATCATGTCCTACCCACTGGCTATCTCTGCTTTAAGACACCCCTCCCAACCTGGCCTCCTGACTCTTGCTATCTCAGTAAGGGTTTTATTGCTGGGAATAGACAGCATGGCCACAGCAACCCTGATAAAGGACAGTGTTTAATGGGGGCGGCTTACAGTTCAGAGGATTAATCCATTGTCAGTCATCGTGGTGGGAAACATGGCATCGTGCAGACAGACATGGTGATGGAGAGGTAGCTGAGAGATTTTCATCTGGATCTGAAGGTAGCAGGAAGAAACAGTGAGCGGCTAGACCTGGCTTGTGCTTCTGCTGCCCAATAACATACTTCCTTCGAGAAGGCCATCCCTCTGACAGTGCCGCTCCCTGGGAATCCATGTCCCCCCCCCCCACCGTTGTCGTTCAGATCACCACACTCACTTTTGAAAAGCTGATTGCTGCTAGAAGCCTGGCTCCCTTCACAGATTACCACAGATCAGAATCTTAAACTGCAGAAATTCCTATCCCTCAGGCTGGAGGCTGTTTCAACCATCTCTCTCCTCGTAGATGGCCAACCTCTCTTCTCATTCCTTCACATGGCTTGCCTCTGGATGTGTCATTCCCTGTAGAGGCTCTATTCATACTGGATAAGAACCCGTGCTGATGATATCTTTCTTAACTCAATTATCTCGGTAAAGACCCGTTTCATCAGGTCACATTCTGAGGTGCTAGAGATTGAAAACCTAACAAGGGTGCTGAGGGATTCACAAGGCAAATCATAACACACACACACACACACACACACACACACACACACACACACACAAGCCAGTGCTCCCATTAGGGAGCTACTGCGCATGGCCAATACCAATGAAATTCATCCACGGGGCAGACCAGTGAGGTACAAGAGCACATTTAGCCCACATAGTGAGCCGGAGCAAGCCTGTGTGCACGTCTCTGGTGCTGTGTTAGTGGGCTTACCTGTATGTTCTTTTCCCAGAAAACAGAGTTCGTTATCTTTTCCTCTTATAAGGATTCTCTACCCAGGATGCAATGGGGGAAGAAAAGACCCAGTAATACCTCGGGAATCTTTTACCCTTCTCCTGTAACAAAGAGTATTTTGGGTTCCCTTCTAGTTTGACTCACACCAGCCACTCCTTTGATGCTTCCTGGATACAGTAAAAATGGTTTCAGGCAAAACTCAAAACCAAGGTAAGTCAATGTTACCTTCGAGTTTTCCTCCACGTGCATACAGCTAACTGTGACCATGGCTACAACGGGTTAATACACAGAGAGCAAGGGGGGGAGGGGTAGACACTGACCAGATTACAGGGTCCTGTGGCCAGAACAGCCTACGGCAGGAAGGACTGAAATCAATCATATCATTCAGCCTCCCAAGCTCTGCTTAGACACGAAATCTTTCAAGTTTACTTCCCAGGAGACCCACATCACCATTGCCTGTGCTCCTCTTCAACTTTTCCACCTTTGACTTCTTCTGTCTTACAAAGTGTAAGAAGCACATGCCTGTTCAGTGTCCAGCCCACCAGGAAAATTAACCCGAACAGCCACACGCCAATCATGTGTCCTGTAATCGTCTTTGCAAGTACAAATACTCATACAGTGCAAGTGTTGAAAGAGCATTTGATGTGTCTCCTCTAGTTTAGTCTGATAAAATACATGCTGATTGGATACTAGCCTCAAAAAGCTCATCATCAAATTTGCAATGTTTCTATATATGGCATGGAGATATAGGTCTCTGGCAGAGCCATTGGTTTCCATGAATAAGACTCTGGGCTCAATCCCCACCTCTACAAAACAAAACCTTCATGTATGAATATGTTTTATGCTGTACTATGTATATTAGCATAAAACTACATAATCATATGTGTATATATATTTTGAATATAAGAGTAAGCATGCACCATTTGTATGACTCCCATGAAGAAATGAATCTCAAGGTCATTCTTCCTTTCCTGCCCCACCCTTGTTCCTCCATCACACACACACACACACACACACACACACACACCCTACTAGCAGCATTATTACTCATTGCCCACTTTGGTTCTGCCCCTCCCCTCCCCTCACCTGTTAGGTGATAGAGGAAGGCTTCCTCCTAGCACCCCATTACTGAAGCCCACTGTGGACAGCACCAAGTTGGGAGTGAGTGAGTCGGGCTAGGCAGCTTGGGTTGTGAGGACCGAAGTGGGATTTGGAGGGAAGAGTGTCTAGTTCCTGGAAACACTCCATGTGATATTGGCTCTGCTGTGAGAGGCGTCTGAGAGAGCAACTCGATGCCTTCTGCCTTCTCCAAGTGGAAGTTTCCCATGGGGGAAAGAATCCCAATCAGAAGGACCCGGGCCAGGCAGGGGGGGGGGGCGTAGCAGAAGAGGTTTTTCTTCCTCATCCTGCTCTTCAGACTTGAGAAGACACGGACAGAGTCTACAGCGCTAAGGATGTCAGAAGAGGGAGAATTGGGGGCCAGGGGTAAAAGAGAATCATAGCCATGTGAAGAGGGGGAAAATGCCAAAGTAAGCAAGGAGCCCAGCCTGGTTTCCATGGTTACAGCAAAGGTGCCCCCACCCCAAGCCTTCTGTTTTCCTTTGCCCTTGCTTCCTCTTCAGACCACATCCTGTACAGCTCTCACCTCCCACTTGTCACGGGTCTGCCAAGCGAAGAGAACAGCTGGTTTCCTCAATCAGTAATATTGGGGCAGCAGGTTGCAGGCTTTGGCCTTTTCTTACGATTACAAAGGAGCCTACAGTGTCTGATGAGCAGTCTTATCTAGAGGCAAAGAGGTGATGACAGCCCTTAGTGACTTCACACTTCCTCTGCTAATTAGTAGCTCTGACCCACTCCAAATTATCACTGATAATTTTAATAGCAAGATTTGTTGGGGGTCATTTAAAGGATGATCATACACAGGAAAATAATATCAAGGGTTTAGGCAATTCAAGACTCCAAAGGGGGAAAAAAGAGAATATATCTGACTTCCATAAATGCCATTCACTTTATTTTATTTCTTTGAGGGATGACCTAAGCCAGTATCTGGACATGCGGCATCTCTTTGTCCGTGCTATTTCATGGGGTGGTGTAGGGCTTAGATAGCTGAAATGTGAGTTCCCGCCTTCTAAACACTCATTTAGATTCACATCTGAGATTACTTTCCACTACTTGAAAGGCAACTGAGGCAGATGATCAGTTTGAAGTGCTTCGTATTGCGTGGAGACTGGTATGTGTGGGCCTAGCATGTACTATCCAGGGTTTTTAATTTAAGTTGCCTTTTTAATATCAGACATCAAGCTGGGGATGTAGCATAGTGGGTAGAGAGCTAGCTTCACAAACTGGAGACACTTTGCTTGATCCCTAGCATTGCTTAAAATAAAGTGTTGGATGGACACACACACATGCACATGCATCCTTCCAGACCACTCCAGAGGGAGGGCAGAAGCTAGAGATCAAGATTTAGAATTTTTGCTTCGCTCCAGCAGTCTATAGGCCCACTTGAGTGAGCTACTTTAGAACCTGTCTCAAGACAGCAAAAGAAAAGTTAGATCAGCATCATAGTTTTAGGTCCGTTTGTTGATACAACAACCCTGGGTCTAGAAGTTCAGTCATCTTCCTGCCCACCAATGGCAGGCCAGAAGTCTGGCATTCCAGAGAAGAAGGTCTTTAAATACTTAGAAGATCCACATACACGCAATGTCTACTCAGATAAATGGAACCATGAAGACCTATGGTGACAATTTAAGTATCCTGCTTCCATCCATTCATAATTCATTCAATATTCTCTATTTGAATGTCTACACTTTGTTTCCTAAAATTAGCCTCAACTCATTCTCTCGGTTAGACCATGGTTTTGCTTGTTTTATGTTGTTATGAAGGTTTTGGTTGTTTTTTTTTTTTTCTGTTGTTGTTGTTTGTTTTGTTTCATTTATCAGCAAGAAGACAGACATTTTAAAACATTTAGATGCAAAATCTAAAGAGGGTTCTCATATCTAATGGGACTGAAAAAGATGGGGTAAGGATCTGTAGGAAGGAAGCCTTCAGTAGCTCTGCTTGGCCATACCCAATCTGAGGTGTTCATGCCATGTCAGGCTGACAGTTAACTGAGATCATGGGGGAGGTTAGAACTGGAGCTAAGAATTCAGAAACCATCAATGCATGAACATTTGCCCGCATGACGATGACTGAGCTTAACCTTGGGAATCCTAAGCCTGAGCCCCAGAGCACAATGTGAGATCTGGGAAATTATGCCAGCAGGCTAAAAGGAGGATAACAAGCTTGGGGGTCTGGAAAGCACATGTTCTAAAGCTGAGAATGGTCTAAATGGTGCTATTTGTTCAAGAAGTGGGTTGAAAAGCAGCTGTTGTTCTGGTTGGATGAAAATAGACCAGGGCACGCTGGCTTGAATGTGACTGCAAACGTTTACATGGCAGAAACTCCTTTCTGAAAACCCCACCTTAATGGTATTTGCACATAAGGTCCTTGCGAAGGAATCAGGACTAGATGAGGCCATGAGGCTTGGGTACCCATGATGGCCTTGGTCACTTTCCAAGAAGAGCGACCTGTGAACAAACACGTGTTCTGTCTTTGGATGCCTTTCTCCAAGTTAGGATGCACCATGGCCCCCATTCAGATCCCACAGCATATTTATGGAGTACTCAACTTCCAAATAGTGAGTAAAGAACCATCTCTTCTGGATGAACCAACTACCCACCTCTAGTGTTTTGTTATAGCAGGCCAAAATGAAGGTGGTGTTGTAGGCAGTATCTATGCAGATATATGAATGAACCCCTCATCAGAAAAGATGGAGAAGGAGAGATGGAGCAGATTCTATCTCCAGGGGACCACTTCTTTTATTGGGGAATGATCCTCTCATTTTCTCTTTGAACCTGAGCAGCTATTTTCTCGACCTAGCTTTCTTGTGGCCTGTACTGTAGCACATAGTGATGCCCTACTTGATAGACATCCTTCAGATTGTCCCCAAACTAAACAATACATTCCTCCTCAACTTAAATCTAAACAAAGCACCATTCTCCAAAGAAAGACATTTGTCCTTTGTCCCACTTGTCTGCAGAGTTGGGCTGACATCCTGTGCCATGCTTACTATCATACAATCCAAAGTAAAACAAGGTTAATTCTTAATGATCCTGATGTAATCCACAACCAGATTTTGTCCTGTAAGAATTTAAATTCTTTTAAAATTGTAGGTAAAAATTTTAGTTCTATGTAATACCTAAACCTAAAGCTACTTCTATAGATTTCATAGTCTAGAAAAAGGGCAAGTTGTGTTCGTATTATGTTCTTCTATACAGGCAAGCATAGCCTAAAAGATGCTGAATGCTTGGTGGGGTTTGGGTGGGCTGTCCCCATAGAGACGATAACATACCTGAATGAGACTATCAGGTTTAGATAGTTAACCTGAAGTCTGGCAGGAAACACTGCAGATACATCACTCTGTGCTGTCTTCTCCCTAGCTCATTGCCATGGTTTATGTCCCCTAAGGGCCATTTGCTCCCACCTGCTAGCCTGTTTGGAGAAGAAACATTGATGGAGGTTATTAGGTCATCAGAAATGTACCCTTGAAGGAGATTCAGGACCCCTGTTCCCTCCCTGGTCTTTATTTTCCAGACTATCAAATGATAAGTGGTTTTGTTCTACCATGTACTTCTTCAGTGAGTGATATGCTATCTCACCAGGAGCCTGAAGAGTTGGTGGTGGATCCTAGAACAGCATTCCCCACCACCACTTAATATGTTTTTCTTTCTGTCTTATTTGTTTGTTTATTTATTGAGTTGTAACTTAAACCAGAGAGGCTGCAATAAGATCTGTGTGAAGGGTACACGGATTGAATGGTCATCTTTTGTTGACAGAGAATGTTTGTTCATTTCCCAGCTTCTCAGACCTGAAATAATCATACAAAACTGTATTAATTAAAACACTGCTTGGCCTATTAGCTTAGGCTTCTTATTAACTAACTCGTACATCCTAAATGAACCCATTTATATTATTTTATATTTTAACACGAGGCTCATGGTTTACTGGTAAGGTTCCTGGGTGTCTGTCTCCTTTTGCAGCTACATGGCATCTCTCTAACTCTGCCTTCTTTTCTCCTCTGTCTCTGCTTGGAATTCTCATCTTGCTATATTCTATGCTGTCATAGGTTTAAAGCAGCTTCTTTGTTGGCGAATGGTCGATAGAATGAACCAGGCTAGCTCTATTATAAAATATTCTTTAATAAAGGAAAGAAGGAAAACTTACAAAAGCCAAGGTTCCCGTGAGGAGCGCAGGAAAACAAAGAGGAGGCAAGAAGCACACCCGCAAGTTTTATAAGTAAATCTTAGCCTCAGGGAAACACACCCCACAAACAAGGTTATTGGCTGAGATTCCCCTTCACTTCTTTATTAATTAGTGGTATTAAGACATATTCACAGCATACAGAGGAGAATCCCACATCACCTCCCCCTTTCTGTCTAAATAAAATGAAGATTTTAACTTTAACATAGCAATATTACATACAGCACATCAGTTATTAAGTAAGAATTATAGTTACAATATTTAGTCTATTTACATTTGGCAAATTAAGGAAAATACTCTATCATCTATTCTATCTTTGTAAGTTTAAAGTTTTATATCTAATCTATCTTTTATAATTTAACTATCTTTCTTCAACTCCACCAAAGACTCCAGAAAGTTATAATATTACCTAAGTAAACAAGAAGTACATTGTAAGCAACTTCTAAAATTGACAGTCACCCAAAGTTCTTCTGTAACATTGGGGCATCCATCTTCAGTCTACAGGTCCATAGTATCCAGAAGCCTTTTCCATGAAGCAGGAAATTTCAGAGACAGTTCTGCCTATATTGGCAGTTTGTCAGTTACTTTTTTCTGTGTCCTGTAGAATGTCTGGCAGACTCTTTCATGAAGAAGGAACTGTGAAGGACTGTCTCATCTTCTTTAGGCAACTTCAGCAGTCATTTATTTGTGGGTCCTGCATGTCCAGTTTATACAGCATACCATCAAGCAGTCCAGTCAAGAGGGATTTCTTGCTCAAATGACTATCCTTGTCACATTGAAGGCAAATTCCATAATCAGTTTCTTCAATGCCTATCAACCTCTCTGAAGTAATTGGTGTTGCCAGAAGCAGACATGTCTCACTGTCGAGAAAAGTCTAAGTTCTTAAAACATTTTAAAGACCATATTCTATATGTCTTTGAAAGATCTGAAGAATACCTATCCATCTGAAATATATCTCTGTACATCTAGAAAACCTAATTAACATGGCTACAAGTCTAACTATTATAAATGACTATCTATTAACCCATATTTTAATTATATATTACATTTTTAAATGAGCTGCACAAACACAACATTTCTATCAAGAGCAGAAATATACATATAACAAAACTGACCTTAAATTTGTATCAATAGACCAAGATCCATACCAACACAAAATATCCATCTCTATAGCATATCCCCCTTTAAATGTAAGCAAACATTTATAAACAGTACTTGGGAATTTGGGCATACTTTTCTCCAATCTGCTTCCTGCTTTTTGTTGGACAAAGTATTTGGGGGGGTTACAGAGACTGTTGGTCCATCAAACCACATTAGCCAAGAAGGAATCTACAGGTTCTCATCCTTTATGGAAACAAAAGCAGAATCTCTTTTCCAAGGCAACATATTTTTAGAACCACATTTTGAAGTCAAGATACCTTTAAAATATATATGTTGGTTTAGCTTAGAATCCTGTACAATGAAATGTCTCTCTGTACTTAGTTCATTTACAGTCAAAAAATTCAAAGAAAACACAGTAACATACAGAATGCAGACTCTGTGTATATTTCATCTTTACATGGCTTTTTTTTTACTCTATTACTTTTTACAAGCATACAGAGGGGAATTTCATATCAATCAGGTATCTAGATTGGCTATAGGTTACTTCTATACACTAAATATGCTCCAAAATTCTGCCTGGTCTTGAGTTCCTTTTGATGTGGACTGTTTCTCGGTTGCAGGCAGCTACTGAGCTTGGGTGGAAGCTGGCTTTAGTGAGTATGACAAGTCAGACTTTGACTGGGGAGATTTGGTTCCTATATATGCTGACACTGACAGAGTAGCAAACCATACTCGTTGTATCAAGGCAATCAGTCGATGCCTTCTTTTGGGTCTGAGCAGAGGCGCCTTACCATTGGGCCAGATTTCTTGCGAACTTTCTCACTTAACTGCTACACAATGATCTCAATGGTCTGTGAACTGCCAGCCTTGGGATACAGGGACACTAAGATTGGATTACAACTTTGCCACCCAACTTCAGAGGGCCAAACTTTAGTCCAGCATCTTTGGAGGCCTTCTGATAACTTTCTCACATTGCTCTGGGTCAATTAGCTGCTGCAAGTGAATGGCTTTTGTGCACTCATGTGTCTCCTTCCTTTTTCCCTCATACTCAGGATCTCACAGGCTCCTGGACTGTCTTTGGGGACTCCTTTCTTTGTAAATGGATACATTGGTCAACTGCAAGAACTGATCTGGTGTCTTTCCCTGTCCCCAAGTGTATGGTTGTGAACAGAAGGCCTCAACTAAAGCCTGCATCACTGCACCAGGCCCCAGGTGTTCATTCTTTTCATCCCTAGTGGAAGTCTTCACATGTAGCACCAAGGACTTCCTTAACTGTTCAGTGCTGGTCTGTGCCAATCCTCTTCCTTTTAGTGGAGGTTCCTAAAAATCCCTTTCTATCTCCTGATCATGAAGTGCCCCATGGCTTCCTTGTTTGAGTAATAATCTCAAAATGCTCCTCAACCTTCCATTTTCTCATACTTGCAACTTTAGAGGGGTTTGAAGAATTCCCCAGAGCTAGTTTCCAATGACTGGGAAGTTGCAAAATTTTCATGCCAAACTCGCCTCCTTGCCTTTCTCTGAGCCATCTGGTGGTTCCCTGGAAAATGACTGCTTCCACATCAACTCCCAGGAGCAAAGCTGCCATGAGATAAAGACTTTCAATAGATGACTGAATAGCCATAAATGATGGCATCTGAGTTTATGCTGCAACCACCTTGAGTTAGACAATGAAGACACAATCTCTTGGACTTCAGGTTTCAACTTGCTCACATGCTAGCAATGATTCAAGAAATACAGTTTCTAATTGGTGCTAAGACAGTCACTGAGGCACAGATCTGAATGTCTGTGGACTCCAGGTGGAGATTCAAGGGTCGCCACTGGACTTCTGGCTCATGGGTTTCTGCTGTGGTCTTCTAATTGTAATACATACCATCTGGACAGCAAAACCTTGATATGAGGTGTAACCGCAAAGTTTCCTGGACCCCAGGGTGTTGGACTACCACTTCCTTGACATGGAACCCTTTTGCCAGGAGTTATAACTTGTTCAAGGATTGGTTTGGTCCTATCATAGAATTGAGTAAATGTAGCAAGTTAACAGGTGACAAGACAAGACTGACCCACTATGGGTCGATGCAGCAACAGCCCCTAGCTGGTCAATTGTGGTATAGCCCGGCTCCAGGGCTGCTGAAAGGAGCCATGACAATGATGAGTTCTGGACGATTGTCCAGTTCTAGTGGTAGCTGCCATAGGGCTCCCTCTTATTTTTTTTTTTATTAGCTGATCATCTCAAGCACATTATTATAGCTTTTTTTTAAAAGTTAAAAATCCAAAATCACTGACAGCATATTTTCTTTGTGAATTCACAATAGTTAAAGAAACATAAACCTTTGAACTCTTGAGCAGTTGGTTATAGTATCCAAACTCAATTATTATTCAGGAATAAAAGAAACACCCGTTGCAGGGGGGGGGGGCAGTACTGGAATAGAAAGGAGTATAGAGTTGGGGAAAATTAAAGCTAAAAAAAGTGTGTCCTTAGAAATCACCCAGCGGGGACTGGGGCAGGAGGAAGAGGGCTGATCTCCATCTCCATCCATCCTATCCCAGTCCCTGTCCACCCCCACCCCCCAGCTCTGTCTTCCTAAATGCAAACAAGAGCCTGTTAGCAGTGACCTCCCATAAAACCTTGTGGTTTTTACCTTTCTTTCTTTAAATATGTGTGCGCGTGTTCATGTAGGGGCTTGTGTGTGTGTGTGTGTGTGTGTGTGTGTGTGTGGTGCCTGGAGCGGAGGGCAGTCTCAGTGTCATTCTTCAGACCCCATCCCTCCCCAACGTCCTCCCCCCCTCCCCCCCCCCCCCCCCCCGCTTGAAACAGCCTTTCCCTGGAGAGGAGCTCATTGAGTAGGTTAGGCTGGCTAGTCCACAAACTCTGGGGCCTGCCTGTTTGCCCCAGTCCTGGGGTCGCAGGCACATGCCTGGCTTCTGTTTAACATGGTCTCTGGGGCTCATGCTTGCTTGGCAAACACGTTATTGACTAAACCATCTCTCCAGCTCAAACATTTATATATAATAAATGTAGTCCCTCTGGCCTCTTCTCCTACATTTTTACTGTGAAAGTACATCCAAGACTGGGGGCGGGGGGAGCCTTTTGTTGCACTTCAATGCTAGGAAAAGGGTGGTGAATGGGGGTGTGGTGCAGTGACCTCATGCATATATTGGCACCACCGCCCCCAAGAAAAGCTGAGCAGAATAATATCCCCCGACAGAGGTACACACCCAGGCTGGTTTATCTCCTGCCGGCAGAGCTGCCTGTCTGAGCCTTCGCCCTTTGCTGCTGGCTCAGCAACACAGCAGGGGAGGCTGGAGCAGTGGGGTCCCTTCTTGTCATTGTTGTTGCCGGAGCCTCTTCCTGCAAGGAGTTGCACAGGGTCACATCCTGCAGGGATGTTAGTTCTGCACAGCTTGATCTAAATATTTAAAGGCACCGTGTGCCTATAAACTGGTTACTCATCATATTGGGGACGTTTTTTACTCAAAAGCCCTCACCTCAGTATAAATTCTATACATGGAAGTGCCATGACCCCAACATTACCGGCTAACAGATCTTTGCTAACTTTTTCGCTAAGAATAGCACAGAAGTGTCCTTTTCCTGGGTCACCTTATTGTGTTGTGTTTCATAAGGACATTTCCATTCAAGTAAATAATGTGCTGTGTACATATTCACCCATACCTTCCTGCCTCCTCTTCCTCACCCCTCAACCCCACCCCCAGACACTATCACTTTGCTTTTGTGTTGCCTTTGTATGTAAACTGATTCATGGTCAAATGGAGCAGCTGTCCAGAGGGGAGGGACATCATCATCGTTTCTCTTGATTCTGGGCTCTGCAGGATCCTCTCCAAGGACCCTTTTGTTCGGGCTTTTGGGTCCTAAAAGATTTCTAGGTCCTAACTTTCTAGCCTGCTTGCTTCTTCTCTGCTGCATACTGTCTCCTAGAATCTACCTGCCACTCAGCTTTTGCCACAGAAGCCAACTTCGACTCCACATTCCAGCAGCCAGCCCACCTTCCAGACCGCGGATTCACAGTAGAGGACAGTAGAGGGATGGGCTGAGAAGTCACATCTCACATGCTGGACTCTGGGAAGCTCCGTGTTGCCTCCCGACACTATCCCTCAACCTCCCGGGTTTGCTGTCATCCCAAATCTGGGCATGATGCCCCTGTCTGATGCCCTACAGTAGACACCAGAGGTGAGACCTTGGTATTCAGGGGTCTTACGATGGTGGAAGGGGCTTTGCCTAAGGGAACTTTATCTGCCCATCACGGCACTGCTGCCAGCTCATCCCATGGTGCTTTGCACCTTTTGGTCCCTGAGATAGGTGCCATGGCCTGGGAAATCCCTGTCTGCCTTGCACTGTCTCCCACCTTGGCTGTATAGCAGAGGGGCTGCTGACTATGGTCACTCACTTAGCACCTCATGTACTCCCTAACTGGCCCCCTGAACCCTCCTCCCCAATTCCTCCCCACTCCAGAAGTAGAGTTCTGTAGTTTCCCAGATGTATTTCCCAGCTTTTGCCTCTGTACCATACTCATCTTAGAAGGTGAAGAACACGCCTCACTGCTCGATCTTTGCCTTGTAGCTAACAACACATTATTGACTATCTTTGCCAACTTCAATGTGACAGTTTTCTAAAAGGGATCCTAAATAAATTACCAGGTTTGGGGAGCTAGGAGATGGCTGACCTCATTCAACAGTAGAACAGACAGAAACAAAGTCAGGGTACCGACATCTATACAAGTGTGTTTACGAAACCCACTGCTGTGTTGACAAAATACACTGTATGGGTTCGTCCACCCAAAGACAATGTACAATCGAAAGTGTTGAATGTGTTCAACCCTGGGATTCTGGCACCCAGGCCTGGCAGCTCTTCCCTGAGCACCTCACTGGCAAAGGTCTCATCTGAAGCAAGCAACTTTCGATCCTTTGCAAACTCATTCCTCCGTAAGCTAAAGAAAAGAAACTGGTCGCAGGGCAGTGCATTCTTGCCTGTGTGCAGAAGGCAGATTTCTAGATTTTGGATGGACTCTTTCCAGGAAACCAGACACATTTTCAAAGTTGCACTAAACTTCTGTGGGTATGCAGAGAGGGTGGCAGCTGGTTCAGGGCCCGGGCATGATGGGACCTAGCGATCAAGGTTGAATGAGCCACTCCCACTATTGTGAGAGTTTTAATAATGTCTTAATAGGGAACCCTCATTTTCATTTTGCACTGAGCCTTTCAGACCCGTTCCTGCTTTAGGGCCACTGTGAGGAAGTGGCTGGTTAGAAATGACACTTCGGAACCTTTTGTTCTGTGTGAGATTGTTTATTAATTCACATGCACGCTTGGAATCTACCCTAGTGACTTAAACCCTCTTCCACGGTAGACTGAGCTTTCAAAAATCCATTTTCACCCCTTTGAAAGGTGGCAGGCAAGGGCCAAGGTCACAGGAGTTAGTCTGATCTTGGGGCTCTTGTGCCCAGTGGTAATAAAACACTCTCTTTCATCTCTCCCTCTCAGTTCAGAAGGGCACCCCCAAACACCCCAGGTTTCTGTTCAGTATTCCAAGCTGGCTTTTTCCATACACGCAGTAAATGGGGGGAAATTTGTAAGGAAAATCGTTGGATGCAAATGACACATTTAGCCAACTGAAGCTTGTATTTGTGGCAACAGACTAAAGATAAACTTGGAAAATGAAGAAATGTGAGCACCATGAGCATTGTTCAGAGCCGAGACGTGAGGAATGGGGGCTGGGACTGGGGAGGATGCCTGGGGACTGCCACAGGTGAGGCCCAAGCTCCTCCCTGCCTAGGGGAAGATGTCCCACAAATAGGTGGACGATGGCCTAGAAAGGATGTGGGCTTGTGCTTATGAATATTTAATGTGTACCTTTTAATGGTTTGGTTTTTTTTTAATAATCTTATTTAAAAATAATTCTGACTTCATTCTTCCCCCCACAAACATAAAGGAAGGGAAAATGGCGCTGAGGCAGCATCTCATGTGGCTTCCTCCTCACTTGGCTCATCTTGTTGCCCAGACACTGACTCCTGGGTATATTTGAGGTTAGGAAGACTTTCTGAAGTACTTCATCCTTCCTCAGCAGCCTCCCACAGTTCCTGTCCTTCACGGAGTCTTTGCCTTTTACTGGAAGAATGTCTGAGTGATTAATTACCATTGAAAATCAGGCTAAGACATGGACCTAGAGTGCTCCCTTCCCAAGACTCCTCGAGAGTCCCTCTGATGCCATGAACACAGACACGGAGTTAAGCTGCTTTCCAGCCTAGTAACTCGTGGGCACACGCTCATGCTGAAGGTCACAGGAGAAATGGCACAGATGGTGAATAATTGCCACCTATGGACTAACGTACCATTGTGAAGAGTCCTTTGTCCCTAACTTGCTGTCCTACTGTGTGTGGTCTTGCCCTGATAGTGTCTTAGTAGATCAACAAAATACAATCCCTTATTGATTATAAGTTGCCTTTGGGGTATGCTAGCGTATTTTCAGTACCCTGGTGTGAGAAAAAGCAAAAGGATTACTATTCCTGCGGACTTGAAAAATAAGCCACACAGCTAAGACCTTTATTCAGACACCAGACTAAACCGGCAGAAGAAGATGGTGTGAGGATAGCAGCTGAGGACTGTCCTTCCTCTGTGGCATTGCCTGATGAACTGTGATCCTCGCACACTGCCTAGTTCTGTCTGTACTTCCTGCTCTTTCACTTCCTGTCTCCATTCTACTATGGCTTGAACATGAAATGCCCCCTGCATGCTTGAATATTGAATAGTTGTTTCCCATTTGGTGGCATTATTTAGGAAGGTTCTGGAAACTTGAGAGGTAGAACTTAGCTAGAGGAATCAGTCACTGTGCGTGGGTCCTTGGAAGTATTTTGTCCCTAGCTTCTTGTTTAGCCTTCTGCTTCCCGTCTGGCAGCCATAATATCCTGGTCCAGCACAGAGAGTCAAGCAGCCATGGACTGAACCCTCTGAGATCATGAACCAAACAGCAAACAAATAAACAAAATGCTCCTCTTTGTTTATTCAGGCATTTGGTCACCACGACTGTAACAGTAACTGAGTTCCCAAACTGACAAAGGGACAACTTGTGGCTGCACCGTTCAGTTCTCCACCATGTCGGCCTGTTTTCTGGAGTGTAGTGATATTTTATTTGTGTTTTAATAAATAAAGCTTGCCTGAAGATCAGAGTGCAGGGCTAAGCCACTAGAGGCCAGGGAATGTTGGCACACACCTTTAATCCCAGGACTCAAGGGCATCCTGGGCTACACAAGACTGAATCTGTCTAAAAAGAGGTGATCCTAGCTTTCAGGAGTTGCTCGTCTTTAATCTCGGCACTAGGGAGGTGGAGACAGGAGTGGTATGGCTGGGTAGAGAGAGGAATATAAGGTGGGAGGAGACAGGAGCTCATTGCAGTCTGAGGTTTGGTGGAGAGCATTGCATTCTGCAGTCATGTTGAGGACAGGATTGCCTCCCCTTTTTTGTCTGAGCTTTGGTAGAGGTAAGATCTCTCTAGTGGCTTGGCTACTTTGCTTTTCTGATCTTCATCTTGAACCCCAATATCTGTCTCTGTTTTTTGTTATCTGCACTACACTGGAACTCCTGGGTAAAGCCCACATCACCCTGCTCCACCTCCTTCTCTTCCATAGCCTTCTTGCTCTGAGGACATTGCTCTGAGCAGGCAGGTTCCCAGACACTCTGTGTTTTCTGGCCTCACGCCTTGGGCCAGAGCAGCTCCTCTTCCACCTGTACCAAAGGTCAACACACTTTTGCTCTCCAGAGCCAGATGATAAATGTTTGATGCTTTTGGGGGCATACAATCTCCGTTGCAGCAACTCAACTCACAGAAGAAGCCACAGGCTCTATATAAACAAACACTTATGGCTGGGTTCCACTAAGAGACTGATTCATCCAAATTGACATTGGACTTTTATATGCCACCATAAAATGTTATTCATCTTTTGATACTTATGATCACTTAGGGATGTGGAAGAGATTTGTAGGTTGCGGCTCTGACAGAAGAGGCGAGGGGTTGAAATGAGCCTGTGAGCATGGTTGCCAAGCCCGATCTAGACTATGGCTAGTCCTTCCCAGTCACCTCAACTGTGGCCCTCCATGCAAACAACTGAATTTGGGGAGATGAATAGACCATGGGGGTGGATCCTCATGAACGGAATTAGTGTCTTATACAAGGACACTTGTCTTGGCCACTATGTGTGCACGCAGGGAGAGGACATCAACTGTAGACTAAAGAACATTCTCTCACCAGATATCACATCTGTCTTGACTCTGAATTTCTCAGGTTCCACAACTGTAAGATATGAATTTCTGCTCTGCATAAGCCATATCATCTTTGGAATTGCATTGTGACAACTGTAATAAAGCTTAAACAGTACGGAATGATAATTGGAAAGGAGAAAGTGGGTACGAGAGGAAGAGGTTACCATTCCCAGGTTCTAACTGGAGCCAAGGATGGCTCTCTTGTTCTTGCCCAGAGCTCTGAATTTCTCCAGGAGGCAACATCCTCCAAATGATTCCCCTTCATGCCACAGCTTGAGAACCACACCACCCTGGTTAAGTGCAGACTTCTTAGTGTTCACTGATCCAGGCTGCAGGAAGGTTAACAAGATTGGGACCACAGCCATTGGAGCCCATGCTCTTGACAGGTAGCAAAGACATCCCATGTGTTCCCAGAAGTCACAACATACATATATACACACAGAAAACATTGAGTAGCTTAGTAGATCACACTGCACTCTTATAGGTGCAGGTGAGCAACAGTGAACAGTTGATGTGGGATTCCCCTCTCTATGCTGTGAATACCACTGGGTAATACAGAAGCTTCTTTGGGCCTATTGCAGTGCAGAATAGGGCAAGGTGGGAATTCCAAGCAGATAGAGGAGGAGAGAATGTTCAGACAGTAGTCTGAAGAGAGGCAAAGCACAGACTGGAAGACGTAAGGTGTGCTAAGAGAGCTGTTACCAAGCCAGCAGGTATAGGACAAGCTGAACTTGATAACTCAGTAGCTCAGATAGGTGTACAACACAGGAAAGATGCAGATGTGTGCACTATGTGCTTAGCCTCATTGGTTTTGGTCCGTCCCTTATTCCTAGGTGACATTGGACAGCTCTTCTTGCCCTGGTACCCAGTCAGTAAAAGAGTGATAACAGCAGTTCTTACCATATAATTGTAAGATGACATGAGTTGCTGCATTTGAATAACTTGGAATAGTAACTGAAATGTGACCAATAGCAGGCTGTCATCACCACCACCATCATCATCACCATCACCACCACCATCATCATCACCACTGTCAAGAATCTACGAGCTAGTAAGATCTAAGGGGACATCTATATTACCAGATTGGTGCTTAGTAAAGAGCTGTTCAGCTGATTCTTTGAACTGACTTCAAGCTGCAACCGGGTCCTTCTTTCTTCTGCTTGTACTTTGCTCAAACAGATGGCGCCTTTCCTGCGGGCTCCTCACTCTGCACAGAAAAATCTGGTCGACTTTGGGTGAGTCCATGATGAAACACTTCCTCCTTCTAAAATGGCACTCCTCTGGTTTTTGAAGACTGTGATGTAGAATATATTATCTAAACACTCAAAGACTTCATCTGCTCATCTGTGAGTGACAGTCACCTCCCAGTTAGAGTCTGTGTAAACATTTAAATGAATAGCACTCTGCTTAGGGGATCTCTTCTCCAAGAACAAACGGATCTTGAGTTTCGGGCACAAGCAGGCTTGGGCTGCCCTCAACATTGGCTGGCGAAGCTTCATTTTGCAGTGGGACAGCAATCAATAGAGAGATGCGTGACAGGTCAAAGTTCTGAGAATGAGAGTCTCTGGGCTTAACCTCAAATAGGGCATCTATATTAACCTCACCATCAATAAGGCTCAGGGAACATGGTGGAAGAAGAGGCAGAGGACATGGAAGAGCGCTTTGAAATGCTGTCTTCAGGACTTGGCATGGCTGTTACACCATAATCTCACAGCAGCTGTGGTTAGCTACAAAAGATCAAGCTCACCAATGTCCTGGCATATATGGGGTAGATAATCATCAAGCGCCATCCCATATTGCTCTTGGCAGTAGAGAGTTGCTGGGGGAGGGAGAATCCTTTATTGGGAATATGACCAGTGGTAGTTTCTTCTGCTCCCCTGGATGGCCCACGCCCATTCACTTATGAGCTGTGCTAACTGGTCTTGGAAGTTATCTAAAGTAAATGAAAACAAATTAAAAGGCTTGAATCTGGGAAGCATGTCAGGGAAGCAGGAGGAGGAGAATGGGGAGTAGATATGATCATATTCTGTTGTGTACGTGGGTGAAAGTTTCAAAAATAATGAAAACGTTTTAAGTAAAACAACCTTTCTATGATGCTTGACTGTCAACTTGAAGAGATTTCAACTCACTGAGGAGACATGTCTGGGCATATCTGTGAGGATGTTTTCAGAGAAGACTAACTGAAGGGGAAGGAACCGCCCTCCAGGTAGGTGACAGCTTGCAGTGGGTACTCAGCTGTAAATCCAGTGCACCTGTGGTTGCTGCTGCCTACTCCACTCTTACCAGACTCCTCCTTTCCTTTGGTGAACACGAGCCAAGTACCAGGTTCACCAGGCAACTTTCACAACTTCTGCCTCCGCCGAACTGGGGAATCTTGAAGAATTTTGTTTCACTGAGTGGGTAACTCTGGGTTCACAGTCTTCCAATGTGTACACAGAAAGTACTGAATTACCCAGCCCCTAATCTGTAAGCCATAAATCCCCTTTACTGATGTGTACACACTCTATTGGTTCTTCTAGAAAACCCTGCCTAATAAACTGGCTAAGGTAAATTGCATGATAGCAAACTTTTAGAAGAAGTAGCAACATTTTGATGAACATTTAAAAAACAGCAAATCCACTTAAATCAGTGTTTCCCAACCTGTGATTAGCAACCCCCAAAGACCATCAGAGAACACAGATATTTATAGTATGATACATAACGGTAGGAAAATTATAGTTATTGAAGTAGCAATGAAAATAATTTTATGGTTGGGGGTCACCACAACATGAGGAAGTGTTGAGAGCAAGAAGGTGGATACACATAGTTACTATAGGAAAAGTTATATTTTATTATGCTGAGGGTCATCCTGATGTAGGTGTGTCTTCTATCTATCTGATGATTTCATTGGTTAATTAATAAAGAAACTGCTTGGCCTGATAGGTCAGAACATAGGTGGGCAGAGTAGACAGAACAGGATGCTGGGAGTGAGGCAGATGCCTCGGGCAGACGCCATGCCTCTTCTCACTGAGACAGTCGCCATGAAGCCAGCCACCAGGTCAGACATGCTGAATCTTTCCCAGTAAGCCACCACATTACTGAATATGGGTTAAAGCAAGATGTGAGAATTAGCTAATAAGAGGCTGAAACTAATGGACCAGGCAGTGTTTAAATGAATACAGTTTGTTTGTATTATTTTGGGGCATAAGCTAGTCAGGCGGTGGGAATGCAGCCTGCTGCTCCTCTACATCATTCCACAAGGTTCATACTCTCAGTTCCTGACTATGGTCCTAAGCCTATTTCTCCAAGGTTGCTCGCCTGTGTGACAGACACAGACATATCTTAGCTGCAGGTTAGGTTCAGTCGCTAACAGAAGTCTCTGATTCGAGGGTCAGAATCCTAGAGGAGACTTTCCAGCCACAGGTCAGATCAAGGTGGCGTCTCTCCAGATGTTCAGACAGAGCATTGCTCTTGGTCTCTGCTTATATACTATTCAGTGGGCATCATGGGGCTCCAGGACTGTGTCTGGTTATCTTGAGTGAATAACATCACTGAGTTCTGGTTATCAGGCTCAGCCTCAGATGTAGTGGGGATCCTGACTAAGCCATTTTTACATGCCTAAAGGGCAGTTTTTACTATGCTCATTACAAAAACTGTAATAAAGGGTCTTAACATTAGGGAATTTGAGAACCCCTGACTTGAGGCGAAGATGTTTCAAACCAAAAGAATAGAACCAAGATGTCTATTTTTCTCTTTTGTTGACCTTGTGGCCAGAGATAGAGTAACAGATTGTATAGAGAGACTGAGATAGCAATCCCACAAGATAAATTGCATTTGATTCCAAGATGGCACCCTCAACATGGCGGGAATGTCGGTGCTCGTTATTGGAAAGATATTTAACTCCCTGACATGTGGACCTCTCTCTTTGTAGGGATCCTCAAGTATTTTCATCGTGTGGCAGCTGGCTTCCCTCAAAAGCAAGACAGCTAAGAAAGAGCAATGAAGCCACAAAGATGTCTTTGACCTATTCTCAGAAACCAGGCTCTATCAGCTTCAAAACATCTTACTGGTTATACGGTCAGCGGTTTTCACCCCAGAAGGAAACAACAGGGTGAATATAGGGAGGCAGGGATCATGGGGTGTTCACATTAACATAGACATAAGGCTACCACATAGACAAAGGACCTAGAGTAGTGACTCCCAACCCTCCTAATGCCGTGACTCTTTTTTTTTTTTTTTTTTTTTTTTTTTTGGTTTTTCGAGACAGGGTTTCTCTGTAGCTTTGGAGCCTGTCCTGGAACTAGCTCTTGTAGACCAGGCTGGTCTCGAACTCACAGAGATCCGCCTGCCTCTGCCTCCCGAGGGCTGGGATTAAAGGCGTGCGCCACCACCGCCCGGCTGCCGTGACTCTTAAATACAGTTCCTCATGCTATGGTGACCCCCCCAACCATAAGATTATTTTTGTTGCTACTTCATAACTAATGTTGCTACTGTTATGAACTGGAATGTAAATATCTGCATTTTCTGATGGTCTTAGGCAACCCCTGTAAAAGGGTCATTAGATCCCAAAGGGGTCACAACCCACAGGTTGAGAACCACTGACCTAGCGCTATTTTCATCAGGAGGAATTTGAATCGACTTGAAAAATACCCCCTTTCCTGAAAAACTATCCTCCATCAGAACCTCATGCGGACTCCATAGGCTGAACACCCACTGGATGAGGAGAGTCATCTCCCAGGACTAGCGTGCTCTTAGGCCTGTCTGGGTATGGTGTGAGCAGACAGGTTTTGTTCAAAGACTGCACCAAAGAGCGGCGTGGGGCATTCCTTACCCTTAAGCTACAGCGCTTTGAGATTCATATTTCCCTGCTGTGTAGTAGAGGCCAGAATAGTTTACACTGACGTGTAGGCTCTCTTCTCCCTGGGCTCATTCTTGGGGGAGTTCTCGCCAATAGAATCTAAGCAGAAATTATGGGATATCTATCACCTGTAAGTTGAGGCAGTTAAATTTACTGTGAGTCTTTCATTCTCTTCCCCTGTCTCTCACACATACAACTTTTTAATCTGTTGTTAAGAAGCAAAACACAGGTAGAGGAAGCCAAGGCAATAGAAGACGGTGGAGTCACCCGATGGAAAGTTCTCTGAGTGAGAACAAAGAGCCCAGTGCCCTTTCTGTCTCCTGAGAGATCCCCTTTGCAGTGTGATAAATAAGTATTCCCACACCACGCCAATCTCTAAGTTTTGTGACTATACCCATCATCATTTTCTGTGGCTAACATCCGAATAAGTCATATAAGTCTTCACCACCTTGAGATCAAATCTAATTATTACAAAACTAAATCAATGTCTACTTTTTTAAATATTTGTGTTTTATTATAGGATATGCAAAAAGTAAAGGTAGTGGCTCATGCCTTTAATCTCATCACTCAGGGAGGTAGAGTCAGGTGGGTCTCTGTGAGTTCAAAGCCAGCATGTTCTATAGGGCGAGTTCCAGGACAGCCAGGGCTATACAGGGAAACCTGTCTCAGGAAAAAAAAAAAAAAGTAAGAGTGTCAAAACTCCCGGCTGTAATTGTTAGGTGTTGATGTACAATGCAAGAGCTTATTTCATAGTTTATGGGTCAAAAGAACAGACAAGAGGAAGATAGGATTCAAAAACAAACACCAAACAAAGGCTATAAAAATGTTGCAACAGCATGTAAAAATTGATCCCACTTATTCAAAAATTAAAGACAACCTACCGCTTAACAATTATCAAAGCACCACGAGGTTCTTTTTATATCCCAGAGTTAAAATAAATCTTTAACCATACAGTTCTAGAATTAAAGGTCATCTCCAGAGACTGCAGTAACACACCCATAAATAGCTCCTACAATCCTGTCGACACAATCAAACCCCATTAAAAAAATCACATCCTTGCTTTGTAATTCAGACTCTATTCTTTCTGTCCCTCTACTGTGGAAATCAAGGGTCACAAAGACGTTGGGGGAGAACTGACTGATGACTCTTCTCTCACCTTTCACTTTGCACCTTGGATATGCGGCTGTCTTGACCCAGTCCACTCTGGGGCTACTACCACATCCATGAGGCTTGGGAGAGGGTGTTTGTGGGTTGTGTGTGGAGTGCATTTGTGTGTGCTTACATGTCTGTCAACCTCAGATGTGCGTCTGATATCTGCCTTGTTTTTTGAAACAGTTTCTCTCCTGGGAACCTGGGACTGCTGAATGGGCTAACTGGCTGCCCAGCGAGCCTCAGGGATCTAGTCATGTCCTCCTGATTACATAGCAAGAACTTTACCAACTAAGCCATCTCCACAGCCCTCACTGGGACTTCTTCATGTTTCATGACGTCTCAAATGTCAACAATTCAGGGGGCAGCAGTAGGGACCCAGGGCCCCAAATTTCTGGCTTCCACTAGACCAGAACCTCCAAGCAGTTCTCAGGTCACAATTCCACAGCATGATCCACCTGCTGGCCGTATCATGTAAACGCAGGCCAAAAAAAAAAAAAAAAAAAAAAAAACCAAAAAACCCAACCAAGTCTCATTGGCAAATCTTGTAGTTTCTGAACTTGTCCCTCCCAAAGCCCTACCAAGCTTCTTCCCTGGGGTCTGCATGCGTGGGTGCTGGAGGAGACCACAGACTGCCTGGGAGGTGTCCTATGTTAATTGGCCATGAACATAATCTCACGAACACAGTCTCACTAAGCTACCTGATCTTTGCTAGTACAGTCCCTGACTGTGAACAAATCTTTATTATTTTTTTTTTGGGGGGGTGCAGACAAATCACAAAGATGGTAATAAATTAATCGTGGACTTTCAGAATATCTCAGTGGCCTGTTGCCAATCCTAACAACCAGAATTCAATCCCTGGGACCCCACAGAGTGGAAAACAGAGGACTCCCCAAAGCTGTCTACTGACCGCCACACTTGTATCTCCACAGATGATAGATAGACAGATAGATAGATAGATGATAGATAGATAGATAGATAGATGATAGATAGATGATAGATAGATAGATGATAAATAGATAGATAGATAGATAGATAGATGATAGATAGATAGATGATAGATGATAGATAGATAGATAGATGATAGATAGATAGATAGATAGATAGATGATAGATAGATAGATGATAGATAGATAGATAGATAGATAGATAGATGATAGATAGATAGATGATAGATAGATAGATAGATAGATAGATGATAGATAGATAGATAGATAGATAGATGATAGATAGATAGATAGATAGATAGACGATAAATAGATAGATAGATGATAGATAGACAGACAGACAGACAGACAGACAGACAGATGATAGATAGATAGACAGATAAAATGCTTAAACTTTTAAAAGAGAAAGTGGTCATTTCCTTCATGTCTTGGGACATTTTCTTTTCCTGGCTTCTTCACTAAAGCTGGAGTTTCTTAATGCATCGAAAAGGAAAACGAAAGACATCTTTAAGAGAGATGGGACATTTATTTACTGTGTGAGAATTTCCTGTATATTAAAGATGAGTCCTTTTTCCTACGTCTCCCTATGTGCATAGAAGAAAAGCGGCCCAGGGCGCTGATGTAACCATATGAAAGGCTAAAGAATGTGTGACAGGGGAGTCATCAAAATATTTGAACAGAAAACAAAGAGGCCCCTTCCAGCCTGGCTTTAGTGGCTGAACAGTTGACTGGGATGACTAGCTCTCACACATCTGTATTTACACGATCTGGAAGACAGAAATTGCCAACACGTAGGAAAACTCTGGGGGAGGGAGGCATGAACAACAAACAGTCAGCTAAGCTCCTTGAAGTGTCTGATGACGTTATCTAGCAAGACTCATTGTCCCACTTGTCCCGGGTCTGGCTCACATCTGGCGAGACTGCGCCACCTGGTGGTTTGACAGCGACGACCTCAGAAGGAAATCAGACCGAGCTGAGAAGTCCCACTTGGCACAAGGAAAGGAGAACAAAGCCTCAGCACCCTGTGTGATTATTTTCAAGTTCCTCGGCCCACACGAGGAGGGGGCGCTGGAGCATCGCACTTACAGACGCCAACTTCAGACTGCCGATGTCATCACGCCGGTGTCCCATGGCTGCTCAGCGAAAATCTGATGGCTCTGTAGCGTCAGCTGAGGCCCTGTAGATGTTTGCTTGCTTGAGGAGAATTGTTGCCCACAATTGTAACTGATAATAAGCCTTAGAGTTTTATTTCATAAGCAACCGTGGGAACTAGCTAGGGGGGGATCCGGTGGGTGGAGAGAAACCTGTCCGGTCGGGCCAGGAGAGACAGAGACAAGCCTTCCATCTATAGCCCAGAGTTGTTCCTTCTTCATGTAGGTGAGAGGATGTGATGAGTTCTAACACTGGGACATGCAGGAGAATTCCCCATCTCTCTGGCCATCTGTCAAGAAAGCCCAGCCCAGTGCTCATCCACTACCATGATAGGGAACTTCCCAACTGGATGCCTGGTGAAGCTTCTGCCTCTCCCTTGCTCTACTTGGGACTATCTCACACTCTGATGCTTGCTCAAGTCAGTGTAGGTCCCTGCTCATGCACCGACATCCTCAGTTAGAAGAAGGGAGCTCAGCGCCAACTATGGTAGAGTAAACAAGAAGCTAGCAGAAGGAAAACTGGAATATAATCCCCAGAGGAGGAAGAGTTACAGGACATCTTACAAGTTGATTTGAAACACTGCTGCTTCCAAGAAGATCCATAAAACATCAGCGCAAAGAATGGCATAGTGACTAAATATATAATAACTATACATAATAACGAAATAACTGAGCTGGGGAGAAAGTGTGGCTTCACCAAGATGCTTAAGGAAAAACCAGGGACCATTAGAATAGGGCGTATCACCATGAACAACATGATGTGTTGTTTTTTTATGAATACAGATATCACAGACAAAAAACACTGTCTCCAAGTTTCCCGCTGCATGACTTTTAGTGCAGTCACCAATCCATGCGACTGTCAGCTCAGGTTGATTCTAAAACATTGCTACTGCCTCAGAGGTAGCTCAAACCCCTGCCTGCCGTAGTCCTAGGCCACCTCACATCTACTTTCTGCCTCTGTGGACTTGCCCATTCTGGACATTCTATATGAATGGAATCAAGCAGCAGTGACTTCTAATGCCTGCCTTGGTACACTGTTGGAAAGTTACCTGTCCATTGCATTATAATTTCTTATTCCTTCAGTGACTCATGGCTGCCCATAGTGAGACTGTACCACGCATTAGTTGTATGTCCCTTGGTAGATGGACCCTGGGTTTGTTTCCACTTCTTGACTATTTTCAATAACCCATCCATGAATATTGACCTGCAGGTTCTTTATATATTTGCCATTTTTTTACTTTTAAAATATTAATATAGACACATTACGTTAATATTATAAAGAGGTAATTGGTTGCATTTATCTATGTTTGAGACATGGTCTCTCTATGTTGATCTGGCTAGTATGGAACTTACTGTGTAGAGCAAGCTTGCCTCAAAATCATAGAGGCCTACCTGCCTCTCTGTCTCCTGAATGCTAGGATTAAAAGCATGGACCACCATATCTGGCTATTTTTGTTTAAGAATTATTTTATTCTTATGTATATGTCCAATCCAATTACTATCCGGGGGGGACCCTACTTTGTTTCCAAGATCAGAGAATATTTGTGCATTCAGGGTTGTATGCTTATACACTATTGTTATTTGAATGCTCGTATACGTGTGTGTGTAAGTCAGAGAGAGAGCAAGACAGAGAAAATATCTCTGCATGTGTGTGTGTGTGTGTGTGTGCGCGCGCGCGCGCACGTGAGTATGCACATGCGCATGCTGGTTCCCACAGCATCCAGAAGCAGCATTAGATCCCTTGAAGCTGGAGCTGCAGGGTTCTTGGAACCCAACTCTGTCCCTCTGCAAGAGCAGCAAGTGCTTTTCGCTGCTGAGATAGCTCACCAGACTCTGCTTTGGTTTTATTTTCAAGGACAGTATTAATGGAAAATGAATAGGCGGCCTCTGGGGATGGAAAGCGTATCTCCACACTAAAGCTAACCACAAGTTTCACCTTATCCAGCCCATGGGAGAGCAATCATAGCTGTACACCTTTTCTGCCCTGCTGCCCTGGTGTTTATAGAACCACAGTCTCGGAGCAAGGACCATCTTAGATGTTCCTCCCACTGAAGTAAGCACGCATCTGACAGTCATTGTGTTCAATCCCTCCTTCTCTAGGGAACTATCCTCTAGAAGACTTAAACATTTTCTTTGGAATTTATAGAAAGTCCTTCTTTATCTTTAAAGTTTGCTGTCTTACAGTTTTTTTAAATAAGGTTTGCGACCACATGGTAAACCTTAAAATAATCTCAAGTTGCCTGCCTTGACCAGGTCCTCGTGTCTTCTCTTTTAAGCAAACACCTGCAGACATGTGCCATCTATAAAATCACTGCTTCTGTTCCTTTGTCTTTCTTGATGCCTTCTCCTGGGTATGAAAAGTGTCTCAGTATCTGTCTCAGTTAGGGTTACTATTGCTACAATGAAACACCGTGACCAAAAGCAAGTTGGGGAGGAAAGGGTTTATTCGACTTACACTTCCACATCAATGTTCATCACTGAAGGAAGTCAGGACAGGATCTCACACAACACAGGAACATGGAGGCGGGAGCTGATGTGGAGGCCAGGGAGGAGTGCAGTTTTCCAGCTTGCTCCTCGCAGCTTGCTTAGTCTGCTTTCTTATAGAACCGAGGACCAGAAGCCCAGGAATGGTACCCACTATGGGCTTGACCCTCGCCCATCAGTCACCAATTAAGAAAATGCTCTACAGCCTTGCCTAAAGCTGGAGCTTCTAGAGGCATCTTCTCAGTTGAGGCTCCCTCCTCTCTGATGACTCAAATCGACATTAAACTAGCCAGCAGGGCGTCCTTCTATACTGGTCTTAAATACAAGCAAAGGTGCACACAGTGAGAGCGCCGTTGGGCTGTCCTACCTTGTTTCTTTTAATAACTCACCTTAAGAATTCAGGGCTTTTGTGGCAATAGAACACATTTGCTCAAACTCGACTTGTCACCAGACAGCTAAGTATTTCACCTGCTGCAAATGTCCTGCCGTCACTCCCCAGTTCTTGGGCAGCTGGTCTGGCTTTTGAAGCCTCTAAAATGTTTTTGCTTTAGTCCCTATTAAGTGTCATTTTCTTAGACGGCAACTCTATCTTCTTAGCATTCTTTGGATTCACCCAACCGTATCTTCGTTTTGCTGTCAATCAGTCTCAGATTAGCAAGGCATATCGAGTTTCCCTTGCTCCTTCTCCCTCCCTCCCTAATTCCTTCTGCTAGGCATTGAGTTCCCTGCCTCATACTCAACAGGCAGGTGCTATACTGCTGTGTTGCCTTTTAGCCCCCCCTTTATATTTTATTTTGAGAGGAAGGTTCCCTCAGCTGCTCTGACTAGAATCAAACTTGTTGTCCTCCCGTCTCAGACTCCCAAGCAGCTGGGGTTGCAGGTGTGCATCACTGCAGGAGCCTAAACTTAAATTTAACACAATTTATTTATCACAACAACAAATAAATTGATCACAACAAATTTAACAGAGGTCAGAGAAGATACAGTTAAAAGAAAAAAAAATCTCCGCAGAGTGTTTATAGCCTTCTTCACAGTATATTTTAGAAGGGCATTCACTGACAACGGTGGGAAAAACCAGAGCTCAGTTTGGTAGCTGCAACAATTAGCTTCTATTTAAAGAGGAAGGAAGCAAACCATCATCTTATCTTATGCAAATTGACTGTGCTCTGTAGCAGCTGCGGGGAAATAAGGCACAACGTTGCCACGGGTTATTTCCGTGCTACTAGATGGGGCAGGATTTTTCCTGCCATGCTTTTCATGCATGCTCCAAATTTTCTGAAAAAGTAAAAATGAATTAAGACCTCACTACACCCACCCTCTCTTGTCTTGCAAGATTTTATTATTCACTTAGAACTGGAAAAATGTAAATTTGTGAGTTCCTCAGTGTACTGAATCTCAGTGCTTTTCTGCATCAATCTCTGGTTGGTGAGCAGCTAGTGAGCTGTTGCGGTCCTGTCCTTCCTTTATTTTTAACGATGTCTTCGGGCAGTGCAGGCTGCGCATGTGAGTGCAGTACCCACAGTGACCAGTAGAGGGCTTCGTATCATTTGGAGCTGAAGCACCAGGCGGTGGTGAGCTTCCTGTGTTGGTGCTGCGTGTGCAGGGAACCAGAAACCCTGGTCCTCTGGAAGAGCACCGCTCACTTTTCAACTCAGCCATCTTCCCAGACCCAGCTCCTGTCTTTCTTTAAGATGATTTTTTTTCGTGTTATTTCGCCTCTTCTCTTGCCTTCAGATTCCTATTTCAATTAATGACATGGTGAGAAATTAGACAACTATGCCACTTCCACCTGCCTCCAAAGCAGACACTCAGCATGTCTGAAGACTGTGACTGTGGAGGACTGATTTTGACCTCCAGAATGGGTTTGGTGTGAGTTATTTAATGTCCTGAGTTAGGAAAGAAAACAACAGCAGCAGCAGCAGCAGCAACAATAACAAAAACCTCACTCATGGGTTGGGGCTCATGAGCTAGGAAATTTGCCCCAATTCGGGAATTCATCAGTGAGTCGTGCTTGCATTTGACAGGAGCTTTGTACAGATTTCATTTTCACCTTTACCAAACTTCTGGATAGACTGCTGCAGCTTTGCAAGTCAAACCAGGACGTGTGAACCCCTGCGAGGACATTACAATGCTTATTTTTTTTTCTATTTCCATACTCCATAAGATAGCAAAGTTCAGGGTTTTTTGTTTGGTTGGCTTTTGTTTTGTTTTGTTTTTGACACAGAGTCTTACTATGTAGCCCTAGCTGACTTGGAACTGACTATGTAAACCAGGTTGGCCTCTAAAATACCTGATTCTGCCTCCGAGGTTAAACAAGTGTGTCGTCACCACGCTTGATCTTTTTTGATTTTCGGCCAGGAGCCTTTCAGTATTGCCTGCCCTCCTTATCTTTAAGATGGGTCTCACTGAATCAGGAGCCCATCGATTCGCTACACTGACTGACTAGAGAAAGGCAGGCATCTACCTGCCTCCACCCCTGAGCGCATGTTAGCACTATGCATAGCTTTTATGTGATTGCTGGGGACCCAAACTCAGGTCGTGTCTGC
The DNA here is from genome assembly GCF_903992535.2 of Arvicola amphibius. Classification (NCBI taxonomy): domain Eukaryota; kingdom Metazoa; phylum Chordata; class Mammalia; order Rodentia; family Cricetidae; genus Arvicola; species Arvicola amphibius. Next base: position 16,086,458 of record NC_052054.1, read on the forward strand.
GCAGTAGACAGGACACTGCCTGAGCTATCTCCCCAGTCACCTCATCTAGGAGGCTTTACTGGAAACAAATTCACTTAATTTGTATCCCATGTTTAAGGGAGTAGGATCAAGCTTTATCTGACCGATGGGCTCTACTTCAGAGTGTGACCAGTGGATTATTACTGTTGCTGTTGCATCTTTAACGTAGCTTTCATACAACTGTATATTCACCCAAGAAGATACTAATCCAATCTATTGTGGCTCGTTAGCATGAACTGGGTTTCAAAAGCCTCAGCGATTACTGAATTGTTTTGACTTCATCTTGGCATAGCCGTTTATTTCCTCATCCCCTACAATTAAGGGTGATTACCCCCAGTTCTGTTTCACAGGAGCAGATCTGGGATCATTGTACGAGTAAGAACTGGTCGCAGTATCTCCGGTATTTCTGTCCCACTCTGTTGGTCAGAGCTGCATTAATTGGAGCTGCAGACTCACATAAATGATGCTTAAATTTGAGTCTCTCTGTCTCTTGCTCTCTTTCTGTCCGTCTTCTCTGTCTCTGTCTCTCGGTATTGTATATGTGTGTACACGTGTATGTACTTGTGGAAGCCAGAGATCAGCATCAAGGGTCTTCCTTGGTTACTTTCTGAGGCTGGAAATGACCAGAAGCAACCAGACTTTTTATAGAATACTGTGAGCATCCACCCTTGAGATGCTCTGGTTTTCTATAATCAATAGGATTCTGGTCCATGTTGGCCTACCAGTTTTTCACCTGTATTTCCTTTCTAATTTTCAAATACAATAAAGAGTCTTCCCTTCAAGGCTTCTTCTGATAAACGGTTTGAAAAGATGAGCTGTCGATACCTCACTAGAGAATGAAGCCAGTGAGCGTCAGAATCATCTCTTCCCTCCCCCTGGGTGAAGGGGTTGGCTGACATGTATCCAGTTTCCTTTTTTATGAGGAATCACAGAAACGTGGCTGAGAAGGGAAAATGAAATTTTGAATTCTATCTGCTTGAATGAAAGGCTTGAGGTTATTTGAGCACCATGATATAATTTCTCATTTTGAAGTGAGTCATTTATTTCAATGGCTGTGATCTATAGCCTGGGCTGGGTCTCAAATGCCATATGTCATGTGAAAATTGGCTGTGGCTTCAGGTTTACATGATGAAGAGTCAACCCTGAATGACTCTGGAGTAAGGCTCTCCGCACTCAGGACTGCTCTCAAGAGACCTTCTGTTTGGATAGCTTGATGCTGTGTAACTGCTTGGAACTAAGTTCTATGGCTTTGCACACAAGTGCTAAAGGGTGTGTGCCTCAATATATGCATGCTTTCTTACTTTATGGACTTTTCTGGGGTCCATTTTTTCAGTAAGTTTCAGTAGTTTCAACTGCTTTAAACCTTTCAAAAGTAGATATTAAAATATTCAAGAGAACTGAAAGTACAGCCCAATGGTGAAGACCTTACCTACCACACAGACGACAGACAGACAGACAGACAGACAGACAGACAGACAGGCAGGCAGGCAGGCAGGCAGGCACGCACGCACGCACGCACGCACGCGCGCGCACACACACACACACACCACACTCACACCTGGGATGATCTGTAATCCTAGCATGTGGGATGCTGAAGCAGAACTGTCATACATTTGAAGCTACACAGTAAATTCCAGGCCAGTTTGGGTTGCAGAGTAAAAAGTCTCTCAGCAAATTAAAAAAAAAATGAAGGAAGGAAGGAAAGGAAGGAGGGAGGGAGAAAGTCAACAAGAAATTTCATGTATCTAACAAACAAGATTACATCCAGTGTGGGCTTGTGGCCTCTGGTCAAGTCTTTGGCTGTGAGGGCTCGAAGGATGAAAGCCATTGTCCACCGGCTTTGAATTTCAAGTCCCGCATTAGTTTTAATTAGTGGACATCCTGCCTCTTTTAAGCTGGATTTTCTCTCCCCCACAATTTTCCCCTCATAGGTCACTGCCAGGGTTCATGCTGGCTCTGGCTTAGTGTCTGCCTCTAAGCTAGGAAACTCTGAGAACTGCTTTCAACGTGGGAAAAAAAATCAGACACCGAAGGAAATTTGGCAGAAGTCAAATCACTTCATTCCCTTGGCCCTTAATTAAGGGAATTGCAGAAGTGTTAATTTAATTACATTTAAACACCTCGTAGAAAATTAGCAGTCCATTAGCTGCAGGCACACACACAACACATCTGTGATATGAGTCCAAAGACCTTGTTTCAACTTTATGAAACAGATGCCTGATCCGTGAGGAGTCCTACATTTTATTATAGTCTTATTTCATCTCACGGGGTTCGCTACATAGTATCTAACACCACAAATCCTTCTGAACCACGGCCCTTGTTTTTACTCCTTAACAAATTAGAACTGTACTTATTAAAGTATGTTATTATATTCAGTTCCTAGCCACAGACACGAGGCGCTTACACATTGCACACACGTCCGTGCAGGCAGAATAAAGTGGACAAAAAGAGATTTGGAGAGGGCTGGGGAGATGGCTCCCAAAGGCGTGAGGAACTGAGTTCAGACCCCATGTACACCCACGGACAAAGTCGGATGTGTGCGTCTGTAATCCTAGCCTGGGAGGGGAAGAGACAGGTAAGATACCTGGAGGTCATTGGCCAGCCAGCCTAGCTGAATTAGTGTGTTCCAGACTCAGTGAGGGATCTGGTCTCCAAATATTAAGGTAGAAGGGGGTGATGGAAGAAAGCATCTGCTGTTGACCTCTAACCCCCACATGCATGTGTGTACTTGTGCAAACACACCCTCTTGTACATGTACACACATGTGTAAATGTCCCTATAATACACACACACACACACACACACACACACACACACACACACACACACACACACTATAAAAAAGAAAGAAAAGAAAAGAATGAAAGAAAGCGGTGAGGAAGAGTGGACTGTTCAGGGAATAGTGGAGAGCTCATTAATTAAACCCATTTTCAGGGAAACAGGTTTTGAATAAACCGTTCCACCTGCCAACCAGTGGTGAGGCCCAAGCACCATCCATCCCCGGCAGGTCCTCTGGACTCATCTGTGACAGGGCTTCCGATGGCGACTTCATCAGCTGACTGTAGACGCTCACTCCGCTGCGGCAGCAGGCGAGCCGGAGTCGTGTTGGGGCAGGAGCTGAGCTGAGCAGTGACTGAAACATCATCTGCAGTCAGAAGAGCCTTACTTATGTTTCTGCCTCTCTGCCTTTGAGACAGGTGACCTTTGCCTGGATGTCAAGGCCACACTTGATTTCCACCGACGGAGAGAGCTATGTCTGATTAAAGGCTAAGAATGGATGGTATTTGATCTCTAAGTTCAAATATCGTCACAGGGAAGGGGCTTCCCAATGGGGAGGGCTTTTCTGAGGGCAAGGTAGAATCCCTCGACCACAGCAGACTTCTCAGGACCGAGCTCACACTGCTGTCCAGATGCTGTGTTCAGGCCCTCAACTCTACAACCCTAGGAGGCAGGAGCCACTGTTGGCCACTGCTTCCACCACTTCCTATAAAGGAAATACTTAATGGAGAGGTTGAAATGCTCGCCCACAATCACAGGACTGGGTACAAGTCCTGTGGCTCCAGGGTCATGCTCTTGACTCCAGTAACAGTGAAATATGTAAAACTGGGACCATGCTTTGCAGTTCACATGGATTCTTCAGGGGTTAGGTTGAAAGAGGGTCAGTTCTCCACAGCTGTCATGGGGTCTGGGAGCCTCCTACATTTTACTTTGTCAGGCGCTGTTTTCTGTTTTCATGTTCCTAGTAAGCTATCAGATTTCCTTCTCTCTCTCTCTCTCTCCTCTCTCTCTCTCTCTCTCTCTCTCTCTCTCTCTCTCTCTCTGTCTTTGAAGTAGGTGAAGAAGGAAAAAGAAAGGAAGAAAGGTAAGATTGGAGGTTAGTTCAGCCAACCAATAGGAAACAAATCTGTCCCTTCCCCTGCTCTCTGCTTCAAGCCAGGTCTCTAAATGTGGCTACATTGCTTAGGTATCAAACTCCCCTCTGACAGGTCATCTGTGTTCTGGCCTCGTTCAGGAAGTCCCAGAGGCTGATGAGCCCACTCCTTACTAGTCCATTTCTTTCCCAGAATTCCCTCCACTTCCACAAGTATCTCCTGTTTTAAATCTCTTCTGGAAGCAGATAGAATGAATAACACCTGTTACGTGGTTGGCTCCTATCCATAATCCTCTTGTCAAAGATTAACAGTGAGAATGAATATGAGTTTAGACAGAGCCCACTGGGTTCATTTTAAGTCCAAAACTTTACAGAAAGAATGTTTGTTTAGCTCCGTGCTCTGGTTTGTGGCCAGAAATTAAACTATAAAATGTGGGTGCCAAAGAGTGAAGAGGTTGCACTTGGTTTAACCACACCAGTCCCCAAACAGATCACAGTTCCTCTCTCTTCTCCTCTCTCTCTCTCTCTCTCTCTCTCTCTCTCTCTCTCTCTCTCTCTCTCTCTCTCTCCCTCCCTCCCTCCCTCCCTCTCTCTCTCTCTCTCTCTCTCTCTCTCTCGACATTTTGATATGTGTAGGTGTGCAAGTGTGTATACATGGAGGTCAGAGCTCAACCTAGGATGTTTTCCTAGAGTTGCAAGCACGCACCATCATGCCCAGTCTTTTTACGTAAATTAAATTCTGGAGATTGAACTCGGGTTTTTACGCCTCTAGGACAAACATTTCAATGACTGAACCATCTCCCTGTCTCCCAGTTACAACTAACTCTTAGACTCAAACACCCTTCCTCAAAGGTTTCCTACCAAAAATTCAAAAATGTTGTGATGAAGTCTGCCAGATAGCCTATGACACCCTTCAAAGTATGGGGACTCTCTGTGGTCGACATCCATTCTATCAAGCTTTACCAAGGATGGGCTGTATGTCAGCCCTCTGCTAGGGACTCAGAGAACACACAGCTGGTAGACTGGGCTCTTATCCACCAACAGCTGAAAGGGGAGTGGAAAGTTTGGGATGATTGATCAGAAGAGCCACCTTGGTCTCCTCTTCTCTTGGTCTTAGTCACCCAGTGTGGTTGGAGTGCCCTTGGGATAGATTTTCATAAACATGATGTAAAGCTGGACTTTAAAGGATGGGGCCTTACAACTGAGATGACAAGGAAGGACATTCCTGGATCTGAGCAGGGAGGCAAACAAGACGTCAGAGGTCCAGCCAGATGATGATCTAATTTGAGGAACCAACGCTCCAGAGAAGGACACCATCAGGGTGACAGCCACACTCCCCAAAGTTGGATACCTGCTCCTTTTCTCTTCACATTTATTTTTTAGCCGTGGGCTCACTATCTTCTCTCTCTCTGTCTCTCTCTCTGTCTCTGTCTCTCTCTCTCCTCTCTCTCTCTCTTCTCTCTCTCTCTCTCTCTCTCTCTCTCTCTCTCTCTCTCTCTCTTTCTCCCCTCTCTCTCTCTTAAAGAAGGAAGAAGAGGGGAAGAAGGGGAGAATGGAGGTTAGTTCAGTGGAATGGATACAATGGGTAGAAATAGAATTGGTCCCTGGGGGATGAGGTAGTGCCATCACAATCCCAGGGAGAGCACATTCTTTCTGCCCATCCCCACCCTCTCTGCTTTCTCCAATTGCTCCTCTCTGACCCATCTCTTGGGGGTTTTATTTTTCATCTCTTTGGTGGTCCTGCTGTTTACATGCTCATTAAGTGATTTATACATCCCAGGCTGCCTCCAAGACGAAGTGGGAAGAAAACCAAATGCAAATGACTGGAAAGAGAAGCCAGGGTAAACACAAAGCAATGGTCTCTAAGCCTGTGCATACATCTGAGCTGTCCAGGGTGTTCCACCTTGGCTCAAAGCAGTATCCAGGCGGCCCTGGATGTGTGGGGAGCTGGGGGCAAAGCCTCTTCATACTTCCTTCTTTGCCTTTTAAAGTAAAGATCAACAAGCCCTCAGGTTTTAGAAGGAAGTCTTTGTTAGTTCTTGGAGTGGCCCGCATCCTGTGCTATCCCAACTAGGCTCCTACTATAACTGCAGATCCATGGTTCCCTGGGTATGTTCTGGTACACGAAGGTTAAGGCCATTTGCTGAAGAAACTTCTGGAACTGTTTTCTGATCTGCACTGGGAGCCCGTGCCTGCCTTTTGCCAGTTCAGACAGTGTGGGGGAAGCCCCTAGTTATCAGAGTGAGTTCAAGCTCAGCTTTCTTCCCTGGAACAGAACCTATGGAAAGGTGACTCAGAAGATTGTTTTGACAATAACTGGTTCCTCTTAGTCAGGTTTGATGAAGCCAGTAATGGAATCTCAAATCGTGGTGGATGGGTGACCTTAGAGCAACCTTCCTAATGCTGTGACCCTCTAATACAGTTCTTCATGTTGTGGTGACCCCCCAACCATAAAATTATTTTTGTTGCGACTTCATAACTGTGGTTTTTGCTACTGTTGTAAACTGTAATGTAAATATCTGATTTTTCAGGGTATCTGATATGAGACCCCTGTGAAAGGCTCATTTAACACCACCCAGCAGAGGGTCACAACCCATAGGTTGAGAACCCCTGTCTCAGACAACTCACAGCACTCTTCAGTTTAGAGATGAATGTTTTGAAGGCTCATATTTTAAGTCTTGATCCCCACAGATGAGCTATGGAAAGGCAGTGGAACCTTTAGCTAATGACAGGGAGGGCTTTTGGTCATTGAGGATGTCCCCTTGAGGGGAATAGTGGGACCCCCTTTTTTCTTTTTCACTTCCTGACCATGAAAAAAGCACTTTGCTATGATGCGCTCATCCCCCCAGAATATTAGTGGAGGCCTACAAACAATGGTACCCAGCACCCAAAATAAGTCAGTACTACAGGCATTTGTTTGAGTGACAGAAAACTTAGAACACGGAAGGACTAGTAGTCAAAAGCTCCTCAAGAGGTCACAGTTGAGCTAAAAACACACTGATAGGAGGCAGCCAGTTATAACAGCATCTAGAACAAGCCTTTGATGTAGAGAGGGCATCAAGTGCAGAGTTCTGTCATGGGCTGAGTTTAACACACAAAACACACACACACACACACACACACACACACACACGTATGCACGCATGCGTGCGCTTGCGTGTGAGGATTCACGAGGGAGTCTGCCTCCCTACTGGATACTGTGGATACTAGAAGCCGACACAAGACTCCTCCACCAGAGCCAAAGATCTTATTTTTCACAGCTGCCTGCAACATTGCTTCTTCACACTCCTTGCCATGGACAATACTTGGAGGTAGAATCAGTAAGGTTTACTAATGGAATGTTGGGGTGAAAGAATGATTCCAGGTCCTTTCTAAACTGGGACCCTGACAAGAGGAGTGTGAATTGATGGCTTTGGGTAAAGGTTGATGAAAAACAGAGTACAACTTTGGTCAGGTAAAGTTGACGACTGGACGATGTCTATATGGAAAGCCGTCCAGCTGAGAGACTGGGGCTTAGGAGCAAGGGCCAAGGCTGCAGGTACCACTTGGTAAACACTCCCTCAGCAGATGGGAGGTCTTGATCACCTGAAACCTGATGTGTCTGCTAGAGATTGCTGTCTGTTTCCTTCCTCACCTGGACAGCAGGCTTCCTTGCAGCTACTGTTAAATACGGATCCCTGTTCCTAGACTCCTTTGTCTCTTTCATGTGAAATTTTGTGGTCCAATTGATAGGTAGATAGATGAGAAGAGAGATGGACAATAAATAAATATTTCTGCATTAATATTCAATGTGCACATCGCATTTTTGGAAACATCATTTTTCCAGAATTGCGTTTGGCTGTGATGCTTGAGGCCATGGTTCATGGCTATGAGACAAGGGCAAGCAAGCTGTTGAGGATGGTCCTGAATTCTCTGACCTGGTGGATTTGGTTTTGAACATCTTCCTCTAAGCATGAGGAGGGGAAAATAACCTTGTTTGTGTAAGCCATCACAATTGGGTTGCTTGTTATGTTTTGACCATGCTGTATTTTCAAACAACCCCCTAAAAGCATACCCAGTTGCCAAGGCAACCATGCTGGGAGGCAAGGCCTGATGGGAAGTCTATAGAGGTAAGGTTGTGCTTCTATGAAGTGAAAAATGCTAACTATGGAAAAGGGCGTGAGCCTCTATGTTTGATCTCTCACTCTTTCATCTATGATGTCTTCAGCCATGTTATAACACACAGGAAGACTCCCAGGAAACATGCCCTTGGCCTTCCAAACCTTGAGTAAAAGAAATTTCCTTATTTATAAATGGCCCCATTTTTTATATTTTGTTATAGCAGTACATATGAATTAAAACTGACTGGACATACATATTATTAACATATAAATTTTAAATAAAATTAAATAAATCTCCTTGAGGAAGAACAACTTAGATAAATACTTCATTAACTCAAGCTCAACAAGATAAATTCCATTAATTCATGAGTCTCTTAAAAATATTCAACTCCTGAAGGCTAGAGACATGGCTCAGCAGTTAAAATTATTGTTGCTTTCCCAGGGAACCCAAGTCCCAGCAGCCATGTCAGGGGGTTCACAACTACCTGTAACTTCAGCTCCCAGGGCCCAATGCTCTCTGCTGGACCCTGAAGCCACCTGCACTTACACATGCATAGGCTACCATGCAAACACACACATATGCATACATAATATACAAAATAAATTAAAATCATTTTCAAATTTTCCAACTCTTTATAATAATGCATTATATTTGAATTTTTAGCATTTCAAATATTAGTATGATGGTTTACAACCAATTACGCCGTTATCATGTACTTTTTAATTTGTTTTTGAGAGGGTGTCTCACTGTTGCCTAGATTGGTCTTAAACCTAAGGATTCTCCTGCACTGGCCTCCTGAGTAGCTAGGATTACAGGTGTGTAGCACCATACATGCCTTGGAATTCTCACCTACCTAAGCATCTCTAATCCTGATAAAGTTATGAGTCTATTCATATATTGCTAATGAGCTATGCCAGGTTATACCCCTCTGTCAAATCACAACCCAAACACCAATTTTTCCTTTTAGCTTCAGATGGTGAGCTCTTTAAACATTTAATTCACTTCCACAAGGAAAACAGAACACAATGAGATTCCCCCTACAGTGAGCCTGAAAGTATCAATAATATGTATGTGGTGCTTTTCAACATCCTTGTGTTTAGTTCTACATGTCCCAGGTCTTTGTAAGTCACTCACTCAACAAGGGACAGACTTTGTACCTCAAGGGACTCAGGGATGCTAAGTAGCAGCTCATGAGCCCATGTTCCAAACTGGAAATTCTACTGGGCTGATGCCACTTCCTGCCTGACCTCATAGGCTCCAGTTCTCCGCTCGAATGTTTCCATGTCGCCTTAAAAATGCTCCAATGCTGTTGCATTTGATGCGGAGCCAGTTCTCTAGCTGTAACACGTGTCACTCCCCTTCGTGTGACTTTCTAGAAACTCTTCAGAATGGGATTAAAACCGTTCACATTCCAGCAGCACCGCTCTGTTTAACTTGGCCGCACGGTCCCCTCCCGAGTCTCCCCAGCATGTTCTCCACAGATTAGCTGAGACCACCCAGAAGGGTGTTGGCTACTCTCTCCACTCTGCTTTGTTTTAGTGGGGGAGGTGGAGGCACCATGGAGGCAGAGCTGGTGCCACTTCCTTCTCATCTCTCACCTTTTGTACTTCTGTGTAGATTGGCGATATTATGTTTTATAATTCTATTTCACCCAAATAATAAGAGGATACTCTGTAGGTAGCTAGAAAATAGCCATTATGGTTCTTGTTCCCCTCAGGCAAATTATTCACTGGTAACCATATTTCTTCCAGTTAGAATGCAAAATTCCAGTTGCATTTGAGCCCTTAAAAATTAAAATAATTAAAAATATAGCTTATCAATTTGAATGCTCTTCAAAAACTCAAATCTTCAGACACATCAGTTGGTGAACCATCTTTCTGGTGAATAGTCACCCCTATTTGTCCATGTGGTGTAAGACAGAGTACACGGTGGCATTTGAGCATGTGCAATGCGGCATAAGACAGAGGACATGTTAATGTTTGAGCATGTGTAATATCCATTTTCCCCCAATTTTACTTATCAGAGAAAGCACTTTTCCTCCCATAAGGAGCAAATAAGAAACAGGAAAGGGACTGTCCTCAGTACTCCTGAGATGTAAATTTAACTAAAAACATGTATATGGCCTACCTATCATTGGAAGACAGTAGCGAGGTTTGCTCTGTTCCACTCCTCCCATGTGGGAGCTCCTTCTTTGTCTTTGTGGTAAGTTGTATATGTGGTGCTTTGTCCCTCTGTACTTTGTCGTGTGTCACACATGTACTATCTACCAATACCAAAACCACAGTGCTCCCTAGCTAGTACCTACCACCACCAGCATCAGCACCACCACCACCATCCACTGCAACTATCACTGCCAACATCAGCATCACTACCATCAGCATCACCACTATCCACCACAATCACCACCACCACCACCACCACCAGCAGCAGCAGCAGCAGCATCTCCACTATCTGCCACAATCACCACCATCACCACCACCATCACCAGCACCACCATCAACACCACCACTATTCACCACAACAACCACCATCATCACCACCACCACCATCATCACCACCACCACCATCATCACCACCACCACTATTACCACCACCATCATCATCATCACCATCACCGCAGCCACCACCACCTTTATTTTGTTCTGAATTCCCCAAAATACATCTGCCAAAGCCCTTCCCAGAGCTTCATTTTTGTGCCTTTGTTGAACACGAGAGACCAGGGTCATGTATCTTTAAGGACATTGATAGGAAAATGATCAGCTAGCTCCCCGTGATGCTGTTTATTTGAGGGCCCCTCATTCCACTCCCGTGGAACCTTGGCTTTCTTCATCCTCTCTAGTGGCTACAGACTGGAACAGCCACACTGGGGACCTTCCTCCTTCCCCACCTCCCCTGTGTGGGGCTAGGAGGGACCCTACAAAGACGACAAGGTCCTTTTTGCACCTCAGTTTTACTCAGCAGAGCAGATGAAAACAACATCAAAGAAAATTTTAAGCTTCATTTCCAGACCTTAGAAAAAAGGTAGCGCATGTGTGTGTGTGGTTATTTATACTGTGACAACCGAGTATTTATTATTCTGATATTTGAAACTCAGAGAAACTTTGTCCAATGCAACAATAAGATGTACATCAATTGGTTCCCATTCCCACCCATGAGATTCTACGAAAACCACAATAGCATTGAAAGAAACCTCACTTCAGTAAAACCCTAGGGGCACACGCTGGTCACAGGGAGGGAGGAAAGTGCATGTAGAGAAAACCGGAGCTGTGTAGATGTTGAGAGTGGCTCGATACTTCAAAGGACCTCAAGGCTAAAGCTGTTGGTTCCTGTAAGTCTAATTCTGTTTCAGAGCAAAGAAAGGCCATCTTCCCCACACGAGGGGGCACCAGCTTTCTCTCATTAACAGCCTAGCTGAGGTGCAAAGAAGAAAAGGAGGAATAGCGGGGAGAAAAGAACAAAATGAAAAGGAAATTTGGGGGAGGAGAAAGAGGAGGAAGACGCCACGGTAGTGACACTAAGAAACCAGTAGACTAGCTGGATGGAGAACTACCCAAACAACAAAAATAAAGACATGGACACCAGGGTGCTGGGAGCGCCAATGTGCGGGGGGGTGATTGACTAGCTCTGGCAGGAACAGTTGGACACTTGTCACCAGGGAAGTCCCAAAGAATACTGCTGTTTCCTGAAGAACAGGCAAGCGTGTTTCATGAGAGCAGAGGGAAGGAAAGGCTGTGTGGTGAGCAGTTTCTCTGAAAAGCTGGAACTTCTCTGTGCTGGTTGCCAACTCCTTCTGTGCAAACACCTTCACCATGGGCAATTTTAAGCTACAACCAATTGAAATATTTGGTTCAAAATTCCAGAATATTTAAGCCATAGGTTCCACATGCTAGTATAAACCAGCTCCGACACACCCCATGCAGCTCATTGTACAGATAACTGCCAGCAAGGTCATGGCACAGAGACCATGTGTTAGTGATTTTAATAGTTATTAATTCAAGATTGAATTTCCATGAAGCCCAATAGCAGACTAGGTCTCAATAGCACATTCATAGTCTCAAAGCCACTAGAAAGGAAAGGGCCAAAAGACCACGTGATTGGTAACATTTAAATTATAAATCATTGTATAGGTAACCCTTGGAACTATAACAAACTTTCAAATGTGACTTCTCTACATGAATTTTTTAGGTAAATAAAAATAATCGCCTCCAATTTTGTAGAGGAGTTAAGGAGTGCAGACTTTTTGACTTCTTGCCCCGTGTTCACTAAAACAGTTCATCAAAAACACTACTAACTGGACAGAAAGTTCTAGAGAGTGCGGAAAGATTTCATCAGATGAGAAGTACCTTTCTTGTTCACCAGTGTGCAGAGGAGTCCTGACTCAGAGAGCAAGAGAAGCCAGCAGACCCAGAGCGAGGAAGCAAGTGTCATCCCAGCACGGGGCGACTGATTATATTGTCACCATGATCTGGTCCAGAGCTTTCCGCTTGAGGTCAGGCACTATGGCCTCTCTGCTGGGGTACCCCACAGGAAGCAACACCAGCAGCTTCTCATGTGAGGGACGGCCCAGGAGCAGCCTCAGTCGAGGACCGCAGTTGAGGGGCGTGGTCGTGACTGTCACTAGCCCTGCATTCTGAAACAAGAGAGAACAAACAAGCACTTTAATGTCAGGCAAAACACAACTCTTTCTCCAGCCCAGGGCCGTTCTCATCTTTTCTACTCTTGCTCATTTGTCATTTCTCGCTAAAGTTGGGTGGCAAAGAGGCTGGTAGCTTAGGTAATGCCTTGTGAACCTTGCCAGTGCTCCCCCGCCTGCCGCCTCTTTAGACAAGCAGCAGGAAACACCTGGAAGAATAACATCTTATTTTCTGATGATGAGTGAGCAATAGTAATGACTGTTTTATGGAAGTGACTTTGAAGATTGCAACTCTCAGCAGGACGGTGGTGGTGGCACACCTTTAATCCCAGCACTCAGGAGGCAGAGGCAGGCAGATCTCTGTGAGTTCGAGGCTGCCCTGGTCTACAGGGTGAGTTTCAGGACAGCTAGGGTTACACAGAGAAACCCTGTCTCAAAAAAAGAGAGAAAGAGAGAGACAGAGAGAGAGAGGGAGACAAGAGAGAGGGAGACGAGAGAAAGAGAGAGAGAGAGAGAGAGAGAGAGAGAGAGAGAGAGAGAGAGAGAGAGAGAGAGAGAGAATGTAACTATCCTCAAAGAATGGCAAAGATAAGCTTAGGATCTGGTCTGTGGTCTGTGCCTTGTGTCTGACCATAACAGCAACAGCAGTCCAACAACACTGTCCACAGTCTAAGTCCACTGTAGTTTTCCGGACAGATGTTCTTTACACAATTCCAGTTACCCATCTGATGATAATTTGTTACTAATAGCCATAATAGTAACATCTGAACCCACATATTTATAAGGATCTGGAGTGAATTACTACAGGGTCTCCTGAGGTCTGGTACACATCGTCACATGTCTTCATCCACAAGAGGCATGCAATGCCTAGGGAGATCGCTCCATCAGTGAAGTACTTGCCTTGCAGGCCTGAGGACCTGGGTCCAACCTCACAGAACCCATAACTCATAAAATAATAAAACCCGGGGCTGGTGACACATGCTGGGGAAGCACAGTCAGACGTATCCGTACACACATATGATCCCCTCTGGGCCTCTTCCTAGGTGTACCCACGCTTCCTCAGTCACCTGGCCACCTTGAAGCCTGACCCAGAGGAAGGCCAGGAGCTGCCTCTGGCTTCCTGCATGGCCATCCCATCCCATCCCATCAAGGCACTGTGTTAGGGATCAGGTTCCAGAAACACTTTTCTCTCCTTCCCCAGCCATAAACTGCCTTGGAGTTCTGGGAAACTAGAAAGCAACAAGCTCTACAGGAACACTAGTTTGGCTAACCCTTTCCAGAGGCCAGGGGCACTGTGGGGAGGGGGCTGGCACCAGGCTTACCCCTGTTTCTCCCCAAACCTAAACCAACTACAATGCTCTATGGTCTGACACTGTCCCAAGACACCTTTATTTATCTGCCTACAGGAGGAAAAGCCAAAGCCAGGCTCCTCGGGGGGTGGTTTGAGAAGCAGCAACAGCCAAATGTTTAAGGTGTCAGACGCAAGTCACGTCTTTCTGGGAGATGCCGAGGAACCTCATCTGTATAAAACTGAACCTCTGTCAAAGCAGGACCACTCTCTCTTGCAATATTGTTCATTGCATTAATTTGTGTGTTTAGCAGCTCTCCCGCTTCCCTCCCCTGAACCCCAAGTCTCCATCAGATCAACTGTTAATACTCTGTCTAATCCTAGAGTTTCCCAAAGATGGCACAGGGTTTGAGAGGCAGAACTCAGTCCTGCCCCGTTTCACATTTGCTTTGCTCTGTGACCTCTGCAGAAAAGTTGAAGCATGTGACTGTCTTCCTGAGGCAATGCAGAATAGGGAACCTCTCAAGGAAGGAGCGGAGAGCCTGTTGGCTGCTTAATCATCACACCAGCCTAGAAAGGAGCAGTGTGCGCTGAGCGGGGGTGTATCTCTGAGATGTTCCGGCTCTGCTTTCTGCTCCTGTGACTGCTCAGAGCCCTGAGCTCCATGCTATTTATGGAAGAGAGGAAACACCGCTTTTCCGACCCTGAGATATTACAAGTGAATTTCCAGGGACAAAATCAACTTGCAGAATCGTGATGCCCACTAATCCAGGTTTCCAGGGTTTGCTGTCAATCACATTAACCTTTTCTAGGAACTCAACTTTAGATAAACAATTCCCAAATGACCCCTGATTGGAAACTTGCCTGAAACTTCCTGCTAAAGCAGTGGTTCTCAACTGTGGGTCATGACCCATAAAGACCTCTGGAAACACAGATATTTACATTATGATTCGTAGCAGTAGCAAAATCACATGGAGTAACAACAACATAATTTTATGGTTGGCAATCATCATGGTATGTGGATCTGTGTTAAAGGGGCACAGCGTTAGGAACAGCGAGAACCGCTGGCTAAACCCACTCTTGGTCCCCAGTCTTCCTGGTCTACCTTGGGCCTGCAGGTAGGCAACATACCTGCAGTGCAGCCAGCAAGATGCCACAGGCAATGGAGACGCTGATCTCATTGTAGTAATGGACCTTTTTCTTTCCATTTGCAGCAAATCCATGGACTTGTTTGAAAATGAGAATCAGAACCGGGGCGGTGTCCAGGTACTCCTTAATCCAATTGGTTCTGGAGGGATGGCATAGAGAGAATATTCAGGAGAATATTTACTCAAATTTGGGTTTTTTCTCTCCTTTTTAAAAAACTACCCTAGATTATCTATATATTTACTTATCTTTTCTATTTAAAGCAAAAAAGACTGGATTTTTAACTCTTTTCCACATTCATCTTTTTTTCTATAAGGTTAATGAAGTTGGAAAGCAAACTAGTGTATGTGCCCAGCATTGCAAAGCTTGTGAAAGATTGAAAGAGGCAAAGGTCCTACAGCCTGGCGTCACCAAGCTGATACTCAGCAAAATGAGGCCTGCCGGGCGGTACTAAAGAACCAGATAACAAGGGCCTCCAAGTATTCCAAGTCAAGTGTTGATTTGGAAAAGAACACAGGAAGCCACAGAAACGGACTTCAGTTGTTCAGTGAAGCTGAGGAAGGAGAGTTGGAGAAAGTGCCCCAGGAGGAATAAATGGATGATCGTGGCCAATAAAGAGAGAGGGTGTGGGTAGGCCAGAAGACTTCCCGGAGCCCGAAGGATGGAGGGCTTGCCAGGCCATGGGTGGGCTGGTAGGTGCCTGTAGATTTTGTAAGGTCTTGGCCCTCATTTGGTAGGTGAGGGAGGGTTTACCCTGCATTGTTGACCAGAGCAACTTGTGATCGGATCCATTTCAGTAACGTGGATTGTGTGAGTGTGAACAATGTCACTAAGAGTGGCACTGAAGAACCGAGTACAAAGCCACCCTTGATGGAGGGGAACTATAGGCCTGTCTGGGGCCATGCCCCAGGCAGGAGGGTAGTCAAAGGAGGGCCAGGATGGGGAGACCCGAAGGACAAGGAAAGGGTTCCAGGACACGGAAAGGAGCAAGTGGGGGAGAAAGCAGTGGTGGCAAGGGGAATTAGCAGATGACAGAAGAAGGAGGAGCCCTCACTGGGGAAAGAGGCAGTGGCTTCTGAGAGAGCCAATGGATATCAATGATAGCTTGAAAATTTTGCTCCTCAACTCCAAACATATCTTCCTAGATTCCATTACTCTGGCCCTCTACATCGGTGCTGAAACTTCATTCTAGAAGAGATGTCGAAAAGAGAGCTAACTGCTTCCTGTTCCCCATGGGCTATTATGTGCAACTAATTATCAAGAGGTGGTCCCTATTCATTTTATGGTTCATCCTATTGTGTATCACCATTTTAAAACACTCCAGAAGCTTATATTCCTCTGCTGATCTCAAGCCAACGCTCTCAAGGATCTTCTGACCCATTCTGCCAGCTTAGCCCATTGTTAGTACTTTCCCACCTCACAGAGACGGAGAACATTCATTGTTTAGATCAACTCTGGAGCCAGGGTAGCTGGCTGCATTCTCTCTGCCACTTCCTCGTGTGTGAAACCTGCTCCTGTGTTCCTATCTCGCGTGTTCATCGTGGGGATGAAGTGAGTTAATGTGGAAAGTGGCTTGTACTAATATACAAGCATCACAATTTGAAATCTCAGAAATGCCGATATAAAAGAATCCCTTTTAGTCATTGTCTGGACTCCCTGGATTTCCAGCATTCAGCCATCACCAATGATGCATGCTGCTGCCTGCAGGCCATGAACAGGCCAGCAGCTGCTCTCCATCCTGCACCAAGGGAGATGAGCACCCCCAGGAGGCTGTGCTGTGACCCAGGCTGCATTCTGCTATGTAATTTGTACTATGCTTTTGACATTTTCATGATTTAAGATTCTGATCATATTCATAATGATCAAAATTAACGTTAAAATATTTATTTTTATGTTATGGGTATGAGTGCTTTGTATTCATGTAAGTTTGTATGTATGCCTGTGCATACCTGGTGCCCAGAGAAGCCAAAAGAAGACACTGGATCCCCTGGCACCAGAGTTACAGACCACTGTGAGTTGCCATGTGAGTGCCGGGAATCAAACTCAGGTCCTCTGTAAGAGCAGCAAGTGCTCTTAATCACCTAATCCTTTTTCCAGATCTGATTAAAATTTAAAAGTGTATAAAATGTGTGTAGACTAGAGAGGTAAATGATACACATTTTTTTAAAGATTTGAGGATGATTATGAGCTGGTTTGTTGTTGTTTTTACTTTTTGAGTCTCTGTTCTTTTGGGGGGCCACCACCGAGCTCCCAAACAAATAACACAAGGAGCCTTATTTTTACCTTATGAATGCCTGGCCTTAGCTTGGCTTGTTCAGCTAACTTTTCTTAGCTTATCCTGTCTTCCTTTGGCCTCTGGGCTTTTACCTTTCTCTATATCTTTTCTTTCCTTCTTATTTCATGTCTGGCTGTGTGGCTGGATGGTTAGTCCCTTTATTCCTTGCTCCTCGATCTCTTCCCAGATTTCTCCAATTTATTCTCTCTTCCTGCCAGCTTCACCTATCCTTTCTCCTGCTTAGCTATTGGCCATTCAGCTCTTTATTAGACCAGTCAGGTGTTTCAGACAGGCACAGTAACACAGCTTCACAGAGTTAAACAAATGCAACATAAAAGAACGCAACACATCTTTGCATCGTTAAAACAAATGCTCCCCAGAATAAACACATGTAACACATCTTAAAATAATATTCTACAACACGGTTAAGCAGCTCACCGATATTCTAAGGCAAGTTGATCACTCAAACATATTTTTCATTTACTTTATGTACCTTATCAACTGATATTTTTTGTTTAGTCTTGGTTAATTCAATTTTTTTTTTGTTTTTCGAGACAGGGTTTCCCTGTAGTTTCTAGAGCCTGTCCTGGATCTAGCTCTTGTAGACCAGGCTGGCCTCGAACTCAGAGATCCGCCTGCCTCTGCCTCCCGAGTGCTGGGATTAAAGGCGTGCGCCACCACCGCCCGGCGGTTAATTCAATTTTATACTAATTCTTTAAGACATATGAGAGCAAATAGAAAGCTGCAAGAGCAAGGACCCCTGAAAGGAGAGTTGGCAAATTCAGGTCTGTGTAGAGGTCTTCCCCAAACCTGGGATGGTAGGTTTTTAAGGTCAGTTGGACCCACGTTACATGTTGAAAATACCAGCTATAGGCTTCAAAGACAGCTGAAAAGAGTGACTGGGCGTTGTCCACTTGCCTTCCAGCGTGTATGCCTGTGACAACTATGTATGCGGTGTGTGTCTGTGTGTGAGGTGTGTACTGGTCACATGCCCATGTGCCCATGTGGGGGTAGAGGAGGCCATCCAACATTCTGCTCTATTGCTCGTCATCTTATTCCCCCGGAGACAGTCTCTCTCACTGAAGCTAGGACTAGGCTGGCAGCCAAGAAGTCACAGTAATCCTCCTGTCTCTACCCCACCCACATAACAATGAAGTGACAGGTGTGCTCCGTCATTTCTAGCTTTTTAAGAACATTGTTTATATTATCATTTAAATTATGTGTGCATGCGTGTGTGTGTGTGTGTGTGTGTGTGTGTGTGTGTACTTAGTGCAGGTATAAAAAAGCCAGCGGTGTCAGATGCCCTGGAGTTAGAGATAAGGTAGTTGTGAGTCCCTGATTTGGTTGCTGAAAATTGGGTGCAGGTCCTCCGGAAGAGCAGTACGTGCCTTCAATCTCTGCGCCATCGCTCCAGCCAACACTCCCATAACATGAGCGCTAGGGCTGCAAACCCAGGACCTCAGGCTTGCCAGGTAAGTGCTCCTACCTCTGAGCCACCTGCCCAGCTCCCATTGGCACCCATCATTTTAACTCCGACGTCTTCCATCGCCTTATATGCACTACTATGATTCTGTACACAAGAGGCTTTTAAATGAGGATAGTGAGAGACTTTTCAACCTGGGCTCCTTGGAACACCTGGAGGGGTGTGTGTGTGTGTGTGTGTGTGTGTGTGTGTGTATCTGTGTCTGTGCAAGTGTGTCCCTATGTATATATTGTTGGCTAAGTGACCCTGTATCTGAATTGTATTCTCCAGAGGTACTTGATTTGATTATGGATTTGTAAACAAGAAAGCCTATAGACTCAGATGAAAAGTAAGCATAGTGAAAATTCTGGGTGGTGGCGGCTGTTTTAGATACATGGAAGGTGTATGTAAGGACAACGGGCGCAGAGGAGAGGACAATTCTGTGTCGGTGACGGGAAGCCAGAGGGGTGGCAGTTTCCGAAGTATCCAGCTAGTTTAGTATTTCACTAAATGCAGACCTCAAATTGACTTTTACTCAGCCACTTCTCCCAGGAATAGACAGTAAGGATTATAGCTTCACTGTTAATACCCCACATCTATCTGAGAGCATGGTATGAAGTTATGTTCTCCATAACACATGAGTTCTGATACAATATAAACATCCTAGAGAAAATTGTCCCCTTAGGATAACAGGGCCGAGAGGTCTAGGTCTTCTGGCCCTTGCTCGCGCTCCTGGGCTAGAAGTCCCACCTTGTCTCCAAGCTTGTGATCCCACCGTTCTTCCCGATCCCGTCACTGTGGAGTGTGAGACGGGTGATAAATAACCTGTCGCAGAAGGCCCACCTCAGGGAGACAGAGGTATTAGGCCTCTCTGAGCTCCGAGAGCTAAGCACTTGGCTTGCCTCCTTTAGAACCTTCTGAGAGGTGAAAGCCAGTACCTGCCCACCTTGACCCCCATCACCCTATTTCCTCTCTGTTTTCTTTTGCAAGGAGGAACCCACATTCCCTTTTGAATACAACCCATGTCTATTTGATGGCACAGATCTATTAAGCTTGTCCCTAATTAAAACAAAACTCGATTTTCTTCATTCAAGATCTTAAAAAGCATGTCGCAATAATATGTTCCAGACTGGCAGAAAGTGAAGTGATTCGAAAGTTTTAGCCAAGAAGTGATTATTTCTGGGCTGGAGAGATGACTGAGCAGTTAAGAGCACTTTCTGCTGTTCCAGGGGACCCGTGTTCAGGTTCCAGCAACCACACCAGGCGGCTGTTAAGCGCCTATAACTCCAGCTCCAGGGGATCCAATACCTCTGACTTCTATGGGAACCTGCACATACATACCCACCCCTGACATACACAAGCATAATCATAATTTAAAATATAAAATCAATCTGTAAACATTTTAAAAATAATAAAAAGCAGCAACGATTTGGGTCAGCGCCTTTGCAGAAGCCAGTTCTGGTTTTTCACAAGCACTTCAAAAATAAAGCGAGAAACAAAACAGAACAGGAACAGGGCGAGACTTGACCCATGCAGCCTGCACGCATGGGTTCAACTATCACACACCGAGCCATATTAACATGAGCAGTTAATACAGCATCAAAATAAGATAATAAAAATAACGTTGAATCCCACAAACCCAGGACCTACGGTGGTAATTTCGTCCTTTAAGAGTTAAAGACAAGCCTCCCTAGCTCATCAGCTCTGTACCTCAGTTTCTTCAGGTCTGTGACCCACCGGTCTCCCATCCTCCTCATGTAGTTCATCTCTTCCTCCTCCTCGATGATCTCTCGGATCTGATGCTTCACATCTGGGTCCTTCACCACCACGAAGGTCCAGGGCTCTGTGTGGGCCCCACTTGGAGCTGTTCCTGTTGCCCATCACATTAAAATCAATGTAAGACTGAAGAGGAGCGGAAGCCTGCTCGTTAAGAGGAAGCACACTAGTAGGTGTTGTGGTGATGTGTGCCTGGAACCCCATCCAGCACTCAGGAGGCTGAGGCAGGAGGATCACAGGCACAAGTAAGGACGGTACGAAAAAGCTCTAGAGCAGTGGTTCTTGCAGGGGTCCACCTATCAGGTGTCCTGCGTGTTGGACATTGACATTTCGATTTGCAACAGTAGCAAAACTGCAGTTATGAATAGCAGAGAAAATAATGTTATGGTTGGGGGGCACCACAACATGAAGAATTGTGTTAAAGGGTGACAGCTTTAGGAAGGTTGAGAAGCACTGCCATAGAAGGAGGAAGAAGAGAAGAGAAATTGACCTTAATTTAAACACACCACACACACACACACACACACTCACAGGGTTGGGGTAATGATTGCTGCCACTTAGGTTAAGGGTACAACTATCCAAGGCATTTGTATTCTTAGCTGAAACAAAATGTTCTTGACGTATTTGGAATTAGAGATGGACCTCAGTGGGTATGTGACAAGCTCCACCCAGGAGCTTAAATGTGGCTTAGACAGAGTACGGCCACAGCAAGGACAGTCACAGAAGAGTGTGGAGCAACATAGTTCCTAGCTTTTCCCTCAGAGGAGACAGGAGTTTACATTTCAGTGAACTGATCTTGCTTCAGTTCACTTTCAGATCCACATGAGGAAACCTTGCTATTTTGTTAGCTCAACCAAATACTGTATCTGAATGACACAAAGGTTGTTTCCTGGAAGATAAACATGTAAATGTGAATTGACTGTAGAGGAGGGGCCTGTTTCAACGAGGGGGAGAGACATTTCTCCTGCACTGTGCACTAACCTATTCAGAGTATTTAGTTTTAAACGGAAATTCATACAAAGTATTGACTTCGTAAGTTGTAAACTGTCATCACATCTTTTCCACACTTACACACATACACACACACACACACACACACACACACACACACAAAGAGTCAAAATGTAGCAAGTAAAAAATCATTGGCTATCACAGCATGGGGGAGCTGATGTTCTCCAAGCCCTAGCACGCAAATTACCAACCTGCTGCCCTGATGACGTTCTCAATGACCTCCATTGGGACTTGCTCGCTGCTGATGAACCTGACAGAGCGTCTCTTATTGAGGAGTTCGTAGAACCACTGGGATCTCGTCTTCATTTCCTGCTCTGGGTACCGGGTGTGAGAGAACGGGATGTGCTCCACACTCTCCTCCGACTCCTGCCATTCATCAGCATCTGCGAGTAGGAGACAGAAGCACAGCAAGTTCAGCTACCTCCCTGGTCACAAGGTCACTGTAGGGAAGGGAATGAAGTTCCAGGAGAGTCTATGCAGTTATATGATGTCAAAATAGCCAACCAAAGTTTGTAAGAAGGACGATAAAGATCTGTAGAAGTTTCAGCACTAATCATGATCATCCTTCAAATTCTAGGCCTGTTAAAAATCAAAGTAAAGGAGAGTTTTGCCTACAAAAAAAATAACAAATGGAAGTTTCTGTTAAATGGTAGAGTAGGTTATTTGATGCAATCTCCTATTCAGGTTACCAAATAAGGTAGTTTTGTCTTTGCAAAGCATTAGGCTGACAACATAGACATTCCAAAGCCAAAAATAAAGGGAAAATAGGAACTTAGAGAGATGAGTGCAGAGGCCTGTTTTTCCTGCTTGTGTCTGCCAATCCCTACAAGTCCAGTTTCCGGTTTCTGATCCTCAGGCAGGAAGGACAACCAAAATCAAGGCCCACACCACACACACAGTCAGAAGTTGAATCAGATCCTCAGGTTACATTCCTTGGGAAAGTGTGGATTACAAACAAGTCATCTTTCAGGAGCCTGTGACATTTTTGGTGTGTCCTTCCTCTAACTTAGCGTTTCTTCTTGAAAGCACCCCAGTTGTCTAGCAGATGCAAATGACAATATATAAAGAATTTTATAAAAAATCTCAATAATTCAACAATGCAATCCTGCACACAGGGGAACAGAATATCTTAAGTAAAAATTAGTAAACTCAGTGTTCAACAAAGACAGGTGTCTCGGTGCTCTAAGAACTCACAGGCTGAAAAGAGCAAACAGCTAGGACACCATGCTTGGAAAAGGAAACAGGATAGGCTTATATGAATCTCTACAGTATTACTGAAGGAAGAAAAAAGTTAACATAGCAGAGATGAAAAACAGAACTTCTGAAAAATGATAGAATTATTTAGATTAAATTGTCTGAATAAAAGAGAAGTGGATAGTAAGTCAGAAAAAAAATCTAGAGCAAAGAGCAAAAGAAAGAAAACACAGAAGAAAGAGCAAGGAAAACCAGAGCTAGTTTACTTAGGACCCTGAAGAAAAGCAAAGAAATGAATTTCAGTTATAGTGGCTTCGGTAGGGTAGCGAGGAGGTTGTAAAGCAAACAGGTAAGAGAGAATACTGAAAGGCCGGCCTACAAAGAGTACTTAAAGGCCTTTAGGGTCCAATCCCACAGTCACACATGGTGGGAGGAGAGAGCCTGCTCCTCAGCTTGTCTTCTGAGTTACATAGGTGTACACATGCAGACAAAATCAGTAGCAAGACTACAGTTATAAATTTAACTTTGTGGTTGAGGGCTCACTATAACATGAGGGACTATATTAAAGGGTCGCAGCATTAGGAACGCTGAGAACCACTGAGCTGGGAGGAAGTAAGTGTGATGGAGAGTTGTCACGTGTACCTAGCTATCAACCATCACATGTACTTAGCTATCAATCATTGTATATACCTTGCTATCAATCAGTTCTAAACAACCCGGAGTGTTGCCAGGTGTCTATATACACTTTCTATAACAGAGACACATTCCAACCATGTAATTCTGAAAACCTTGTGGTGAGGAAGCCATAGAGGAGCAGATGCAAGGAATGCTCCCTTGATTGCTTGAATGACATTACCAACCCTTAAGGCCCAGTCCTCTTTGCATAAGCTATAGGCAGCCAGGAGAATAGGTGGCTTCCAAGGTCAAGGTAGCTCTCCTGATGTACCACCATGAAGCAAGGAGCTGCGTGAGGCTTCCCAGCGCTGGCCGTTGACTCTGATCAAGACAAAGAGACCTCATCACGTTGCAATGGGGCTGTCCTGAGTAACTTTCCTGTGCACTGTGGGTCACATCCTGCATTCTCCTCTGGGGCAGAATATCCCCTGTCTGTCTGGGGAATGGGGACAGAGACAGCACAGAGGGTCCAGCCTATGAGCTCAGCAATCTCCTGCAGAGACCACAGTGGAACTAACAGGCACCTCTGAAAACAAACAGTGCCACTTCTTTCTGCTCTTGAACTCCTGACTGCTTCCAGGAATGTAGCCTGGGAAGGGAAGAAAAAAAACCTCTGAAATTCTGTTTTCATGCCTCCTTTGTTTGAGGCTTCTCCATGGGAGTGGCTACCCAGCAAACAGCTCTATGCCTGGATCCTGGAGACAGATTGCCAGAGTCCTACCAGCCTAGGTGGGTGGTACCCTACTAGAGCCGTAGTCTGCTGTGATGGGGGATATGGTAATGCTTACCTCATTGTCGTACCATGAAGATGAAGTGGCCCACTCCAGCACCAGCTGGCTTTATTCTGCTATGCGAGAGTGCTGTGGTCCCCGAGTCTCTTTGTCCATGCCTCTTCCTTTCTACCATACATCTCTTCACCATATTCCTCTCACCTTTGGGTGTCTCCCAAGCTCTGCCTTCAGCCTTGTCTCCCACAGGACCCACTTGGTGAAGTCATTTGTTCCTCACGCTCTGAGCGCCACCTTAAACTAGTGCCATTCTGACCAGAATCTCTTACCTAACAGCACAACTATCTTAAATCCAGCACATCTTTGTTGGGGCAGCTGGCCCAATCCCTGCGTTCAGGGGCGTGGCTGCTCCAGCGGGGTAGCGATGCCCCTTAAATAGGATTGGGGAGCCGGAAGGTGCCCCGTTCGTTTGCCCCGCGCTCACCTTCGGCTCCGCTGGACCCTTGGTTCTGTAAGTTCCCTTATCTCCCTTTGTATTAAAATTGAATAATTATAAAAGGACTATTTTTGGTTATTTCCAATCTTCGCCGCATCATCTGGCCCCCAGAGGCTGGACACATTTTTCCTAGACGAAATGTTACCCTGGGTATTCTACCATCATTTGCTTTCACAGGAACCCCTGGGAAGAAAAGTCGCCCCTATGTCAGCTGGAAGCAATCTTGGATGACGACGCCCCCCCTCCCAACAAAGTTTACCCTCAGATTTAGGGACACTAATTGGTGGCTGGCATAGGGTGGTCGGGTTGTGGAAGGCTTTATATGGACTCAGGGGTATAAATTAAGTGTATATCTATATGTAAAAAAAAAAAAGGGGGGGGAGGGATTAACTGGTGATCTGAAGGAATAATTGATTTTTGTGAGTTGTTGTTTTTCTTCCTTTTTTTTTCTTTAAAAAAAAAAAACAAAAACAAAACAAAACAAAACTATATGAGTGTTGATTCTTGTATATTGATATGTTGAACATTGTATGAGAGTATGATACTACCTCTGTTTGAAACAATTGTTATATTGACATTGTTTACCATATTGCACTGTACATTTCTACCTCAGATATTATTTATGTAAGGACCCTGTTTACATTTGGAAATCATTGTCTTCATTTTTTGCACAGTCGTCTATTCTATTAGTCATACAGTTACATAAGTGTTGAGAATTATATGTTGGTCATATTTATATTTAGGACAATCAGGTTTTTTAGACACATAGAGGTTGTATTTAGTATAGATAGCATAATCTTCAACCTCTTTGAAGAACTGTAGAACATGGCCTTTAATCTAACCTACAGTTTTGTATTTATGAGACACAATCACTCCTGGCAACAATGCTCTACTCCCGAGAGAACGTTGAGCACCAAAGACACTCCACTGGGAGTTTGTCTTCTACTTGGCAGAACTGGCCTTGGGGCAAAGAAAAGCCCATACCTCCATTACTGACTAAAGTACAAAATATCCATAAGTGGATAAAACAGAATTGTCTTATCTTGCCAAGACAGGATAGGATAGTTCTACTAAAGGTTCCTTGCCATTGTATAATGGTATGTCAGGTTTTTTTCAGGCCTCAGCCAAAGTTGGTTGCCTCAACATTGCTATCAAGACTTCGTGTGGTTGCCCAGGTAGTCAATTGTCTCTGTCTTCTGTTGCACATTTTGGAAGTTTCTCGTTTGTGCTTCCTGGTTGCTTTGGTAATTTTACTCTCCTTCTCAGATCTTTGATGGGGTTGAAGATTAGATAATGGTAGCTACCTTCTAGATTATTTAGACTTCTCAAAGTAGAGTGATTAGAAAAATTCTTCGTTATATACTTCTCGCCTGATATTGTTTACTTTTTGTAATTTTATATGATCAGTTCCCATTGTATATAGTTGTATTTGGTTTCTGAATCTGTCTTATTTAGACAAAAAAGGGGAGATGTTGGGGCAGCTGGCCCAATCCCTGCGTTCAGGGGCGTGGCTGCTCCAGCGGGGTAGCGATGCCCCTTAAATAGGATTGGGGAGCCGGAAGGTGCCCCGTTCGTTTGCCCCGCGCTCACCTTCGGCTCCGCTGGACCCTTGGTTCTGTAAGTTCCCTTATCTCCCTTTGTATTAAAATTGAATAATTATAAAAGGACTATTTTTGGTTATTTCCAATCTTCGCCGCATCACATCTTTATATTGCCCCCTAAACTGGATCCTTCATCTCTTGTCCAGCACAGCCTTAACCATCCCCTCTGTCTTCTGTGACATCTAAAACATGATGCTCTTCACTGTAACTCAGCATCCAAGGCCCTTCCACCACACCACCATTCTCAATGAAAGCTTAGAACAGGCATCTGTGTTAAGGGAAGTGCTTCCCAAGTGGGACCAGACAGTCCCCTGTTTACATTGTCCCATTTAGAAGGTTTTAACTTTACCATCTCACAAAAAACACCCATAGAATCTGTCCTGTAGCTCGCTTTCAGTGGCGCATTGGACAAGCCTCATGAGACTCTGTGTTTGATTGCAAAGAAGAGGCTGTATTAGATGGTTTGCCTCGTGCTAAGCTCACTGCACATGCTCACTGACTAAGCAGTCACATTTGCCTGGCTAGGTGTATCAAGTGCATTTTCAATCCACAATAGTCTTGCCAGGCTTCTCAGGACATAACACCATTGCACATCAATGCATGTCTGTGTAGCTGGTACTCTGAGTAGGGTGTCCTTCAGGATATGACACTAAGAGAGAGTTCTCTTGAGAAACTCTCTGACTTGATTCTAACGCATGCACATGCACATTTGTGTGCATGCATGCATACACACACACACACACACACACACACACACACACACATCAGGCAGCCTCTGGGAAGTGAAGACTCACTGAAAATTAAACAGCTTCTTATTCCAAAAAGAATCTGTTTCTCACACCCAGCTCAGGCAACATGTCCCAAATGGACTGTGGAATAACCCTTTTGTACACTGTTAAGATGTGCTACTTTCATTGTTAACAAAGAGCCAATAAGCCAATAGCTAGCCAGGAGGAGATGAGACGGGAGAGCCAAATGAGAGGATTCTGGGAAGAAGAAAGGTAGAGTCAGGAGGGGTCTTGAGGAGACAAGGCTCTAAGCAAGATGAAAATACCATGCTGATAAAAAGTACCACCATGTAGTAGAGGGTAGAAATATGTGTTAGTTTAAGTTGCAAGAGCGGTTAACAATAAGCCTAAGCTATTGATTGAGCATTTATAAGTAATATTAAGCCTCTATGTGGTTAATTTTGGAGCTGGCTAGCAGGACAGGAAACTTGGGCTACACAAATGCAGACTGCTCAAGACTCTTGTGAGAGCCCCCTTCCCTCTCTGACTCTTTGAGCTCTTCTCTCTAGGGCCAGCCATAGCCATCTCTCTTTTCCCCACCTTCATACCTGCACATCTCCCCATCTCCTTGGAATCTCTCCTAAGCATTAGACCCTAGGTATAGGTTTTCCGTTTCTCCTCTGACACACCCCTCCCCTGCTGTTCACACCTGTTAGCCCTTGTGGTCAGCTTTGTCCTTTCCCGAAGCCCCAACAGGCCCCCAAGCCTTCCCGAAACACCTGGTCCTAGTTCCCCAGTGCTTGTCACTAGCCTTCTTTAATTTCATTCCCTAAACTGGACATTTATCTTGCTAAGCACAGAGGCTGCTCCTCTTGTCTCTAACCCACAGGCCTGGCACGAGAAAAACTAGCTAACCCCTAGACGTGCCACTTTCTCAGTTCCACCATTTCTAATCAAAACCTAGCCACACTCACTGCCACCCTATACAATAGCCCCCCACTCTGCCCCGAGAAAGAGACTGTGTTTGCCAGAGGAGGATCTGAGAGCTGGGAGAGACCCATGCCTCCATGGCTTAGAACTGATTAGGGGCTGGTACCGGCAAATGACCTGAAACAGGACCCGTGTTTGTCACACATTATTCTGCTTTCACGGGAGTAATGGTTTGACCACGTGATTTGCTTTCCACAGCCCTGGCATCGGTTTACACATCATAAGGACACACAGGGGGAAGACCAGTCCTGCAATGGTTTGTTACCTTCTTCCACTTGAAGGAGCTCTGTGCTGTCTTTCAAGTCTTCATCCGTCCAGGGGCGAGCTTGAGCCTCCTTCTTACTCTCTGGGCTCCTATCGGCGTTTTTAAAGACCCACACAATCAAGATGCAGACAACCGCTAGCACCGGAGTGAGGAGAAACATGGTCTGTAGTCTGACCCGGAAGGTCAGCACACTCCCACAATGGCATTTATACAAACAGAGATGGAAGCAGAGAATGCTGGGAGTAGAAGCAAGAAGAGGGAAGTATGCCAGGAAAGGAGCAAAGTACATACTCTCCAACTCTGTGACGACTTTGCAGAGGCGCAAAGATCACAGTCTTGTGCATGCAGGTTTGGTCCTGCTCCAATGCATGCATTTCTCAAACTTGTGCAATTGCTCAATCTATTCTCAGATGTTAATCACCATGGGGTACGTTAAGCGCTATAATCTGCTAGATCTTCCTGGCAGTGGTTAGAAAGGTATTTGACCTTTCTCCTATTTAACTTTTCTCTGAGAGTGTCTCCAATCTGCCAGAAGCTAGGAAGTGCCAGAGCTCACTTTTAAAAGAACAGATTTATAAATATAGATTCTGATGTCCTGAAAGATGTCTAGAAAGAGACTGTAAAAGTGCATTTTCAGCTTCATGTGTAAGAGGCACGACCCTGAGATTGTATTTGTTTTCATTAGTACCCATGCCAACATATGCAACAGAAAAGAAAGGCTCCTGTTTTATGTTAGAGGAAAAAAATTTAATCTAGAAAAAGTGATGCAAAAAGCCAAAAATGACTCTATCTAAATTTGAAATGTTTGGGGGCCTTTTTTGTTTGTTTTGTTTTTATGTTTTTGTTTTGGTCTTAGTTTTTATCTTTGCCCACGTCTTTGCTGTTCAGGCTGCCATAACAGAAATATCATCGACTGGGTGACTTAAATAACAAACCGTGCGTCTTACTGCTCTAGAGATTTGGAAGTCCAAGCCACAGGTGCCAGCCAGCACACTTGCTTCTTCCTGGCTTGTGTATGGCTGAATTCTCCCCTTGTCCTTTGAGCAGGGAGAAGGCGGGGAGAGAGGCGACTGCTCCACACTGAAAGCTTACTGTGTGGTTCCTGCATGCTCCACACACTAAATCACAGATGCTTCACAAAGTCCTCGTGAGATAGATCCCACTATTGCCCCCATTTTCACTCAAAAGAATGAGGCTCAATTAGGTCAAATAACATGCAGACGGCCAATAGAAGGTAAGTGGACCATAAATAGTCCCTGTCTATTCGCCAAAAAAAAGTCCACATTGTATACTTCTGCAGAGTGGACTAGAACTCTTAGTTCAGGGCCTGCAGTACTCAACCTGCCTGGGTCAGGGTGGGAAGTTGGAGACAGCTGTTGTGGAATATTAATTTTACTCGGCAAAGATGTGCTACATTTGTTTCTGCTGCCTTTGTTAACTGTGTAAAGTATGTTACATTTGTCTATGCTGTATCTGTTTATGCCAAGCATTTGTTTCACTTTGCCTGCCTGATGGGTCTAATAAAAAGCTGAACACTCAATAGCTGGGAAGTAGAGGAGTAGGTGGGGCTGGCGGACAGAGAGAATAAATAGGAGAGAGAAGAAGGAAGAATGAAGAGAACTAGGGAGAAAGGGAGGGACAAGCCCAAGGCCAGAAGCCAGACAGCCACCAGACAGCCAGACATGGAACAGAACATACAGAAAGAAAGAAAAGTAAAAGAACCCAAGGCAAAATGTAGATGAAGAGAAACAAGTTAAAAGAGCTAGTGGGACAAGTGTAAGATAAGGCTGAACATTCATAACTAACATTAAGTCTCCGTGTCATGATTGGGGAGCTGGTCGATGGTCCAAGAGAAAGCCTGCTGCAGACACGGGTTTTCTAGGTTAGTATAGGAGGCCCTGGTAACTGACTACCCTGATGCATGCTCCTCTGGTGTCACAGAAAAGGTTTAAAATATGCACAGCCAAGGGGCAAGAAGCTTGGCAGCTTTATCAGCAGGAGCCTGGGCAGAGCAGAATAGAAATCAGTCAAGGCAGAAAATGGCCTCCAGAGGGAAGAAACTGGAACTCTAGAG